>NC_091634.1:18491883-18802039 GCF_027580195.1 Bos mutus | reverse complement strand
GTATTTCATTGTGGGTTTCTTTGTTAGATGCCAAGAAAGTAATCCAAGTTTGTTCGCCAGCTCTGAGGAGCAGGCAGATGGATGCCTGCGGCCTCTATGTGCTCAGCCCAAGGCAGGGGTGAGGCGGGTGTGGGGGCACGCAGAGGCGCTTTTGTCCCGTCTCTGCTATGCTCAGTTGTGTCCAACTCTTCGCAACTCCATGGACTGTAGCCCTCCAGGCACTGTCCATGGGATTTTCCAGGCAAGAATACTAGAGTGGATTACCATTTCCTTCTGCGGGGGATCTTCCTGACCCAAGGCTCAAACCCATGTCTCTTGGATCTCCTGCATTGGCAGGCAGGAGTTTTTACTGTTGAGCAACCACGTCTAGGCTTCCCTTAATGACGGGAACACAGTTGTCTCTGAATTTAGAGTGCCTCTTCTGTTACGTTCTCTGTCACCTAATGTAAGAGTATATACCAGAACAGAGGGAGCAGAAACACGCATCCTGCTTGGACACCCAGTGTCTCAGAGTGCAGCCTCCACCTTCAGGGTACGAAATCAGTTCTTGGGCTTTGAGGTCGATGGGACATCAAAGTCAAGCCTCTCCCCTCACAGTACAGTGTATAGTACATGCACTGTCTTCATCTGAGTGTCTGTAAAAAGGAATTCATAAATACAAGCCTGAGAAAAGCTGATCTGAGTGTTTCAAGGGAAGACACCATCTAGATCCTTGTCTTCTATGATCCTTCAGTTATTTTCATGTCTTGGGAAATAGATTTCTACTTACTGCATCTTAATGAAAACTGTAGTGCAGTAATGATTTCTGTGGGTAGTACGTCCCATTTCATTTTTATGAATTAGTTGTAAGTTAGCATCCAACAACTTGTCAGGAAATTCTATATCAAGATGGTTGTGAGGGTGCCAGCCCTATTTCAATAAAAGCACTTTAGACCTACTGCTCAGTGGCTGCCTGGGAGTGAAGAGCGCATGTGCCTTTTACACGTTCTAGGAAGAACAGCAACCCTGAATACCCTTTTACTGCAAAGTCCCCGCTCCTCCCAGCACTCCAGACCTGAAGGTTATGCAGGGGTGTCCAGAGAACAGGGCTTGGAAGAGAATGGAGTTGTTAGGCGTCACACATCACACTTGTTTGCAGCCCATTTACCCAAGACTTGCTTCCTGGGAAGCAGCTATTGGACCAGATGCCTTTGTACATCGCCACCTTTCAGCTCTGCCTCCTGAGTCTCCGGACTTCCCCGGCCTCACCTCCCCTGCCCCACCTTCTGCAGGAGACATCACCCTCTCTGGCCTGGCTTTGGTCTCCCCGGAATCTTCCACACTTTCCAGATCTTCGTGGTTCCCCAGTACACTCGGTGAGACCCAGCCTCCCTGGGATGTGGGTCTGCTCCTGCTGCCTTTACCACCACCCTGCCCCAACTCTCCTGCATCATCGCATCACTTTGCTTTGACGACAGGGCTTTTCTCAGCACTCTACCCCAGGGCCGGCCGCCTTAGCACAGCTCTGCAATGGCTTCATCCCTCTTACTTCTCACTTCCTACCCTTCTTCTATCTGAGGCCCCTGGCTTTCTAGGCAAAGTCAATCTTGTTCTACTTTCCTTCTTGGCACTTTTCAGCATTTGAGACAATCTATTTGTGCATGTTTAAGGAGAAGTCTCTGAGACTCCAGGCTCTGAGAGCTGAGGTCTTGTTTTTATGCCAACATTGGTGTATAGGAGATACTCATTTCTTGAATGAATACCTAGACTTTTCCTGGATTTTGGAAAGGCTTTTTGGCACTGTATGGCTTTGTGGAACAGTCTCTAATGAATTTCTGAAGCTGTACAAATTTCTGCAAAACCTGGAGACTTAGGACTTGAACGCAGCCTCTGAAACGTGGGGCGAAGTAGGTGACTACTGTGTTCCTGAGTCCTACTGCAAAGAATGCCCTTTGACTCGCCCACCTGGGTCCAAGGTCCATTTCTGTCCCCATTGTCCCTCTGGGACGAAGAGCAGTTAGTTACTGAGATTTCTCCTTGAACTTTTTTATTGACTTGCTTGATAATCAGAGCAAACGTTATGTGAAATGGGCAGGTTTGGTATTAAAACATCTAAAGGGGAGGAAGGAGAAAGATGTATTTTTCAGTTAACACAACTAAAATGTCCACTTAAGAGTTCCAACCTAATTTTAACTGGTTTTATCCTGGGGGTGGGGGGAACTTGAAACCCTGTGCTTAGAATGTGGCTTGCAGGTACAGCTGGGGGTGAGAACGATTTGGCAAACTCAAACTGACCCTCAGAAAGACAGCCATTACTCAAAATGCTCAATATCATGAATAATCATAATCTGCTTGTCAGCAGGAAACCTTAAAAACTGGATGTTACAAATCTTATAAAAATAGTGATTTGAAACGAATACTGCTTTATTTTAATGAGGCCACATCACAAGCACTTTCTTATTATTGGCATAGAAGGAATCAGTTTGTACTCCTCTCTTCAATAACTTAAAAACAGTCTCTGGCTTGGGCTATGGTTTCCCCCATCCTGTCAAGGTTTCATCTGTGACATCTGTCCTTCTCACCTGCCCTTCATCTTGGCTCAGAAACTCCCAGATGTGCAGAGACAAGCCTGGGATGGTGTGCAGGATTCTAGAAGCTGGCTGCAGAGTGGGGGTGGGTCTGGGGGACCGTGGGAAGGCTGGGCAAGCAGAGGAAGGCCAGGTGTCTGGCCACTGGCAGGGACTGAGCCAGATGGCCCGGGTGGCTCCAGTGCCTCAAAGTGGAGCTCAGCCAGTGGGCTTCCACTCATGGGAGACAAATGGACTCGGCAAACGTGGAAGGAACGAGAGAGCTCACCTTTGCCATGGTGCTGCCTGACACGGCAGTGTCTCAAACAGATGCTGGCTTTACTAGCATACCTCACATGAAAAGGAGACCAAGGACAAGGAGTCTACAAGTCTCAGGTTCTCAGGTAACTGTGCTTTAAGTGCTACACAGTTCTGGCCACTTCGGGAATCCAGCTTTGAGGCAGTGCATGTGTGCGTGTTCAGTCACGACTGTGACCCCATGGGCTGTATTCCACCGGGCTCCTCTGTCCATGGGATTTTCCAGCAAGAATACCAGAGTGGGTTGCCGTTCCCTTCTCTGGAGGATCTTCCCAACCCCGGGGTTGGACCCGCATCTGCGTCCCCTGCATTGGCAGGTGGATTCTTTACCACTATGCCACCCATATCAAAAAGGCTTCTTATGCTACGGTCCTCCTTTGCACCTGTGCAGAGGCAAGACAACCCCATCTACACATTCGGGCCCCCAGAGGGCTCTGCAGGGTCACTTCCCAGGTCTAAGCGTGTATTCATCTGCAAAGGGAAAAAAGAATGGGGGGGGCGGGTATGGGCACAAAGGTCCATTTTAGGAAATCTTTTATTGCAAATTCCATTCTGTGTATTGATTTTGAGAGAAAACATCCTGAGCAGAATACAAATGACAGCAAAATACACATTTAGTTGCTAGTAAAGAGAACGGGATTATTGAAAATAATGCGATAATTAAAAATTAGCATTCAAAAAGCCACTGATATTCAAGCAAAGTAAAGACATTTAGATGAAGGGTGTGATCCCACAGAAGAGTAGTAAGAAAGTTTCTCCAGGGAAACAGCATATTGGGTATGATCAAAGGTTGATGATGTCACGTGTGATTTCTGAGCACCACTGGGGCTGATCAGCAGGCCTCCCTTCACGAGGCAACTTGCGAGGCTGGGGCCCAGCCCCCTACCCCGGGGCACACCCGTGGCTCTACTTGGGGCCAGAGAAGGGAGCAAAGGCCTTGTCCTGGCCCGCCATGCACGCTTCTACCTCCTCCACCGTGCGAGGCACGCAGGTCAGCAGCTCCATGCCAGTGTCAGTCACCACAACGTCCTCCTCAATCCGGACCTGGTCAGAAGGATGGACACTTGTTATCTCTGAGCTGCTCTGGCGCGCTTGGTTTGAGCATCAGGCCCGACAGCTCCAGGCTGAGTGGGAAGAGCCCTTTCTGTGGAGTGGGCAGCATGGCCCAGGATGGGGCGCTGGCCTCAAGGCCGCTGTGGGCAGCTGCTGGGCAGAAGGAGCCTCCCACAGGACATATGCTCCTCCACCCACCTACCCTGGCTTGCCCCCTGCTAGATGGGTGGCAGTCCCTGGACCGGGCAGGGGTTTTGTAGGAATCTGTGTCACTTGTGTTGAGGGCCGGTGACAGACCATGAGAAAGGGTGGGCCAGGTGTCTCTCAAGTGAGGAGAGTCAAGATTGTGCCTCCTGTCCTGGAGGACAAAGAGGTGACAGGTGTCGGGGGAAGGGAAGGGGGCGTTCTGGGAGCAATCAGCACTCACCCCACCAAAACCACGGAAGCGCTGCAGGACCTCGCGGTTAAAGAAGCAGGAGCGGGTCGGGTCGGCCAGGGCCTCGTCCAGGAGGTGGTCGATGAAGTAGATGCCCGGCTCCACGGTGAGCACCATGCGCGGCTCCAGGTGCCGGGCCGTGCGCAGGCGCTGCAGGCCGGGCTCATCAATCCGATCCACGCCCTGGGTAGGTGGGTGGGGGGCGGGGGGAGGGGAGAGGGCAGTGAGCGGGGACCCAGGAGGGTGCAGCCCCAGGCCAGGGCCACCACCTCAGCGGGAGACAGATGGAAACGGGCGAGCGTGCAGGACACCCGCCCCTGTCCGTGCAGGCATCTACACGTGGGGCCTGGCTCTGGCCCCTTGGGTCCCCCTGGAGCCACAGGAGGCTCTGTGACCTTGGGGGTCTCCAGCCCAGACTCGGACTTGCTGGGCCGTCCACGGTCCTTCAGATAAAGCCCTCTGCTCTCTGCACGCTCCCCCAGATTTCTCGTGTTCCTGCTCCTTGTCACCCCTAGAACTGTGCCCCACGGACACTTGTGCACACACCCAAGGCATGCTGCCCCTGCTGACCCAGGGGGCTGGCTGAGGGTCCGGCTGCCCCACCCAGGCCCTCTCCCCGCCAGGGGAGCAGTTGAAGCCAAACCTGTGAAGCCAAAAAAGCTCTTAGGAGGCTGCAGGGCCTCCCAGGCTGTAGCTTTCTTCCAGGCAGCTGGTTTCCAGGCAGAGTGGAAACCAGCCCTGAAGTGCTGGGCCTGGCTCCCTACAAGCCGAGGCCCAGGTTTTCCGCGTGGCTTTCCAGGAAAAGGGACAGGTGCTGTCAGCAGGACACCAGCCCTGGCTCGTGTGTGCACAGATGCACTCAGCCCGTGTGCATGGCCTGGGGGTGTGGGCCGCGAGGAGCACACGGGGCAGCTCCACACCACGCCCATGTGCTGGGCCTCCGCTGGGCCGTGGGACTGGCTCTCAGCTCTCCCCCAGCGCTCACAGGGGCGTGGCCAACGGGGCAGGTGGCAGCTAGGACACTTGCAGAAATCTCCCTGCCTTCCCCAAGTCCTGGAGGCACCCGTCCAGCCCTTGGCCAAGGCCTGGGAGCAAGCGGGCAGTAGGCATGCTTTCTGGTCGGCCTCTGAGCTTGCCCTGCCCCGCTCGTGGCTCTACGCTGGAAGCCCAGCTGCTGGAGATGGAACTGTCATTTCTGACTGTTTGGGGGCCAAGAACATCAGACTTCAATTAGTGGTTCATGTAAGGTAACCAGAAACGGGCTGGCTCAGCCTCCATCCATGGCTGGGCACAGCAGGGAAGGCTGTGACCGTGATTCCACGAGGGCGGGGACAGCGGGGCACTGTGTGCACGGCCACCCTGACCAGGTGTGAGCCAGGCTGGGATGGAGGTGACGAGGGGACACCAAGGCCCTGTGACCCCTGGGCACAGTCGCCCTTCTGGTGCGGTACCTGACCCCACAGTACTATGTGCCTGGAGGGTCTGGGCAGGAGGGCAGGGGGCGCAGGAGGCCACAGTCTGGGATGAGGGTCCCTGTGCTCAGGCGAGAGGCGCTGGGGGTTGGGTAGCAGGCGCCTATCTCCTGCTATCTGAAGCCTGCGTCTGCCCCCTGGGCAGCCCCTCTCCTCCCTTCCCTTCATGCTGCCCCCAAGAGCCAACCCTTTCTTTCCAAGGCTGTCAAAGTCAGGGGCCTGGCGGAGGCAGAGAGCTGACGAGGTCTCACCTCCCTGATCTCCTTGGTGGCTGTGGAACTGCGCCAAGGGTGGGGGGTTTGCTCAAACTTGTACAAACGGCCTTCTCTCCAGATTTCAGGACCACTGGTCAGACTGGAGGTGAGGGGTGAATGGAAGGGATAGCAGAACACTTGCTCCCAGGAGTCTGCCCTATAGGCCTCACCAAGGACAGCCAGATCAGGGCTGGGAGGATGGAGGCGGGGCTGAGTTGGGAGAAGACCCCATGAAGGGGAGAGGCCAAGCCCCTCAGGCCTGGGGACTTCAGCCTTGTTGGGAGTGGGAGGACCCTGCCCACGCCGGGTCCACGCCGGCTTCCGCTTGGGCTCAGGGCTTGACGGGGCCTCCACTGCACTGGGCTCCAGGCAGAGGAGACCCAGATGTGTCTGTAGGCCTGAAATAAAACAAATGACTTTTATAGGAAAAGCCATATTTTTTCCACAATGTTTATCTGTCAGAAGAATAGACTCCGTGAGCACAAAGGACCGCTTACTGGAAAAGATGAAAACAGTTTGCTGCCAATTTTCTCTGGTGAAAAAAAGTGCTTTGGCGACTAATGAATAACAAACCTTAGTTAACAATGTCTGGAAGGCTCTGCTCTTGGCTCCCTGCGCACAGTGTGATGGACAGAAATTAGGAAATTCAAACTGATTTTGTTTCTCCAAATTTAACTGTTTACACTTGAGGAAAAAATAATTGAATAATAATGCTTCTCTTGAGCAATTTCTCCCCCCAAAAAAATCGTTCTTAGAGCTTTCAAAATACCCTGCAGCTAAGGGGCCAAGCCATCTTGGCTAACTGGCTGGTGGGCCCCAGGGCGTGCACCGATTGCATAATCCACCCCCCTGTGCTTCAGGCACCCGGCCAGACGGCAGGGCCAGCTCACCCCCACCCAGAGGCCTGTGGAGGCTGCAGCCACCTGCCCGGCAGAGCCTCCTGAAGCCTCAAGCTTTGTCTGGGTGGTCCTTTCGAGGCTTGGTCAGTAGGAGGGGGAGGGGAAAGCCTGGCCTGGAGATGCCCACACAAGCCTCCCTGTCCCGCCGAGCATGCCTCCTGGAGACGAGGAGGCCATGGGGGCCCTGTTGGCCCAGGCATCTACGGGGAAAGAAGCTGTACCAGGAGAGGGTGGGGCAGGACTTGCAAGGGGCGCTGGGCTCAGCTCGTCCCAGGATGGATTGGCCACCAGCCTGAGGAGCCTCATCACACCTGATGAATGAAGCCAGAGGCAGCACATGACGGGTGCACTGCCAGCCCATCACTGAGACCCAGCTTCGGGGCTCCCATGGCCCTCTGGGGACCCCGTGCACTGCACACTTTCAAGGCAGGTGCTGCCCCCAGCGTGCGGCCCCAGGCCCTGTGCAGAGCACACCCATTGCCCGCCAGGTTCTGTGGAGGTGGCCACCAGGGGAGACGCCCTCATGTAAGGACCAGGGCCCTTGGGTGTGGGGGGGATCGGGGCAGTGACCTGGGTCAGGATCAACCCCTGAGTGAAGGGGGAGGAGGGGCAGCAGACCTTGCCAAGAGCCCAGTCCTTCTCATCCTGCCTGTCCCCCTACACTGCGGCCATGTCCCGGAGCCCCACCCCACCCTGGGAGGGCCAGGCCCAGCTTCAGCCCACAGGCAGGCCGCTGGGGCCGACGCGCCCACACTGACCTCAGGGTAGCCTCCCACGTCGTGCACGTCGAGGCCCAGCAGGTGGCCAAGCCCGTGAGGCATGAACACGGCTCCCAGGTGGACCTGGACCATGGCGTCCACGCTGCCGGTCAGGAGGCCGATGCGGGTCAGCTCCTCCAAGTGGATGCGGTCGGCCAGGCGGTGCATGTCGGGCCACCAGACACCTGGGGCTCAGAAGGAGGCTGCAATAAGCTGTGGCCTCTGGCAGCTTGGCCAGAGCTTCCCAGGGCAAGGTTGCGGGGGACACAGGGAGCCCTTGCACTGGCTGAGGCCAGGGAGCCTGAGGCGAGGGGCAAGACCAATGTGGCCCAGGCTGTCCCCCGGCAGGGCTCTCTTAGCACAGCTCTGGACTTGAGACCCCTCCTCTCTCTCCACTGTGCCCTCGGGGCTAGGCTCCTCTCACCCACGGTCACCCGCAGGGGCCCAGCTCCCGTTGTGCTGCTGCTGCTGCTAAGTTGCTTCAGTCGTGTCCGACTCTGTGCGACCCCAGAGACAGTAGCCCACCAGGCTCCGCCGTCCCTGGAAGCCCAGTAAAATCTTTGGCATCAGGAGGAGAAAAGCACGTGCCCCCAAGAGCTGATGTGGGGCAGCCTCGGTGAGCCCCAGACGGAGGCTCAGGTGGGGGTGGGGGAGGGGCGTCCTTGCACACCCCCACATGGGGGGCTGAATCATCCTTGGAGCTGCTATGGGGAGCAAAGGTTTCTGGGGTGAAGGTGCAGCTGCCACAGCCTCACCGGCAAACCGGCAGGGGTCTGTGGCCCTGTGGCTACCAGCACCAGGTGACCATCTCTGTGGTTGCCCAGATGTCCAAACCCTGGGCTCTAATCAAACTCATCCCGGCCCCATGTTTCTGGGGCAAAGGTCACCATGGAGAGCGTCCCCAGGCACCGAGTTCTGAGGACTGCAGGCTCTTCGGAGCCGCCTGGCCCCCAGGGAGGCCCTGAAGGGCTGGAGCCTCAGGCCCTCAGGAAGCAGCCTCCAGGAGCCTCACTGTCACTGGGGCGCGGCCGCCTTGCCCACTGGGCCTCCACAGAGCAACGGCACCGGGTGCTCAAACTGAGCACAAGAACCTAGGCTGGCAATGCTCCCTGCCCCACCTTACGAGGGTGGAGCTGGGGGCAGGCCATGTGCCAGCCAAGGCCAGCGGCCCTGGGACGAACAAGGCCAGGAGGACAGGGTGGGACCTGCACCCAGAGAGGGTGGCCAGGGCTGGGCCCTGTGGCCCCTCCATGTGGGGCGTTACCCTGGCTCCCAAGGGGCTGCTCAGCCATGCCCCGATGATCTCAGCTCCAAGAGGGGAGCACTAGGATTCCACACCCCAAGGGGCCTTGCTGGACTGCACTGGTGAGGGGTTGGCCACCAGGATCTGAGCCTCTGGGGCTGACAGGGAGCAGATGATGGGCCCAAGGGGTAGAGGGAGATGAGACACAGGCCCTCCCTTTTCAGACACTTGCTGGGCACCAGTCCCCCAGGTGTCCCCCTATCCTGCCAGAGACGGTGGGCCCATGTTTGGGGTCTCGAGCTGGCTAGAGGCCTGGGGCTGATCCAACCTCCTGAACCCCCAGGACCCAGGGTCTGAGCTGGTGGTGCTGCACCCCGATCACCAGGCAGTGGCTAGTCTCCGGCACAAGACATAGGGAGGCCAAGGGTGGAGGAAGCCCAGTCTTGTCCAGATACACAGCCTCCTTGGAGTCCAGCCCTGTTCTATCTGCCCCGGCCCATGAAGTGGGTGTGGCATCCTGGGGTCTGGAGTCCAGACCAGGTTACGACCACGTCGCCATGGGTGGCTGGGTCTGCACTCCTTGGGGTGGAGCCAGCGTGGGGAGCTTTTCTCTGATGGTTTGGCATCCTGAAATAGAGACCTGGATAACCAGGTCCCAGCTAGGCCGCTCACATGCTGTGTGGCCTAGGCAGGCCTTCACCTCCGGGAGCCTCAGACGCTTCCTTTGTCAAAAAGCCACGACACTGGCTGCAGAAGCTGGCTGTAGAGGCTTTGGCATCTACTCGGGACCGGCTCACTAAGCTCCCAAAACTGCCACTGTTCATCCATCACTTGTGGCCAGTCAGACCGTAGGTTCGACCCTTTATGATCATTGCGTCCCTAGGGCAGAAGCCAAGCCTTCCCAGCCTCGGCCACCGCTCTTTTCCTAAGATCGACTCACCCACCTTGCCCTCCTCGGGCCAGGGACCCCTGCTTTAGAAGCACACTGAGGTCCTTGCACGGCAGACCCTTTCCAGAGCCGGCTGGCCTGTGACCCTCCTGCTCGAGGTCTCAGCGTACACATCAGCCCCTCCTGGAGTGACCTCCCCCATCACAATCACTCTGCTGTCCCAGCCAATCTGCACCTTGTTCCGGGCACAGTATGCTCACTTGCTTCTAGGGTCTCTCCACCAGGAGGGCGGCTGCCTCTCCAGGGTACAGCACAGCCTGGCAGAGCGGGTGCTGGTCTAGGGGTGGGCGTGCAGCACGCTCTTTCCTAAGGCCCGCCCCTGCCCAGGGCCTAAGAGTAAGCCCCCAAGTAACTCTGCGAACTCCGCTCCCATCACTCGGCCTGGCCCCCAGGACCCGGGACCCGGGAAGGGCCGATGCCCCAGGGCGGCTCCATCTCTCTTGGGCAGGGCCTTTTCGGGTCGCCAAGCAAGAGGCCCGGGAAGCAGGCTGACTTCAAACCTGGCTACCTTCCACAGCGCGGGGCTGCGGTCTCGGCTGGGCCCAGGCAGCGGGGGGAATCAGGTATAAATCAAGCTCCGCGCTGGCAGCTCGGCTCCCCTCCTGTCCTCGCGGCCCCTCGTGGGGGCCGGACGTGCAGGCCCCGGCGGTCCCCGCGGCGCCTCTAGTCTTCCTCGCCTGCGCGCCCTTGGGGAAGGCCGTGCACACGGCTCTCTTGGCTGGGAGTGGGAGTTTCTGCCTGTGTGTGGTTAGGGTTGTGACAGTGATTAAACCTCCAGCAACTTGGCCCCAGTGTCTGGCCCGGATGGTGGTTACGACACCCACGGCCAGGGCAGGGGCCCCTGAAATGAGTGGAGGTTACTGTCCTTGGGCTAGGCTGCAGGGGTGGGCATAGGCCAGAGGGTCTCCCTGCCCGCCTAAGGCCCCAACGCCCCAGCTCCTTGGCCTCTGCAGCCCGTGGGCACCTCTGAGCCCACAGGCCTGGCCAGGAGGATTGGGGTTCCCCCGAGCCTACTCACACTAGGGATACTGCACAGGGATCACACTGCAGAGACCGGGTCATCTGCCCTGCCTGCCCTCCCACCACCAGCAAGCACCGAATCTCATCCTCTCTTCCCAAAACCTCTCCTGACCCCGACGCCTCCATGGGCCCCCACCTCTCCTGGACCCCTGCCGGTCTCCTCCCCACTCCTCACCCCAGCTGCCTCCTGTACACGGCTGGGACACCAGGCCATCTCTTTGGAGCACGGGTCAGACCAGGCCAGTTCCCGCCCCGAGAACTGAGCCCCAAGCTCCTTGGCCTGGCTTCCCTCTCCAGCTTCACCCCCACCCACTCCTGAGGTGCCCCTGTGCCTTCCACCTGCCATTCTCTCGGCTGGGACACCTCATCTTCCCAGTCTCACTCCCCTGCCTCCCGTGGACCTCTGTGTCGAGGCTTTCTCCAGGAAGCCCTCCCCGATTGCCTCTTCCTCTGCTGCCCGAGCTAGGCAGGGAATGGTCTCTGAAACCTGAGAAGGCAGGGCCAATGCCCTGCTCCAAGTCTGACAACCACATGGCCTGACCGGGAGCCCCAGCCTCCCTGTGGCTCTCTCGCAGCCAGTGCTATGACTTGATGGACCCAGGATTCACGTGTGCCCCCAACCCCGCTCCTCTGTGCACTCAGGCCCAGGGTAGCAAGGCGGCATCTGCATTTTGCACTGTACCACCTGCCTTTTGGGTCAGAGGGACCTGAGTCCTGGTGCCTAGGCCCCACTACGTATCCCGAGCAGCCTCAAGTCACCGACTGGTCTTTGTGCCCACCTGGCCCCATCGGACCACACCTTCCCCTGATGGGCCGGGAGCCTGCTGGGCGTGCTGCCTGGCCTGGCTCCTGGGAGCCTCAGCAGCATCCATCATGGCTTTGAGGCCTCCTGCCCAGAGCGTGACAGCCCTGGGGGCTCTGAGGCCCGGAGCCGAGCCGGGAAGGCAGCGGAGAGCCCCTTGAGCTACATCCTCACAGCCCATCCAGACAAAGAGCTCACTTCATCCGAAGACAATGGCCCTCGGGGGATGACCGCGCGCCAGGCCCTGGGGGTGCAGGAGGGAAGGCTCAGGGCCGGGGTCCCAGGGCAGGCCCCGTGGGCTGCAAGGAAGCATCTGGCAGGCCACACTGGCGCGGGGCGGAGGGCTTCCAGCCCACCCCGCCACACAGCCCTGCCTGCTGCCAAGACCTCGTGGGACCCACTCACCCTGCAGAAGGGCAGGGGCAGCACGCGCCTGGGCAGCCGGCGCCACGATGCTGAGTTAAGCATGACCGCCCCACACGGTCCCCGTGTGGCCCCCCACCCCAAACCCTGGCAGAGAGGCCAGGGAGGGCGGGAACTCACCCACTGCCCTTTGGCCAGCAGAGGGGCCTCTCTCAGGCCAGAGGGGGATACAGGGCCTTCACCAAGCACAGTCCTGGCTGTGCTGGTTTCTGCCCTAGGGCGCCCCTGGTCTGCACGGCATGCTGTCCCACTATCTCTGCCTGCTGGGCCTCTGTGTCCTGCACCATCTCTAAGGCGAGGCCTCAGGGGAGTCCAGACACTGCAGCCCCTGCCCCCACCAGGGAGGGAGGCAAAGCTGG
This sequence comes from Bos mutus, assembly GCF_027580195.1. Taxonomy (NCBI): domain Eukaryota; kingdom Metazoa; phylum Chordata; class Mammalia; order Artiodactyla; family Bovidae; genus Bos; species Bos mutus. The sequence continues at coordinate 18,789,507 of NC_091634.1, read as the reverse complement.
CAAAGGGACCCTGACCAGAGTCTGCAGAATGAACAGCCTTGCCCTGTCCGGCGGCCAGCTCAGACACTGGCTCTGGTCCCCGCCGTGCCCACAGCACCTCCTCCTCTCATGGGGGCTGGGTGTCCCATCAGCAAGCCCATGGGAGCCCGTGGAGACAGGTGGCCGGCCCAGGATGGGCGCCTGCCCTGATGTGGAAGCTTTGGAGAGATTTGCTTGCATGGGCCAGAAGCCGGCACGTGGCCGCTGCATCCACCCCCCACCTCACCATGGGGCCGGTGAGGGTGGTGTTTCCCCCAGGTGCCACCACTGCCTGGCCGGCCCTGCTGCTCTCTCGTGCAGCCTCTGAGCGAGCTCAGCCCTCCTTCCCAGGCTGCGTCTGAGTGGCAGGGTGGGACACTCCCCCCACCGCCGCCGACCCCTGGCCTGCCTCCCTCAGTCCCGGAGCTGTACCCCAGGACCCCTGTGTGCATAAGCACTGGCCCCTGCCTCTCCTCTGGGCATCTTGCTGTGACCCTGGCTGTCTCTATTCACTCGTCCCTGGAAGGCGCAGGAAGCAGTCACACAGTCTCTGAGGGTGTTTGTCTTGGCCCAGGAGCCAAGCCCACAAACCAGGGGCATTTCCGCTAGGACCGGGCACGGGGCTGACCTGGCCACGGCCTTTGTGCTACTATGGGGAGGTGACCTACCCCACTCTGAGGGCAGCTCTGTGAGCACAGGACCCCTGGCCTGCCAGGCCTTCCTGGCATGCGACCCCCAGGGAACAGTGTGTCACAGTCTTGAACTGTGGGGTGGGGGGCTCGCTGGGGGCTCTGCTCCATCCCCCCCGCCACAGGAACCTCGAGGCCCCCAGTGCAGGCCAGGCCTGTGCCCCGCTGTGTGCCGGGGGAGGCCTGCCTCACAGTCCCCAGGGACCATCTCGGCTGAGTCTGGCCTGGCGGGGCCTGAAGCCTTGTAACCGCCCCCAAAGTCACATGGCCAGGCAGTCCCATAGGACCCTGGTGCTGGGACCATGCACCAGACCCTTTTCAGTGCAATCCCCACAGGCCCTGGGGATTGGCCTGTGGACCTGGCCACTTTCTGAGCAGAAGTGGGGTGGCTTTGTTGGTCGAGTGAGTCGGCCAGGACACCAGCTGGGGAGGTGCCACATAGATCCTGCCCAGGACCCAGCAGGTTTGCCTGTGGGTGGGTGGTGTCTCCCCCGCCCTGTCCCAGCACAAGGATGGGTCTAAGCAGGGCCAGGAGTGTGAAGCCTGGAGCTCCTAGGTAAGCAAAGAGCCCCAGGAGAGACACTGTCCTTCCAAATCCCGACCTGCTCAACATCCCGCCAACCTTGCCCACAACCACTGCCATGCCTCAGCCTCACTGCCTGCCCCAGTCTCCAGTGTGGAGTGTAGCAGCAGCCTTCCACCCTCTGTAGCACAGCCTGGAGCCAGGCTCGTGTCCATGCAGGTCCCTTTATGCTCCTGGAGGGATCTGCCATGGGCTGTGGGCGCACCAGGGTCTTGGGGCCGTGCACCTCCATGCACTCTCACCAGCCCAAACCTTTTGCAGCAAGTAAAACGCTTATCACTTAAACAACCAATGTTCAAAGCTGAACAGAACCTTCTACTCCTTCTCTCCCTGGGGTAATGCAAGGATATCAGGGGAGGAGGAGATGGTGCCCCTTACTCGGGGTGATGGCTCCACACAGGTGGAGTTTTACAGGTAACAGGTGCCATGTACCGGGGTTTAAAGGTCAGAAAGTATAAAAGGCTCCCGGTGAGCACCCTCCCTCCCCGCCATGCCCCACCCAGTCTGTCTGTCTGGCTCCCTTCCTGCCCCTCCCCCCCATGGATTTACAAGCACTTGTGAATCCATGTTCTCACCCCCCTCGCCCTCTTCTTTATCACCTTTTGTGAATTCCCCACCTTCTGCACTGCTCTGTCCTTATGCAACAGTCCGTCCTAACTAACTAAGTGTCCATACTAACCCCTACCTAGAGAGAACTGCTGCTTTTTAAACAGCGCAAGATGCTGTTTTCTTCTGCAGCTGCTATACCAGGCCAGTCCTGCAGATGCGGTCACCTGTCCCGAGCTGAGCTTTCAGGTTTCCTTCCTTGTCTCCTTTTTCGGGTGTATCTGAGTTCCTCATCTTTGGACTCATCTGATCACCAGGCTTTGTTCCCGCCGGACAAGTGAGAGTGCGGGCCTGTCACCCCTCCCTGGCTCCCCAGCACTGGACGGGGGCATCCGGAAAGCCCCGCTCACAGTTTGCCTCCTCTGAACGCGGCAGCCGCTGACGAACCCTCACAAGCAGCACCCGGCCAGCAACAACTGGAAACGGGGCGGCAGGGGTTCCAGGCTGAGCTGTCAGATTCTGGGCCCTCAAGGGCCACACTCGGGGGCCTTTACAGTTTAGGGGCTCAGGATCTTTCCTTCTTTTTCCCTTTGTAAATACAGTAAATTTCCTACATACGAATGACTTCAGTTCTGACAACGTGTTCGTGAAGTCCGACCAAGTTAGCTTAGGTACCTGACTTTTATAGACAATGCCAGACACGTGAACTGATCTGAGTGGCTGGACATGCGCACGCACACTGGCATCTCTGAGAGCTCACGACTTGAAGGTTCGTGTGTTGGGGACTGACTGTAAAAGTTCCATGGAGAAATACAAATCTGACCCCCACAGTCCCCGATTCCACTATGAACTCAGAGTCCAGCCTTCAAGGCCTGTCAGGCCAGGTCCTCAGATGGCCCCACAGCCTCTGCTCATCATTCCCCACACACCAGAGAGAGACTCAGCTCCTGCCCACCCAGTCGCAGCCCCAAGTGAGGGTGCTCCACGCCCAACCACAGGCGAGTGTCCACACTGCTAAGCTCTCACTGGAGCAGCTGCTGCTGTGCGACAGGGCAGAGGACATGCTGACATCCCAGCGGCCAGTGTGGACAGGGAGATGTGCAGGAGGAGAAGGTCGGAGGGGACAGGGGGTGGCCTCGGGCTGAGCTCCCCGACCCCCCTCAGCCCTGTCTCTGCTTAGTGGCCAGCCCCCTTTCCCAGGAGTGGCGCTGGGGGCCTGCTAGCATCTGGAGCCTTACTGGCTGAGCGTGAGAGGTGGGGACAGAGTCAGGTCACTGCAAAGCGCCGGCCCTTCTTCTCAGAGGTGCCCCGCCCCCTGGCCACCGGCATCCCCAAGCCAGGTGGTCCTCCCCCCAGGCCCCGCCCCTGCCCTCACCTGGCTTCATGGCGCTCATGACGGCCCGGCAGCTCCGCAGCACCGCCTCGTAGATGGCCTTCTGGTCTGGGGTGAACTTGCCGTTGGCGGGGAAGGAGCACGTGATGTCAGAAGCGAAACAGTAATATTCACCGCCCATGTCGAACACGCTGCCAGGAGAGTGGGCATGAGGCCGGTGGGACACCCGGGGGCACCCGCGCCCTCTCAGCCACGCTTCCGTCCTGCCCAGCACCTAAGGCCGCTGAACCAGAGACTTCTTGCAACACGGCCTGTGCAGACAGCAGTGTGGGGCCCTCCTATCCTGCTGTCTCCTCACGGTGCGCAAGCAGTAAAGGACCCAGGGGCACCCCGGGAGGCTCCTGCTCCAGAGCAGGAAGGTTGGGGGGAACGTGGCTGCCCACACACCACACCCTCACGGCCCCCGCTGGCCAGGCCCCTGGATGCCTGGCTGTGCGGACGCCCTGAGGGAGGTGTGGAGGTATCCCCAGGCCCCACCTGCCACCTGGCCTCCACACAGGCACTCTGACAGCGCCACCTCCCCTCAGGGGCCACCCTGCACCCAGCATGGGCACAGCCGCAGCCACAGGGCAATGCTCATGGGAGCCCAATGGGACCTCAGGACAGATGCACCTGCCTAACAGAAGATGTGGGCTGAGGCGCAGCGCCCAGCTCTCACAGCCCCAAAGGCCCCAGTGAAAACCCAGCCAACAGCCCTGCTCTAGTTCTGAGGTCCCCTTGGTCCAAGGAGCATGGTCCTCTCCTTGCTGGGTGGTGGTGAGAGGCAGTGTGCTCTGCCAGGGCCTGGCCAGCAAGTCCCCAACTTGGTGGCTGCCTGGCCCCCAGCATCCCTGGGTCACAGAGCAGAGACCAGGAGGCACAGAGGCGGGCGTGGAGAGTGTGGGAGGAAGGGAGAAGCGGGAGCCGGGAGCCCCTGTCAGCAGAGGCAGGGCGGCACTGGGCCAGACAGCAGGCTGCTGAGTCAGGAGGCCGGGCCTCTGGTCTGCCCTCTGGACACCCCGTGACAGGGCCCCGAGCCGTGGGCCTGGGCCGGAGTGTGGGGAGCCGGGCTCCCACACCCTCGCCGCCTGGCCCTACTGTCAAGGGCAGGTGAGAATCCTGCCTCACACACCCTCCACACGGAGATAAGACAAAATGAGGGAGGCGTTGCTGGGTCCAAGCTTGGCTCTCACCAGGGCACCCACAGACAGTAGCGGGGTGCCCAGAATGAGCAGCCTCCCTGTCCTGTCCCCTCACCAGCAGGACACTGAACAGCAGGCCCAGGGCTGGACCATAATGGGGTCAGGGTCAACTCATGATGCTGATGGTGACAAGACAGACTGGGGGACAACAGTTCAGCCTCAGGCCCAGGCCCCTGCAGTACCTTCGGAACTAGGGACCAGGAGTCGGGAGGGGCGGAGGTGGGTGGCGCTGCCCTCTCTGTGCCTGGCTCCGCCCCATGGGGGGCAGTCTGCAGCCACTGTTGGAAAACTGGAGCCCCGAGGCAGAGCCCCACCTGCCATGCAAAGAGCCTCTCAAACCCCAATGCTGGGCTTCCCTGATAGCTCAGTGCAGAAGAGTCTGCCTGCCATCGCAGGAGACACGGGTTCGATCCCTGGTCTGGGAAGATCCCACATGCCTCGGAGCAGCTAAGCCCGTGCGCCACGACTACTGAGTCTGTGCTCTAGAATCCAGGAGTCGCAGCTGCTTAAGTCTGTATGCCCTAGAGCCCATGCTCTGAAACAAGAGAAGCCACTGCAATGAGAAGTCCTTGGACAGCACCTAGAGAGTAGACCCCGCTTGTCACAACTCGAGAAAAGCCCTCAAAGCAATGAAGACCCAGCGCAGCCAAAAATAAAGAAATAAAATTATTTTCCTGAAACCCTCAAATTTCAATGGTAAACACGACGGCTCAACCTGCATTCCAGGAGCTGCCTGCGTGCCTGTCTCAGGGGACCTCCACCATGAGCAACTGGCCCTACAGGTGGAGCCGGGGGTCGGCCACGCGGCCTGACGGCAGCAATAGGGAATCCACAGAAACAGGATTGTTTCTAAAGGAAAATCATGAATGCTCAGGATCTCAAGACGCTCTGCTGAAAGTCGAAGTCCCCAGTTGGGCACTTTTTAATCTCCTGTCTTTTTCTGACTGCAAAACACCATAAACAGTGTCAACAGATAACAACTCAGGTGATTCTCAGGTGGTGGTGGGGAGAGCCCACCAGGACGGCAGAGGGACTTCAGATTGGGTCAAGGTCAGAGACTCTGGGGGACCCACCCTGGGGTGGGCCAATGTGTGTGTGTGGGACTTGGGGCTCACTAGAGGAGACCCGCCCAGCCCGGGTGTGGGAGCCAAGGATCCAAGGGCGAGAGGCCCCAGCAGACACGCCTAGCATCTGCTCCCCAGGGCACTCTGCTGCACCAGGGGGTTGGGGTGACAGCTGTCTGCAGGTTTACTCGTGCCCTGGGGCACATTCCCCCTCCCACCAGCTGGCCAGGAGGGCGGAGCACATCAGAACCTTAAACTGCAGGGAAACCGAGGCTCTGAACACTGGCCTGGCAAAGTCACGAGTTGGGGCCAGCAGCTGGAAGCCCGGAGATGGGCTCGCCTGTGCTCGCTCCGGCACTCGGCCTCAAGCGCCTCAGGGTTGTCCCACTTTCACCGTGTGGCTGCCACCACTGCTGCGGGTTTGCGTCCTCCGCGGCCGGCGCGCAGGCAGGCCTGGGAGTGGAACCGCGTGGGGCCATGGCCCCACTTCACCCGGGGAGCAGAGCATTCTTACTTGGGGTCCTTGGAGGCAACAAAGGAAAATGGTCTGTGGTTTGTTGATTCAGAAGGACCAGGAATGGCCTGAGCAGATGGGAGAGAGCCAGGGGCGTGGGGACACAGATTCCTGGGGGCCACCACATCAGAAAGAGACCTGCAGCAGCACCCCCCAGGCAGAAAGTGCTATGAGGCTGTGCAGGACTCAAAGGAAAACAGAAATTAAACTATTTAAATAGCCAGGAAGCCCACAAGAGCACACCAAATGCTGGAGTCATCCGGAGCAGTGAAAACAGGCCCCTTCCCCGGGGCAGGCATGACTCCTGACCAAGTTCTCAAAAACAAAAACACGGCAGGCGGGGGTGAGCACCCCAGCCAGTCTGGCTTTATTGTTCAGCTTCTAGAAACCTTCGGCTGGATTTTTTTGTTTTAAAATCATCCACTTTCTGGAGAAGGAAGTGTACACCCAGCCAGCCAGCTCCATCCTGCCCAGCGATGCTCGGGCATGGGGCTGACATCTATTTTTGCACTCTCAGTTCCCCATCTTTCTCTGCCTTTTTTTTGTTTTTAAATCTCCCTCGGAGAGTTCCTACATATATTAGTTATTCAGATTTCAAGTCATTCTGGAATCCAGGGATGAAAACCATCGCTTTTATAAATCATCTCCCCCAGCTCCTCTGTGTCCACTCCGTCCGTCCTCTGAACGCAGGCTGATGACGGAGAATTCGCTCATACTTTGGCTCAACAGAGAACACGAGGAGCCCTCCTCCCAGCTGCCTGGGGACACCCACCGGGGACCCTACCATCTCTGGCCGAGTGAACACGTGTGATAATCTAAGCCATCTGGGGAGGTATTACACATCTCCAAGCAATATGCTGGTGGCTCATTCCTCACATGTGTTCATCTGGTTCTATTTCTGGCTTGGAGGAGAGGTTCTGTCTTCCGCTGGCTCCTCCCGGGCAACTTCAGGCCTGGGCTACCTGCCACCATCAGCCCACCCAGGCCCTCCTCAGGTCCCCTCCATCCCCTCCGCCCTACCGCCCCACCGCAGGCAGAAGACCTACGAGCTGGTTCGGCCTCTGATATGAGGCCTGGGAAGAGTTTTGGTGGGGGGACTCTGTGGTCTTTACAGCAAGGTCACTGTGTACACAGGCTGCAGCTCTGGTTTACTCCCCAGGGCTGTGGCCTCGCTCTCGGCTACCTCTCACCCAGACAGGCACAGTGCACACATGCCCACGCATGTGCACTCACTTGTACATCTATTCACCGCAGCGCACCATTTCAGACCCCGACGTGCACCCGCCCCAGTCGGCGTTCTGGACCAGGCTGGGGGATTTCTGAGCTGCAGGAATCTCCTGCTTCCCCTCCAGACCTCAGCCTGAGACAGAGAGGAAGGTGAACTGGTGACTTTCCCACTGGTGGTGGCCACAGAAGGCCCACAGGTCACCCACTGGCTCCCAGCCAGACCCTCCGTGCGATGCCGAGCCCTGGGATGAAGGCCTCCACTTGGAGCTCTGGGACTGACTCCCCAGGCCGACCTCTTCCCACTGCCTTCTGGGCGTCCCTGCTCTCCATCCCAGCCACGGGACAGCTGCTCCTGTGGGGCCCAGGTAGACAGGAAGTCATCCAGGCAACCAGCCCCAGGAGCCCAGAGTCGGCACATGCTGCGGGCCTCCCGGTGTCTGGATGGAACTGCTGTCACCTTTCTGCGGAGGATGTGGGGAGATGCAGAGCCCAGTGTGGGCCACGACCCCAGGAAGAACGCGGTCCCCGGCCCCGTGTGTGGGTGGGACCCTGGGGCTTGCTGCCGAGTGGCCTCCCCGGGGCCGGGGGAGGCAGTGAGTCGGTGTCACGCGCACAGCACATGCTTCGTTCCACTTTTCGGTAAGCAGTGTCCCATGGTGTCTGCGAGCACCCTGGCTGACCGGACTGGGGCTTCCACACTGTGGGTTGTGACGTCAACCATGTGGGATGCGGAGGCAGCAGCAGAAACAGACAGCACGGGGCGGATCCCATGGTGAGGGCGCTTGGTTACTGCCTGGGTGTATCTGCTTGTGTGGTACTGGGTTAGAATGCAAAGGCTGCTTCAACCCAGATGGCAGGCTGAAGGCCACGGCCACGGGTCTGGACAGATGGCTCACCAGGGCCTATGCCCTTCTGAGAGTGTTCTCTTGCCCCCAGGACTGGGGCATGTCCCAAAGACTATCAACTCCTCAGGATGGGGCTGGCTGGTGACTGTATAGCCCACCAGGCTCCTCTGTCCATGGGATTCTCCAGGCAAGAATACTGGAGTGGGTTGCCATTTCCTTCTCCAGAAGTGTCCTCTAAGAAGACAGCAAAGTCGGGGGAGTGGTGCCCTGGGCTGGGCTTGGAGGGAACACTTTTTCTCTAAAGCTGACCAAGGCTTCAGGCACCAAGACAAGGGAGGACTTGGGGACCCCTCATTGCGGCCCCTCTGCTAGCTGGGGAGGAGACCCAGGCATGACTTGTCTGCCCCCAGGAAGCAGCACACAGATGCCAGACACATATCAGACCAAGGGGTCCCCAGGAACAGGCAGAATTGTTCCCACTCCTGCCAGAGGAGCCCCAGAAATGCCAAGGGGACTGTTTGGGCCCCAAGTGAGCAGCAGGCACCCCAAAGCCTGTGTGTGTGTGTGGGGGGGTGGATGTCCGTGATGGAGATGCAGGTTGTAGCCCCAGGCTTGGTGTGATGGAGGGGCAGGTGGTGGGGGGAGTTCCCCAAGCAGTTTAAACTGATGTCTAGTCCACATCAAACCTGTGGAATGATCAGGGGACTAACTGGAGAGCAGGGCAGACAACCCACTCCAGTGTTCTTGCCTGGAGAATCCCACCGACAGAGGGGCCTGGTGGGCTATACAGTCCATGGGGTCACAAAGAGTCAGACACATTTGAAGCAACTTAGCATGCTGAGTCGGAGAAAGCAATGGCAACCCACTCCGGTACTCTTGCCTGGAGAATCCCAGGGACGCAGGAGCCTGGTAGGCTACAGTCCATGGGGTCACTAACAGTCAGACACGACTGAGCGACTTCACTTTCACTTTTCACTTTCATGCATTGAAGAAGGAAATGGCAACCCACTCCAGTGTTCTTGCCTGGAGAATCCCAGGGACAGAGGAGCCTGGTGGGCTCCCGTCTGGGGTCGCACAAAGTTGGACACGACTGAAGCGACTTAGCAGCAGCAGCAGCATGCTGAGTGGCTGCTGAGTGGGGCTGGGACACGCCTCTCCCCAACTAACCAGGACGGCCTCCGGCTCCCAGGCCCCAGAACACAGAACACACACAGCCAGCAGAGATGAGCCTGGCCGGCTGGCATGTCCTGAAACAACGCTGCCCTCTTCTGGCCAGTGCTGGGAGGTCCGGCTTGCCATCCACCAGCCACATCCTGCCTGCAGCTGGGCAACCCAGGCCTGAGCATGCTTCGACTGGGGCATCTAGAAGGTTCTGAGGGAGGCCACTGGGCTCCCTACCCCAGGAACCAGCACCCTGCCTCCTAATCAAATGGTAGGAGGAGGCAGTGGCAGGTGAGGAGGGGGTGTCTCAGCTGTTTTTCAAATCAGAGCCCAGTAGAGGCAGACCCTGGACCCTCCCCACCTCTGCCCCCTGAGGTGTGCCTGCTGCGCCAAGGGGGAGGCAGGGAGTCTAGCACAAGATAGGGTCCAAGTCTGAGTACATGGCTTCCTTGGGGACAGTGGCACTCCCTGGCCCGTGCGCAGGGCACTAGCCCTGGGTGCCTCCACCCGCCATGGAGACTCTGGGAGGGAAAGCCCAGGTGGGTTCTGGGAGGACGGGGCAGTGCTTGAGGGCTCAGATGATGATGACCTCGGCCACAGCCAAGGACGATTGAGCACGGTGAGGACGATGACCTCACTGCCACAGGCTCGGGGCTGATCTGGTGGGGAGGGGTCTTCCGGGGCGCCCACCCAGGAAGGCTTCTGATGGCTTCAGACACGGTCCCGTGTGAGCTTGGGAAGGGTGTTCATCAGAAGTGCACCACACTTCTGGGACCGTGTTTTAGAAGGTCTGCTTGCTTTTGCCTTAAAATAAAAACAAAGCAACTAAAGGCTTAGGAGGGCAGCGACTTGGTGATGGGGTTCATGGTGAGCCCTGAGGGCCACAGCAGGAAAAGGGCTCTCAGAGGCGACAGATAAGCCCCGGGTAGCCCCACAGGAGGCTGTGCGCCTCTGAACCAGCCAAGAGGGAGGCCCGTGGGGACCCGAGGCCGCATCAAAGTCCAGTCGTTGCTCCCCCCACACCTTCGGATCCATGCAGAGCAAGCCTGGCCTCATCCAGCTGAGATAAACGGGGGTGGGTGGGGCTGGTGTGGTGTCAGGAGTGGTCCTCAAAATCCCCTTCTCAGCTCTTGGGTGATGCGTCTGACATGGAGTAAGAACCAGCGCATCTAACATACAGGCCCCGATTTCCTGGCCCAGCTCCCAGGCAGCACCTGGCATCGGAAGGACAGAGGAGTGGAATGCGGCCCTGGCCAGCTACATGCCCCACACGGCACACGCCTTTAGGACAGTTTAGGGGCTGAAAACACAGAGCAGGCAACCACGTGACCCGAGAGTTGTGTGAATAAACCGGCCCATCTTGTGCTCCGCTGGGGCCTCTTGCCTCCAGTCTCTGTCCGGAAGCACTGCTGGGAGGCGGGCCTCGGGGCACAGGCACGCTGCTGGCTCTAGGAATTCTGGTGTGTAGCAGCAATCCCACCAAGGCCTCCTGTACAGGCTCCATGCTCACCCTTATGATCAGTGAGTCCTCCCGGAGCTGGGTGCTCTCACCCACAAAGACAGATGGAGAAACTGAGGCTCAGAGGGGTGATCACTCAGCTGGGGGGAAGGGAGCAGGCATTTGAACCAGGGACCTTCTGTGCTCATCGCCACACATCTGGGGCTGGAGGGAGAGGGATGCCCTTTGGCATCCACTCCCCACCTTCTCCAGCAGAGTCCGACTGCCTTGGATCAGCTCCTGGCCCCCAAACAGCCCATTCCTAAATGTTAAATACCTCTGGGGCATTTTCGCCTGACATCAAGGAACTGAGACCCACAGCGTACCACATGACGGGCACCTGGAGAACAGTCACGGCTGAGAGAGACACTCAGGTTCAGGAAAAATTCTACACCAGGCTCATATTTTGGTTTCATACCTTACGATGAAGTGCTGTGACTTTTATGTTGGGATAACAGAGTGATTTATTATTTACCGAACACAGTAGGCGCTCGGCAGATCAATTTCAATAAAACAATGGATTATAAATGCCGCCAGCAATCTGGCAGTAGCAGTAATCAACAAAACATGTTGTTCTAAATGCTGCATAATAAATTGACTATAATAAACTCATAATTATTCTACTGGCTACATTTCAAAGTTAGCACTAGAAAAATAAAATCGCCCATTTGGGCTTGGCATTAACATCTGTGGGATTCTCTGGATCACTCCTGACTCTCAAGTGGCAGGCGACTCGGGTGCCACACGCTGCCCAGAAGGGTCGGGGACACAGCGTCTGGATGTATGGAGGCCTGGTGCACGGTGCCCCTAGTCAGCCAGGCCCCAGTGCGCCAGGCGCCCCCAGAACACAGCTGGAACAAGCCTCTCAAGGGTGAGGACTCTCTTGGGACATATAGAGAGAGAGGAGAAGCAACCACTTCCTCTGGGCTATGTGAACTCACAGAGAAGACAGACTCGGAGCCACACGGCCCTGGCGCAGGACCCTCCACAGGGACAGCTGTGGCTGCTTGTGCGACCGGGGCTCTGCCTGCCAGGGGGCTGGGTTCCCACGTCCTGGCTTGGCCAGGAACATGCCGCAGAGTCAAAAGCTTTAGGACACATTCTAGGAGGCATGAGTCCCTGAAGACACCAGCTGGTCTCCCTTTGGGGCCACCAGTGACCCAGGGGGCATGCCCCCCGCACCCGCTCCCCCTGTTTCCTTAGTCTCCAGCTGAGTCAAGTTGGAGGCAGCTGACCCCTCCCCAAATCCCTCTGGCTTTGCACTTGGACGCTCCTTCTGTCTCAGTGGCTCCGCTACACGTGGTGGGGGGAGGGGGAGACACCCACTTCATGGGATCAGAGTGAGAGGATCTACATCACGAGTGGCACCTTGTGTCAGGCAGGGCCAGAACCCCATCCAGGCTGCTGCACGCCCTTGACCCCCACCAGGAAGGGCTTTAGACTCTCTGGGGGTGCAGTGAGCAGTGAGCAGGGTTGCCGTGACCTTTGTGACCATGCTGGTGTCCCCCTCTGCGTGCTCCTGTCGCTCCGTCTGTGGGCTCAGGCCCTGGGAGCGTGTGTCCACCAGCACTTGTGGTCCTGACACGTCCCCGCCACTGCCCCGTGCAGGCCAAGTGCTGCATGCCATCTCCACCGACAGACAGTAGACTGAGGCTCAGAGAGGGAACCCGGAGGCTTTGCTTCCTCCCAGAAGCCTGAGGGGGGCTCCCGCCAACAGGGTCCTGAGCCAGAACATCCCACCCAGCTACTGACCCCAGGCGAGTGGACACCGCAGCCAGTGGCGCTGGGGCGCCCTGGGGCAGGGGGCACCCTGGGCTTGGGTGGGTTTCTGAGAACACTGGGCAGTGACAGCTCGGAATGGGCTGTTTCTTGGCTCACATCCCCTGATGGCTGTGGGCGAGGCCCCCATGCGCAGGTCCCCCAACTCCCAGCCTGAGGCCGGGTCCTGGCCGGTGTGCAGGCATGACCAGAATACCAGAGCGGGGCCAAGGCCTTGCGGGGCGGCACGTGCGAACCGAGGCGGATGAGGTACTGGTGGGAAGTGGTGGGGAGGGGCTCAGCTGCCTTAGCAGCAAGAGGGAAAGGACCAAAGGACCAGACAGGGCAACGTGCCACCTGATGCGAAGAACTGCCTCACTGGAAAAGACCCTGATGCTGTGAAAGATGGAAGGCGGGAGCAGAAGGGGACGACAGAGGATCAGATGGCTGGATGGCATCACCAACTCAATGGACTTGAGTTTGAGTAAACTCCGGGAGTTGGTGATGGACAGGGAGGCCTGGCATGCGGCAGTCCATGGGGTCACAAAGAGTCGGACACGATTGACTGAACTGAACTGAGGTCAGTGTGCACCAGCTCTCAGGCCCACACCTGCAGGTTGGAGGCCAAAGCGAGATGACTCAAGGACAAGACAGGAGGCCCCATGGAACTTGTGGCCTCTGCGTGGCTTTCAGCCTCTGGCAGCCTGGGCTGGCCCTGCCCGACGTCTGGGTGGTGGAGAGTACGGGTGGGGAATACAAGTGCCCATGAGCTGAGGACAGGGACGCTCCAGGTCAGTAGGGTGCCCATGGCCCCTGCCAAGGCCAGAGGGGCCGCCCAGAGGGGAGGGGTGTATGCCCAGTGGAGCCCTACACACTGGGGGTCTGGAAGCAGAACCACTGGAGGGTTGGAGGCTGTGGGTCCTGCCCACATCTGCTCAGTCAGGAATCCGTGAGGAGCGGTGAGCACGTGGGCAAACAGTCCTGAGGGCCAAGCACCCCCTCTAACCTCCTGAACGAGTGGCCGCTGGTGCCAAGGAGTTGTGAGGCAGGACCTGGCAGGTTCAGAGGGCAGGGGACTCCCTAGGGGTCTCCCTTGCTCCAAACTGACGTGCCCACCCCCCCCAGCACAGAGCCGGAGACGCGAGCGTGGTGGGTGCTGGGTCACAGGGCAGGTCCTCCTCTGAGGTGGGGCCTTACTCTCACAGCACTTGGCCCCTGCTCCCCTCTCAGGGCTTCCTTGGTCCTGGAGAGGAGATGATATGGAGGACAAAGCTTTGGCAGAGAAGTCTAGACCCAGAGCAGACCCAGGGACCGTGCTGTGGCCAGCCTTTCCGGGCTGGAACTGAGGGGCCCCCATCAGCCACGCCTGGGGTTGGGTCCCACCTGGCCCCACCATTCACACACCAGCCAGGGGAGCTGGGGGCTGGCCCCACTCACCACATGTCTCCGTCTTGGATGGTCTTGTCGTTGGGGGCCCCAGCGTGTCCGTAGTGCAGCACGGCCGAGTTCTCACCACTGCGGAGCATCAGGGGCAGGTCAAGAGCCCATTCTCACCCAGCAGGCCCCAGGGGCTGGCGCCCCAACCCCCTGCCCCGTGGGCAGTACCATCCACCCTGCAGCAGAGGTCTAGGGCCAGGTGGACCCGGCCCATAGCCTGAGATGGGGTGAGGGGCACAGTGGCTGGCGTCCTGCAGCCACAAAGCTGGTGGCCAGCCTCTGGGCTCAGGATGGGGCCACCTCAGCTGAGTGCTGCTCAGCTAGGTGCCCTTGGGGCTGAGGATGTGGGCCTGATGTGGGAGCAAGGGCCTGCAGGCCAGGGGAAGGGACCCCAAGGAATCCGGGTGTCTTGGTGGCTAAAGGGGGAGGGGAGGCCCAGTGGGAAGGGCGGGGACTATGTCGGGGCTGCACGGAGATTGGCTGGGCCGGGCCAGGACCACAGCCAGGGAGCCAGCGGCTCGCCACTCCGCAGCTTGAGAGCGCTTCTCTAATGAGCGATACCTTTAAGAAAAAAGGACTTTTAAGTCTGTCCAAAGGAAAAAAAAAAAAAAAAAAACCACCTGGGTATAATATTTATGGCCCCGTTTGGGAGTCTCAGGAATCATAAAAGTAGAAATAATGATTTTTCTCTCTATCCACCAGAGAAGAACATTTCCAAGGACTGAGATGTTCACATGTATTATTCATGTGCCAAGGACGTGCACGCCAGCAGAGCTGCCAGCTCCATCCTGGCTGGGCAGAGGCCTGACTCTCTGACCCAAGGGGAGAACACAGGGAGATGAGATGGGGTGAGCCTGGGGGCCCCCATGGTCAGGACGTGTCCCTCAAAGACACACAGGCCTGCACTTTCACAGCTGTGAGCTGCCCCATATGCATGGTCACTTCTACCCTGGACCTGCAAGCACACTAGCCAAGTGCACAGGTCACACACACACACACACAGAACCCCCTCCCCCCAGCCACGTCACACATAAACACACCTACAGTAACAGCCCCCATGGCAGAGACCCAGACCCACCCACGGCTGTGTTCCCACACAGCCACACACTCACGCATGCACACACAGCCACACACACACACACACACAACCACAGCCTCCTTCCCTGATACACCTCCCTCCACACACCCTGCACACAGAAGCCATCAGTCTGAGGACACGGCTTGGTCCCCACATGCTGAGAGCTGCCAGTGTGGAGGAGGAGAGGAAGGCTGGGCCGAGAAGGAGCCGCCAGCAGGAGATGGGATGGGAGGGCAAGGCAGTGGTGGGCTGGCTCCCCTCTGCACCCTGAACTGCCCAGGGCAGGCAGGAAGCAACCTCCGCTCCCAGAGCCTTAGGAGCGGGGAGTGACTCCCAGGCTTACGAGGTGCCGTGGGCAGGGGAGCAGACAGGGGCATCTAGGCCGGAGGATGGTGGGGTCCCTCACTCTCCCCCAACCCCCTCCCTCCATCATCCCCACGTGGCCCAGGTGGCTGCTTACCTGCCGCAGATGCAGGTGTAGGAGCTATGGCGCATGCCGCCCCGGGAGTAGCAGTAGTGCTCGAAGAGGCTGCGGGCGAAGGAGGACGGGTCAGAGTGGGGTCATCAGAGTACGTGCGCCCCGCACCCGCGTGCAAATCCTCAGCCCAGGCCTTGCTCGGCTGCGCCCACAGGAAGGCCTGAGCTCCCCAGCGTGAGTCAGTGGCTGGTAGCCTGGAGGCCATGGGCCACTGAAGCACAGAGGTCAGCACAGAGAGGGAGCAAGGCTGGGGGAGCTGGCCACTTCCAGTGCCAGCCTTTCAGGCCCATCGGGAGGACAGGTCTGGTCCTGCGGGGAGACAGGCTGGGGGGGCCCCCTGTTTCTGCAGGGCTGGAGGAGGCATGTCCCTGCGACTCCCTCCTCCAGTGGTCACATCCTTCCCCCACCAGGAGGGGCTGGGTGCACAGCCAGGGAGGGATGAGAGCTCTCTGGGTCCCAGTGCAGGACCTGCCCGGGACCCCGAGCCTGACCCTGGAGGCGGGGGGGGGTTGTGCAGGGGAAGGAGAACAGGGGCTGCTGGGCTCTGGCCTGGGGCTGGGGCTGGGGGGCAGGTCGGTGTGTAGATGAGCAGGGCTGGGTGGGCTCCAGGGAGGGGAAGAGAGGCAGAGTCTGGGGGCAGGCGCCGACCAGTTGGTCCCCTAGACAAGCTCCCTCCCTGAGCTGAGGAGGCCAGGAGCAAGGTCTGGAGGGAAGATGAGAGCCCAGAGCAGGTTGCTGGCAACTGGAAGCCCGCCTCCAGGCTGAGCCCAGACACACTCAGAGCCAGTGGAGGCCTCCGGGAGCTCGGCTGTCAGCAGAGCCCAGCAAGGGCAGGAGTGGAGGGGTGAGGGAGGTCAGAGGATGAGCCAGCCTCACCCTGTCCCCCTGGGGCAGATCCTGGGGGTGACTGGTGGACCAGACTTGCCACATCAACAAACGTGAGCAGTGTTTGGAACCCTCGGGAGACCACGCTGCCCAGGGCTCTGCAGAGGCCAGGCCCCTGACCCTTCCCCTCACCACACACCCTAGGACCTGAGCAGGTTAAGAAATTGTCTGGGCAGGGGCCTCAGTGTGCCAAGGGCCCCATCTCTACAGAACCCAGCTGGGGAAGGGGGTGACACTGGGGGGCTGCCCTTGCCCCCTCCCTGAGGCCTCTCACCAGAGCTTGGGCCCAGCCTTCTGGATGGCCCCAGTTGAGAAGCAGGTCCAGGCGGACCCCACCCCACCCACTGACCACCAGTGCGGGGGAGACCGACCACGGGGCTGTGCTCAGAGCCCCAAGGCCGCCTGTGGGCACGCTAAGTGGCAGTTCTGCCCTGCATGTTCTGGGCCTGTTTAAGAGAATGTCTGTGTGGAGGAGTCTAATCTTCAGGCACTGTAAACACGAATTATGTGTAATTGTTATGATTGGGTATAAAATAGTTGTTATGCAGGAAGGGTTCTGCTCTATTCAGTCAGCTTTCAGACTGGCTTTACAAATCTCACAGGATAATTGGGTATCTGCAAGTGAAATATTTCCTCAACACAAAAGAATCCAGGAACTGCCAGGGAGGTGAGGAAAGCCGTGTGAGGTACCAGCCGCCCCCGCAGTCATGGTGGGAGTGCTCAGGCGGCTGCTGCCAACTCAGCCTCCGTTACTAAGGCCACAGGACAGCTGGGCCAAGCCTGGGCCCCACGGCGGCTCCACATGGCCTGCCAAGATGCTGGGGCCTCAGACACCGGGACTCCGTGCAGCTGCCCACCAGAGACTGGGGGATGCTGACAGGCCATGGAGCTGCACGGTTCCCTGAGCCTTGGGGGACAAGGCCCTGCCCAGACAGAAGCAGGTCAGGGGGCAGCAGCTGCTCTCCGGGTGATGGGGAGAGACGGGGACAGGCAGAAGGGCGGCAGATGAACAAGCCAGAACCTGCTAGAGCAGCCTGCGGGAATGGGGTGGCACGGGCTCCCCCACCTGCTCCCAGTCTCAGCAGCGGGGACTGTCCTGCCCTGTAATCTACTCGATAGAAACAGCCTTCATCGCACGCTCAGGCTCCCGCTTAAGTAAAAAAAGCCTTTTAGAGTAAACGCACGGCTCACGGAAGTGCCAGACTCAGGAATGGCCGACCCAGTTTTCATCAGCTAACTGCAGCCGGGGTTGCCTCTGCCAGTCACACGATTCCACACCCGCAAGAAGAGCTGCAAACACCAATGCTGGAAATCCAGTCTCCGGCAAAAGGGCTTCAGTCCTTCACACTGGACTCCAGCACCTGATCTTGTTTCAGGTGAACTTGTCTGAAGTGACACAAAAGCCACCCCATGCTCTGGGGGCATAACAGATACAGTAGGCCCTGTTTTGGCTCACACCCCTCAGGGACCCCTCTCCCCAGGACCTCAGCCCTGGCTGTGGACATGCAAAGGTGCCCACATTCTGGGGCAAGTGCTGTGGCCCAGGGCCCAAGTCTTAACAATTTTCTGATTTTCAAGGGGTGGGGATGGGAGGAGGCTCCAAACTGGGGCTACAGGCTCGACCTGAGGCTCCTGAACGGCCTGGTCAGAGCTCGGTGGGAACGGGTCTGGAGGACAGATCGCAGCAACAGCAGAGCCACCTTGGTCCCCACGGATGGCTCCCAGACCAGGTGGCAATGGGAGGACGCTCTGTAAAGACCCACTCGATCTTTACAGAAAAGAGGGCAAACTGGGAGCCAGCTGCCGCAGGGGCCAACTGCTGATGATGCACGTCCACGGCTGAATCCGGCTGTGAGCTACCACTGAGCCCATCCGCAGCCACGGTGAGATGAAGGCAGAGTCTGCAGCCAGAAACCCTCTGACCCCCAACCCGCAGAGCTGGAGATTAAATGTGAGAAGCAGAGCCATGTCCACAGGACAAGCAGAGAGGTGAGGCCAGAAGAGGAAGCTGCCAGTCTTGTGAGCCTGGAGGCCTTGGCATTCGTTGCCACATGGGGACAGTGAGGAGACCTCAGGCAAACCAGAGCTGGGGGCCAGAACTGAGCTCTCCTGTGACATAACACTGGGGGCAGGGCAAGGATGCACCCTCTGCAAAAGGATGGACTTGGAGAAAATTCACCAGCATCACAGGATGCAGTGCAGAAGTGTTCCTGGGCTCTGGGAAAAACAGTGAAGGTTTCCTCAGAATTCGCAGCATAGGTCTGTCCTCCACGGGGTTCAGGTTCAAGGGTGAAGGACTTGCGTGGTTTTGGAAACCCTGAAGCCAGGAAATCAACAAAAAACTTAGTCCCTGACCGGTGATACCTGGAGCCAAACCAACAAAGCCAAACTTGTTGGCCGCAGCTCTACTCAGGCAGGAGAGCACACATGTACGGACATACGTGTACATACATGTAAATACATGTACCCACACATATACTCACACACAGGTATGTATACACAATGCATACACTGAAGAGGAACTCGGAATCTGAAAACAGTCCACAGGAGTCGTCAGACACTGCAAGCAGCAGGCTGAGAAGCAGTCCCCCCCGAATTTCCAATAACAGAGCAAACAGCAGGCTAAGACCTCCCCTGGCACCGATGCAGCCCCACCAGGGACAGAGGACAAGCCCTGACCAGACTGGGGCCACTGCTGCCTTTACCACGACCCGGCACAGGCCCAGCCATCGAGAAAGACCCAATAGCCTCCTGCAGCCTTTGGTGTTTCCAACCATCCTTCGAGGGGAGGAGAGGGTTTCCGACTTTGCCAATGAGGAAAATTGCGGGTCAGCGTGGTGATGTGCTGTGGTCAGAGAACCTCTTGAAGGAGTCCTGTGAGCTTGGAGTCCATGCAGGGCTTCTGACCCTGATGCCTCTAAACCTCAGGTCTGTCAGTGATGGGGGCGCTAGAACAGCAGCTGCCCGGGCGGGGCAAGGCCCTCTGCTCTGGCTGATGCTGCACTGGGCCTTCCAGGGCTCTGGATGCATCTGTGCAGGGAGCCCAGATGGAGTGGGAACGGGTCTGCCAGGACACAACCCCAGGGACAGTGCCTGAGGCCGGCCAGTGGAAACCAGGAGCTGGCGCTCTGGAAGAGGCCCCTGGGGTGCGGAGACCTTGGAAAAGGAGAACCAGCCGACTAGAGGCAAGGAGTGTTGCAAAGATGGCTGTGGTCAGGGCAGGAAGCAGGGCCGCATCAGGGAGAGGCCACTCTTCCTCCCCCAGAGAGAGTGGCCTTATCAAGGTATGAGATAATTAGCATTTTAATTGGGTAACTGGGAATTCTGAATTGCCTATCTTGTATGAGGCATGACTGAAGACATAACATGACATTCAATTAACAAATATTCCCTTTTATTCTTGACATGCTCGATTAGTTGGAGTTTCTGAGTTCCTCGACATCAATTCCTGGATAAAGCACTATATCCTCTCAGCTGTCAAAGCCCTGGCTGCCTCAGACTGCTAATCATCAACATATATAGAGTCGGCATATACACATATGTGATTTTAGACATTTTCTACACAAAAGAAAAAAAGAATGACAATCGCCCATAATCTTCTCCCCGCAAAATCACTTCTATCACATGTTTTGTTGAACATCTTTTCAGACACTTTTAAACACAGAAACACAGATTTTTAAAATAACAATTAACTTCCACCTACAGTGGAGTAGACCCCAGTTCAATTCCTCGGGCGGGAAGATCTGCTGGAGAAGGGATAGGCTACCCACTGCAGTATTCTTGGGCTTCTTCCCTTGTGGCTCAGCTGGTAAAGAATCTGCCTGCAATGCGGGAGACCTGGGTTCGATCCCTGGGTTGTAAAGATCCCCTGGAGAAGGGAAAGGCTATCCACTCCAGTATTCTGGCCCGGAGAATTCCATGGACTATACAGTCCATGGGGTCGCAAAGAGTCGGACACGACTGAGCGACTTTCACTTTCAAACTTTATAAAAAAAAGTTACCTTTTGACTGAAGTCTGACACACACAGAGAAAAGGACAATCATAAGGGCTAGGCACAATGGCCGGCCACAAAGTGAGCGTCTCTGTACCCAGCACCCAGAGGCCCTGGGTCTTCACACCCATGGGAAGCCTGACTTCCAAGACTGTGGGTTAGCTTCTCCTGTTTCTGAACTTGATGTAAATGGAATCAAACAGCAAGACCTCTGAGTCTGGCCTCCCCGGCTGCTCCACGTCACGGGTGAACCAACCCCCAACAATGAGTCATGGTCACTTGCTCCTTCTCATCGAGGGCAGTGTTCCGCCCGGTGAGTGTGCCCCACTCTGTTGCTGGGCATTCCTGTTGTTTCCAGATCGTGGCCATCATGAATAGTGCTGCTGAGAACATTCTCACGCGGTCTTTGGGGCACATGCACACATCCCCGTCAAGCACACAGCCAGGAGCAGAAATGCTATGTGTTGCTGGATTCTGTGTAGGTCCAGTTTTAGCAGATAAAGCCAGTCTTTGCAGGCAGCTGGATCCATGTGTTCACTGGTGTCTTCCACTTCATACCTGTGCACAGAGCCCAACTGACCTGAAGAGGATCCCAGCGGCCCCACTCAGGCCAGGATGAGGGCTGGAGTGTCGATCCCAGTCAACAGATACATGTCTACGCGACTGTCTCCGTGACAAGAAGCTGACACTCCCCCCAGGGCTCGCCCCTGGTGCACCTTCTCTTGCCTGGGACACGCTGACAGTGGCGGAGCTGGAGCCCCTGCTTCAGCCCTCACCCCCAGAGTGCAGCCCTTTAACAGTGTAAATGGGCTCCCAGGACTCCTCTGCTCAGACCCCACCTTCCCATGAGCAATCCACTTCCCTTTCGTTCCTGAGTCTCGGCTCACGTTCTCAATATGCCTCCTTGCTACTCATGGGACCGTCAGCCAAGCTCCCACCGCAGGACCACCAGCCGAGCCCTGTTTTTTCTGCCTGGAACATCTGGCCCAGAGGTCTATAGCTTGCTCTCTCTCCTTTAGGCTTCTTCATGTCTCCTCCTCAAGGACACCTGTCCTGAGCTCCCTGGGGGAAAGAACACTCTTTCACCAGTATCCATTCCTTCATCCATCTTTGCATCCCTCCATCCTCTCTCGCCTCCTGCTAGGCCAGCTTTTGTCTGTTCTGTTCACTGTAGAACCCCCAGAGCCTGGAATAGTGCCTGGAACACAGGAGATTTTCGTATAGCTGTTGAATGACTGAATAAGTAAGTGGCTGTGTGAGCAGGAACACAGCCTATAATTTACTTAACTCACTTCACGCTGTTAGATATCTAGGTTGCTTCCACCTCCGTGTTATGATGGACACCCGTGGCCATATGCCTTTTTACTATCTTCGGGCTAAATTCCTAGAATTCCTGATCATATGCACAGTAGTTTTGATCTCAGGGAATGTTCTGCCAAACAGGCCCCAGAAAGCTCATGAGGATTTCCAGGGTCCTGAGCCATGTACCATGGGGCCTGTCGGCCACTGGACTGAGAGTCTGGCAGGCAAAACAAACAGGATTTTGCTGTCTCATTAACTGGCAAGTTTGAACATGTTTACATGTTTATTTACTCATATTTATTCCTTCCATTCATTTAGAAAACTCAACGTTGGGCTTCCCTGGTGGCTGGCTCAGTGGTAAAGAATCCGCCTGCCAATGCAGCAGTCATGGGTTTGATTTCTGGTTTGGGAAGATCTCACAGGCCACAGAGCAACTAAGCCGGTGTGCCACAACGACTGAGCCTGTGCTCTCGAGACCAGAAGCTGAACTACTGCGCCCACATGCTTCAACCACTGAAGCCCGGCACCTGGAGCCTGCGCGCACAACAGGGAGCGCCACCGCAATGAGGACCTCGCGCGTTCCAGCCGGAGAGTAGCCCCCACTTACTGCACGAGAGAAAAGCCCACGCAGCACAGGCCCAGCCACAGCCGATAAATAGGTAAATTACTTTAAAATAAAAGTATTTTAAAAAAGAAAACTGAATGTTCACCTTTTCCTTACTGATCTTCAAGGGATTTACATATGAAGATTTGGACCATCACCTACGTGGCAAGGGGCTGGTTCTGACCCTCTCCAGCACCTTCTTTGTCAGGGAGAATGAGGTGCCTGGGGCAGGACATGACTGGTTCCCAGGATGGTGACAACACACAGGAAGAAGAAACCCTGGATCCCCACACCACACGGCTCAAATGGGATAGTCCAGATCTATAAATACATTAGCCCTCAGAGTCAACAAGAGAGCCTGACGTGCAGTACTTGGATGCAATCTCAAAGATGACAGAATGATCTCTGTTCATTTCCAAGGCAAACCATTCAATATCACAGTAACCCAAGTCCATGCCAAATACCAAAGAAGCTGAAGTTGAAGTTGGTTCTAAGATGACCTACAAGACCATTTAGAACTAACACCATAAAAAGATGTCCTTTTCATCAAAGGGGACAGTAATGCCAAAGTAGGAAGTCAAGAGATGCCTGGAGTAAAAGGCAAGTTTGGCCTTGGAGTACAAAATGAAGCAGGGTAAAGGCTAACAGAGTTTTGCCAAGAGAATGCACTGGTCATAGCAAACACCCTCTTCCAACAACACAAGAGACAACTCTATTGGACATCACCAGATGGTCAATACCAAAATCAGATTGATTATATTCTTTCCAATTGAAGATGGAGAAGCTCTACAAAAGCAAGATTGGGAGCTGACTGTGGTTCAGATCATGAACTCCTTAATGCAAAATTCAGACTTATATTGAAGAAAGTAGGGAAAACCACTAGACAATTCATGTATGAGCTAAATCAAATCCCTTACAGTTATACAGTGGAAATGGCAAATAGGTTCAAGGGATTAGGTCTGATAGAGTGTCTGAAGAACTATGGATGGAGGTTCGTGACATTGTACAGGAGGCAGTGATCAAGACCATCGTGAAGAAAAAGAAATGCAAAAAGGCAAAATGCTTGACTGAGGAGGTCTTACAAATAGCTGTGCAAAGAAGAGAAGCAAAAGGCAAAGGACAAAAGGAGAAAAGGAAAGATATACCCAACTGAATGCAGAGTTCCAAAGAACAGCAAGGAGAGATAAGAAAGCCTTCCTCAGTGATCAATGCAAAAAATATAGGAAAACAATAGAATAGAAAAGATTAGAGATCTTTTCAAGAAAATCAGAGATAACAAGGAAACATTTCATGAAAATATGGGCACAATAAAGGACAGAAACAGTTTGGACCTAATAGAAGCAGAAGATACTAAATAGAAGTGGCAAGAATACACAGAAGAAGTATACAAAATAGACCTTCATGACCCAGAAAACCACAATGGTATGATCACCCACCTAGAGTCAGACATCCTGGAATTCGAAGTCAGGTGAGCCTTAGGAAGCATCACTATGAACAAAGCTAGTCGAGGTGATGGAATTCCAGCTGAGCTACTTCAAATCCTAAAAGATGATCCTGCTAAAGTGCTGCACTCAATATGCCAGCAAATTTGGAAAACTCAGCAATGGCTACAGGACTAGAAAAGGTCAGTTTTCATTTCAATTCCAAAGAAAGGCAATGCCAAAGAATGTTCAATCTACCCCTCAACTGCATTCATCTCACACGCTAGCAAAGTAATGCTCAAAATTCTCCAAGCTAGGCTTCAACAGTACGTGAACCAAGAACTTCCAGATGTTCAAGCTGGATTTAGAAAAGCCAGAGGAACCAAAGATCAAATTGCCAACATCTGTTGGATCATAGAAAAAGCAAGAGAGTTACAGAAAAACATCTACTTCTGCTTTATTGATTCTGCCAAAGCCTTTGACTGTGTGGATCGCAACAAACTGGAAAATTCCTACAGAGATCGGAATATCAGAACACCTTACCTGCCTCCTGAGAAATCTATATGTATGCAGGTCAAGAAGCAACAGTTAGAACTGGACATGGAACAAAGGACTGGTTCCAAATTGGGAAAGGAGTACGTCAAGGCTGTATATTGTCACCCTGCTCATTTAACTTATATGTAGAGTACATAATGTAAAATGCCAGGCCGGATGAAGCACAAGCTGGAATCACGACTGCTGGGAGAAATATCAATAACTTCAGATATGCAGATGACACCACCCTGATGGCAGAAAATGAAGAGGAACTAAAGAACCTCTTAATGAAAGTGAAAGAGGAGAGTGAAAAAGCTGGCCTAAAACTCAACATTCAGAAAACAAAGATCGTGGCATCAGGTCCCATCACTTCATGGCAAATTGATGGGGAAACAGTGACAGCCTTTATTTTTTTGGGCTCCAAAATCACTGCAGACTGTGACTGCTGCTATGAAATTAAAAGATGCTTGCTCCTTGGAAGAAAAGCTATGACAAACCTAGATAGCACATTAAAAAGCAGAGACATTACTTTGCCAACAAAGGTCCATCTAGTCAAGGCTATGGTTTTTCCTGTGGTCATGTATGGATGTGAGAGTTGGACCATAAAGAAAGCTGACTGCCTAAGAATTGATGCTTTTGAACTGCGGTGTTGGAGAAGACTCTTGAGAGTCCCTTGGACTGCAAGGAGATTAAACCAGTCAATCCTAAAGGAAATCAGTTCTGAATATTCATTGAAAGGACTGATGCTGAAGCTGAAGCTCCAATACTTTGGCAACCTCATGCGAAGAACTGACTCATTGGCAAAGACCCTGATTCTGGGAAAGGCTGAAGGCAGGAGGAGAAGGGGATGCCAGAGGATGAGATGGTTGGGTGGCATCACTGACTCAGTGGACATGAGTCTGAGCAAGCTCTGGGAGTTGGTGATGGACAGAGAAGCCTGGTGTGCTGCAGTGCATGGGGTTGTAAAGAGTTGGACACAACTGAGCGACTGAACTGAACTGAACTTGCGGCACTCTTGAGCAAGTGAGAGCCCCCAGCTCTGGAAGGCCTTGGAAGAACCCTATAAACACAGGCACAATCTGCTAACTGTTCTCCGCCTTCCTCAGAGATCAACAGGGTCTGCTCTCATCTGACCCAATCTCACTAGTTTTTCCCCATGTCAGCAAGAATATCTTTCTTGGCCCCAAACCAAAAACTTCCCCTTTAAAAATGCACCAGGCCACCCTAGGAATCAGCCAGGGAGGCTCAAATTGCACGACAGGAAGAGGTGGAGAGACAGGATCCTTGTTCAGCAGGATCTAGAGGCCACTTTCCCTCCAAGGGAGGCCAGCACCCACTCCTCCCCTCCCCAGAAAGGCGCAAGGCAGGGCCGGCCTTACACAGAGAGAGGAGGGAAGGGATTTTCTTTCAGCTGGTGTTTCCCAAAGCATGACAAGGGTCCATGAGATGACATGATGGGATGGGGTACACCGATAAACACGTTTTACCCTAGGTTTTTATTTTAAAGTCACCTTCTACTTATGGCAAATTACACTGATAGGAATACAAAGCTTTCTTTTAAAGTATATTTCAAGAAAGAAGTAAGTCAATTATTAAGCAAATAATACAAGAACAGGGCAGAAGTTTTCTGAGGAAAAGCCTGTTTTTAGTTCTGGGTGGGAGGATGCCGTCCAGATGCTCCCCGTTCCCAGGTGTCCCCCAAATCTGCCGGCCTTTGGAAAACAGCTGGTGGGATGGACTCCAACAGAACCCAGGCTCTCACCCATGCCCCCACCTGCTCTTGCGCCTCGCTCAGCAGCCTGGATACCAGGTCACTGTGGACCCCGTGGACAAAGGCCAAAGGACAAACGGGCCCTCTGTCCTTAGCCCTGGGGGTACTGAGGGGGCTCAGGGAACAAAGCCAGCAAACTTGACTGCCGAGGGCCTCAGACAAGCAGATGCCAAGCTCTTATCACAATGCTCTGCTCCCTATCACGTGCAGGCTACTGAGAACTTCCCTTCAGCCCAGGATCCTGGCTAGAGCCTTGCTTTCCACGTTCCTTTATTCAACAGCTCCTCATCAGGCCGGATCATTGACGGAGCCTGGTCAGGGCAATGACCGTCTTTCGGAATGCCTACTCAGGACCACGGTTGCATGGCACATTGCATGCCACCTGGAGGCTGCCCTACTCCACCCTGCGGTATCTCTGGGGCACCATTTGCCACAACTGTCCCCATTCCATGAGTTCTCCTCCCATCCCCAGTGGAAAAAACAAAACCTGGAATCTTTCACCAAACAGGTGTTTCCTAAATACAAACCCTACGGGAGACAAGAGTCCTGGGTTCTGCCCAGTGCAGTCGGGATAGCATGCCTAGAGCAAGCCCTTCTTTCTGAATCCCTCTGGGCTCTGCTTTCTGAATCCCTCTAGGGTGCTACAGAGCCCAGTGCCACTTTATTTCCAAACATCAAATTTCTTTTTCAGCCTTACAATCTTAAAATATTTCATAAGTGTCATTTCAAATAGAAGTTTCTCTGGAAAGCACCATTTTATGTCAATGCCTTTCTCATGTCAAGCGCTGGCTCCCTCTCCCGCTCCCAGGCTCCCAGAAAGCACAGAGCCCAGCTTGAAGTCAAAAGAACCAGGAAGGGAGGCCTGGACACTGGCAGGACCCAGGCAGACCCTTGGTAGAAACGGCCCTTCCCAACCTGTGTGTTCTGGGGGAGCAGCATATTGACTATTTCTCCTTCATGCATCACAGACTTGTCCTGGCGAAGGGGGTGCGTGACTCAATGAAGTTATGAGCCATGCCATACAGGGCCACCCAAGACAGACAGGTCACAGTGAGGAGTTCTGACAAATCATGGTCCACTGGAGGAGGCAATGGTAAACTACTCCAGTATTTTTGCCACGCGACCCCATGAATCGTATGAAAAGGCAAAAAGATGTGACACTGGAAGATGCATCCCCCAGACTGGAAAGTATCAAGTATGCTCCTGGGGAAGAGTAGAGGGAAACTACTAATAGCTTCAAAAAGAATGAAGAAGTAGAAATGATGTTCAGCTGTGGATGTGTCTGGTGGTGAAAGTAAACTCTGATGCTGTAAAGAACAATGTTGCATGGGAACCTGGAATGTTAGGTCCATGAATCAAGGCAAATAAGTTGTGTCAAACAGGAGATGGCAAGATTGAACATGGACATCTTAGGAATCGGTGAAGTAAAATGGACAGGGATGGGCAAATTTAATTCAGGTGGCCACTATATCTACTACTGTGGGCATGAATCCACTAGAAGAGATGGAGTAGCCTTCAGAGTTAACAAGAGTCTGAAATGCAGTACTTGGGTGCAATCTCAAAAACAGTAAGAATGACCTCGGTTCATTTCCAAGGCAAACCAGTCAACATCATAATAATCCAAGTCTATGCCCCAAACACTCATGATGAAGAAGCTGATGTTGATTGGTTCAATGAAGACTTATAACACCCTCTAGAACTAACACCAAAAAAAAGATGTCCTTTTTATCACAGGGGATTGAAATGCAAAACTAGGAAGTCAAGAGATCCCTGGAATAACAGGCAAGTTTGGCCTTGGAGTACAAAATGAATCAGGGCAAAGGCTGACAGTTGTGTCAAAAGAACATGCTGGTCATGGCAAATACCTTTTCCAACAACCCAAGAGACAGCTCTGCGTATGCATATCACCAGATGGTTAATACTGAAATCAGACTGACTAGTTCTTTGCAGCCGAAGATGGAGAAGCTCTATACAGTCAGCAAAAATAAGACCTAGAGCTGACGGTGGCTCAGATCATGAGCTACCTATTGCAAAATTCAGGCTTAAATTGAAGAAAGCAGGGAAAACCACTAGGCTGTTCAGGTATGATTTAAATAAAATCCCTTGTGATTACACAGCGGAGGTGACAAATAGATTGAAGAGATTAGATCTGGTAGAGAGTACGTGAAGAACTATGGATGGGGGTTTGTAACACTGTACGAGAGACAGTGACCAAAACTATCCCAAAGAAAAAGAAATGCAAGAAGGCAAAGTGGTTATCTGAGAAGGCTTTACAAATAGCTGAGGAAAGAAGAGAAGCAAAAGACAAGGGGGAAAGGGATAGATATACCCAACTGAATGCAGAGTTCCAGAGAATAGCAAGGAGAGATAAGAAAGCTTTCTTAAATGAACAATGCAAAGAAATAGAGAAAAACAATAGAATGGGGAAGACTAGAGATCTCTTCAAGAAAATTGGAGATTTAAAGGAGACATTCCATGGCAGAATAGGCATGATAAAGGACAGAAATGGTAATGACCTAACAGAAGCAGAAGAGATTAAGAAGAGGTGGTAAGAATACACAGAACTATACAGAAAGGTCTTAATGACCTGAATAACCACAATGGGGTTATTGTCTAGAGCCAGACATCCTGGAGTGTGAAGTCAAGTGGGCCTTAGGAAGCATTACTATGAACAAAGCTAGTGGAGGTGACTGAATTCCAACTAAGCTATTTCAAATCTTAAAAGATGATGCTGTTAAAATGCTATACTTAGTATGTCCACAAATTTGGAAAACTCTACAATGGCCACAGGACTGGAAAAGGTCAGTCATCATTCCAATCCCAAAGAAAGGCAATGCCAAAGAATATTCAAACTACTGTACAATCGTGTTCATTTCACATGCTTGTATGGCTATGCTCTAAATCTTTCAAGGTAGGCTTCAGCAGTATGTGAACCAAGAAGTTTCAGATGTACAAGCTGGGTTTCGAAAAGGCAGAGGAATCAGAGATCAAATTGCCAACATCCGTTGGATCATGGAGAAAGCAAGGGAGTTCCAGAAAAACATCTACTACATCACTGACTACTCGAAAGCCTTTGACTGTGTGTATCACAACAAACTGTGGAAAATTCTTAAAGAGACAGGAGTACCAAACCACCTTACCTGTCTCCTGAGAAACTAGAATGCAGGTCAAGATGCAATAGTTAGAACTGAACATGGAACAATGGACTGGTTCAAAACTGGGAAAGGAGTACTTCAAGGCTGTATATTGTCATCCTGATTAACTTATATTCAGAGTACATCATGTGAAATGCTGGGCTGGATGAATCACAAGCTGGAATCAAGACTGCCAGAGAAAACACCAAAACCTCAGATATGTAGATGATACCACTCTAATGGCAGAAAGTGAAAAGGAACTAAAGAGCATTTTGATGAGGGTGAGAGAGGAGACTAAAAAAAGCTGTCTTGGAACTCAACATTAAAAAAACCCTAAGATCATGGCATCTGGTCCCATCACTTCATGGCAAATAGAAGGGGAAGAAGTGGAAGCAATGGCAGATTTTATTTTCTTGGGTTCCAAAATCACTGTGGATGGTGACTGGAGCCATGAAATTAACAGAGTTTTTCTCCTTGGAAGGAAAGCTATGACAAACCTAGACAGTGTATTGAAAAGCAGACATCACTTTGTTAGTCCCTCTGGTTTTTCCAGTAGCCATGTATGGATGTGAGAGTTGGACCATCTGAGTGCCAAAGCTGAGTGCCAAAGAATTGACACTTTTGAATTGTGGTGTTGGATGGAGAAGACCCTTGAGAGTCCCTTGGACTGCAAAGAGATTAAACCAGTCAATCCTAAAGAAAATCAACCCTGAATATTCATTGGAAGGACTGAGGCTGATGCTGAAACTCCAGTACTTTGGCCACCTGATACTTTGAACAGATTCACTGAAAAAGACCCTGATGCTGGGAAAGACTGAGGGCAGGAGGAGAAGGAGGCAACAGAGGATGAGATGGTTAAATAGCATCACCTACTCAATGGACATGAATCTGAGCAAACTCCAGGAGACAGTGGAGGACAGAGGAGACTGGTGTACCGCAGTCCACGGGGTCGCAAAGAGCTGGACACGACTTAGCAACTGGACAACAAGGGTTGACTATTTGGTGTGAGCTGCCGAGACCCCTCTTCTTGTGACCCTTTCCATCCTCACTCGGGACTCCAAACGTTATTTTAGGCACACTCAGCTGAAGGAACAAAGGAGGATGTTATGTATCACTTTGAAAGTCATCATCTGCTTAGGATGACAAATGGGAATTGCACTTAAGCTCTCCTTATAAAATGATCGGCCCTGGAAAGAGGAGGTGCTGCCTGTGGGGATGCTCGGCAAGCATGGGGTGTGGTCGGGGGTGGGGGGCAAAGGGGCCAGAGGTTTGGCCCGCGCACGGCAGGGGCCACACAGGTGCTCCCTCGGAAACTGATGAGTGGGGCTGCGGCCACAGCTCAGCACAGTGAGAACACGGCTGTCTCCCACCACTACAGCGCCCCCCGCTGTTCCCAATTTGCTCTGGGATGTCTGCTCGGGGCCCAAGGGGACAGGAGAGGTGACTTAAGAAGTCACTCCTGGGGCAAATAAGCCTACTAAGCCTGCCTACGGCCACAACAACCTGAAGTCTGAGCACCCCAGAGCCCATGCTCCACAACGAGAAGCCACTGCAGTGAGACGCCCGCTTGCCGCAAGTAGAAAAAGCCTGTTCAGCAACAAAGACCCAGCACAGCCAAAAATAAATAAAATAAAGATATTACACCCATAAAAAACAAACACAAAAAAACAACTCACTCTTGCGGTCTGAACCTTCCTCCCGCTGATGCCATCCCAGAGTTGCACGGCAGGCTCCTAAAAGCAGTCCTCTAAGCCCCATAAATTAAATATTTTGGTAACTGGAACCTATTTATCAATAGCTAATTAATAAGGTCCAAGTCCTGTGATGACAGAGTGATTGAAGTGTTTTTGAAATAATCCATTTTTAATTAAAATGCTACCCCTCTCTTGGTTTCTGGATAGATTCAAAAGAAAGCCTTAACAGATGTCTTGTTTTTAAATTTACATTATATAAAGCCAATAATTAGAAGAATTCATGCTTTTAATTATATTTTAATTATTCTTTGCCTATTGATGCAAAGTTAAATGATCTTTCTTCATGGTACTAATGCTGCTAACCAAAGCCAGTAGACTAGTAGCTGGTGTGAAATCCCCTTGCAGGGAGCTGGAGTGCAGCAGAGGTGCTTAGAGGAGCTCTTATGCCCTGGTCCTGGCAGACGGCAGTCTAATTCCAGCAAACTGCCTGGTGTGGAAGTGCTCTCTTGGTTCTGGGTCTCAGCGAGGCAGACATGCCAATTATGTGATAAGGGTCAGGGTTTCCCCTTCTGCTGCGCAGTCACGAGGCAGAAAAGCCCCTAGACGTCTGCGCTCCCTTCCCGGCACACCCTGCAAAGCATCTCACCGGAGCAAACTGCACGAGCCACCAGATCAGTCACCAAAATTCAGAAAAACTCATGAGAGCCTGGAGCATGAGGAAGAGGGGGCCACTCTGAGAGGCGTGCCTCCCCGTCCCAACACGCTGACCACCGCAGGGAGCATCTTCACCCTGCCCGGCCTGCCCAGAGCTCTCCTTCCTGGGCTCCACCTCCAGCACTGCCCCCTGCCAGCCGCTCGGCCCCCCAGGTCTCCTCTCCCCAGCACCACTGCAGCCTCTCCTCGTGCTTCCCTCCAGGCCACCTGGCTGCCCTGCTAGCCTTAACCAGGTTCTCTCAGGGCTCATCTGCCCACTCTGCAGCCTCCCCCTCCTCTCCCCATCACAAGCCCTCCACAGGTGAGCCTTTTCCTCCTCCTCTCCCCACCCCCTGCTCCCCAGCACGCCCTCATGGCTGGTAGTCTTGCACATGCCTGCATCACAGTGCCTGTCCTTTCCCCCTATAAGGCTCAGAGGGAGCTCCTAGAGGCAGGCCCAGGTCACCATGTACCCAAGGCTGGGCACAGTGAAGAGCACGCGGTCAGTCCCCATCTAGGGGAAAGGGTAACAGGTGGCATGGATGGTCAGCCCGCACATGCCTAATGACCAAAACAGAACATGCACACACACGAGTACACACTCACAGCCTTAAGCCTCGCCTGCCCAAGCGAAGCCCCGGGTGCAGACTTGGCCACATGTTTACCACTCCACTTCCTCTCTCTAGGCACGTTTTTCAGATTCCCTGCAGTTAGGCTGGGACCAAGGGCTGACTTGTCAATGGCGGTAGGAGGGGAAGGGACGTGTGCTGCTTCCTACGAGACTTAAGTGGATGCATGTTCTCCGTGCTCTCTCTCCCCTTTCAAAGGGGACAGAGTCGGACAATGCAACTGACCCAACACTTCTGGAGGAAGGCCACGGGGCCTGACCAGACCTCAGCATAAGCCAGAAACAAACTGTTCCTGGGCTAAGTCACTGAGATCTGGGGTTTTATTGTTACTGCAGCAAAGCCTATCCTATGCTGACTAACACACACGGGAGTTTAGAACATGGTAAAGGTGAAATTATGGCATCACTGATTCAATGGACATGAAACTAGGCAAACTCCAGGAGATGGTGAGGGTCAGGGAGGCCTGGCGTGCTGCGTCCATGGGGTCACAGAGTCGGAGACGACTTGGCAACCGAATGACAACACCAAGGGTGAAATTATAAATCAAGAGGGAAAAGACATCATTCCAAAGACAGCGGATCAACTAGTCACTTTGTGAGGGCACAACGGCCAGGATCCTCGCTTGCTCATCACTCGTAAACACACTTTAAATAAAAAGTTAAAAGTAAAAAATGAAATCACACGGATACATGGATATGTGAAACTACACCTACCAGTATCAAAATACTTCATAATCATACGGAAAATATTGTTTAAAAAAATCATGAAATCATAAAGATAGATGAAAACACAGGCAAACAACTGAACTGTGCTGAGGTGGTAGCCATGACCTAACTATGCAAAAGGCAAAACCTATATAAGAAAAGCCCAATCTGACTATTATATTTGAATTTTCTGTATATCAAACTGGGAAAAATATGTTAACAGGTAGAACAGTAACACAAAGAGCCCTATTATAAAGTGTTCTTGTAGAAAGTCAACCTACAAATGTCCCAAGGGCAAACTGTGCCAAGGACAGACAAGCCACAAAACCAAATGCCCAGGAAAATACCTTTAAGAGAAGTTTAATCTCACCAGCAAAGAAAGAAGTACAAATAAAGGTGGGATACTTTTATCAGGCTGGTAAGATGGTTATTAATAAAAACAATACTAATTAACTTTGAAGCCCAGGCGGGCACTCGGGCACTTAAGGACGGATGCGTTGCGTGTGTGTGTGTCCAGCTCGGTAGGTGAGAACTCGGTTTCTGAACAGAGGCCATCTGCTCCTCTAAGACCCATCTGTCTGCTGTGGGATCTTGGGCCAGTTCCTTAAAGCTCTGTGTGCTATAAAGTTCAGAGGATGCCATCCCCACCTTAAGGATTAAATGAGAAAATCCCCAGGAAGCACGCAGCATGTGCTCACCAGACACTAAGGTCACCCAAGCTGTGTGGGGGGACAGTGAGAAGGCAGTTACGCTTCGCGCATCAAAATCCTACCCCCCGCCCCAACCCCAGAATTTACCCCTGAAGAGATTATCAGTTAAACACCCAAGAGGGGGATAGATAAGGCTGATCATCACAGTGTCATTCACACCGTAAAGTCGGAAAGCACCTGGCCGCCCTGGCGGAGGGCTGGATAAGCGGATTATGACACAGCCTGGCAGGTGCAGCAGGCCCCGGCTCACTGATGGGAGAGATTTCCACCTCTCAGAAGGAGGAGGGAAAACTCTGCCCGGTGTGATCCCAGCAGACCTGAGTCTGTGTGTCTGTGCCCCCGGAGAGATCCACGACACGTTTACTGAAGCAACAGGGGTGAGCGAACCTTTGCATCACAGGAGATTTTTCATAGCTTGCCTCTCATGTTTTGTGCTGACTGAATTTCCTGCTGGCACAAACAATATCTCTTCATCTTTTCATCCAAGAAAGCTGTTTTCATTTTGACAATATTTTCTGGAAGAAATGAAAGCTACTTGTTAAAGACCAGCTCCCCTGCAGCCAGCCTTGCCGCACCAGCCCCAGTGGGCCTCTTGAAAGACCCACGTGCTGGGCTCAGTGGACACGACCCGCAAAGCCACCAACTAGGACGGTGCTACAAAGCCGCCACAAGGGGTCGCTAGTGCACACTGCGTGCTGCCCATACTGAGTACCTTGAGAAACCTTCAGTCTGGCTTGAGGGACCCACGGTTCAGAAACAAACTCTGCAGGAACTCCTGGGTATGGGGTGTGAAGAATTCAAGCCACAAGAATGTCTGCTCAGTCTTGCTTCAAAAGCCCACTTACTTGTCTTCTCTGAAACGGGATTCTGTCTGCATGAGGAGGCACCTACCCTGCAGTGTGAGCTGGGGACGTCAGGGACTGGCTGGACCCCCTCCGTCTGCCCCCAGCGTGCACACTGCCCTTCCTGGACCACCTGCCCACCCCCTTGGGAAACACACAGGGCTTGGCTTCTCTCTGGGTAGAGGGAGCTGCTGGGAAACCCCAGCTCTCTCTCTCTCCTGGGAGAAAAAGGAAGCTTCTACGCCTTGGGGACTGGGCTGTCCCGTGGAGGCAAGCTTGCTAGTGTAATCAGAGTCGGCAGGTACAGGTCAAACCTTACCCAGGATGCGCGTTAGGCATGAAAGTGAAAAAACAAGTTAAAGTGATAGTTGCTCGGTCGTGTCAGACTCCTTGCAATCCTATGGGTTGCAGCCTGCCAGGTTCCTCTGTCCATGGAATTCTCCAGACAAGAATACTGGAGTGGGTTGCCATGCCCTCCTCCAGGGGATCTTCCTGACCCAAGGATTGAACCTGCGTCTCCTGCATTGCAGGCAGATTCTTTACTGTCCGAGCCACCAGGGAAGACCTGACGTTCACCTAATGCCCCTGGAAAGAGCACTTGAATTCAGCAAGTAGCTCAGAGTCGAATGGATTTCCATTCATAGCTTCTAAATCCCCAATGCAACACACTGCTGCATGGCAAAGGTAGGAAGCGGGGGCTCCCTGCACGTTGTAGCCTGGAGATGGTCCCCCGACTGCCTGAGTCAAATGCACACACATCTCCCAGAGGCCCCTGGTCCCTCTCTGCTGTCCCAGCTGCTGCTGTGGCCGGGAGCATGCCATCAGACCCTTCCCCCGGCCTGCCACAAGCAGGGTGTGCTGGGGGAGGATACTTTAAGGGAATTGTTTGGGCCTACACCTCCCACCCCAGTTCTGAGACAACTGGTTGTCCCCAGGGATTAGGGAGCTACACAAACACTTGTATGTGGCTTCCAACCACTTCTATCACTTGAATCTGGTCGTCTCTCCCGGCCTTCCTCGCTCGGGTATAGGACAGGCTTGGTGAGGCCACAAAGTGCCAGCCTCCCCAGAAACTTCACCAACTAGAGAAGAGATTTCTCTATGAAATGTCTGTGGTCTGGCTGCTAGTTCTCGCCTCTTCCAGGGTGAGCAGGGGTTTTATCCTTAAAGTACGGAGACAGAGTGCTCCTGTCCTGGCTGGGCATTCCCACTCCACACACACACACACACACACACACTCACACTCACACACACGGGGCACACGGAGGCCCTTCAGACGGTCTTAGAATAATGATGCCCCCTTGGTACCTCCAGGGGACTTAACTAATTTATAAGGCAATTTTAATAATAACTATATATTAATTTTGCATTCCCTTTTTACCTATTTCAGTGACTACGAACTGATAGGAATTAGGTAATATATTACAATAGGCTTCTGGGGACTTTTTATTAACTAATGTCCCATATTTAAAAACCTTCCTGTCAAACGAGAAACATTAAAAAAAATGCTGTCCCTTTTATAATTGCTTCTAATAGACCCAATATTCAGGTCCCGGCCTTAGTAGACAGCCCGGGTGGTGCTTACCCAAATTACACTTAACTTTTCATTTTCTCCCTGTCACTGGCCAAGGGAATCATTCTAGAAGCACACAAATGGTCATCTTACTGTGTCAGCCTGTGGCTCCCGAGACGCCTATAAATTTAGAAAGTACGAGGGCCACTCAGGACAAGAGACATGCAGCAGTCTTCTTGCCTAGATACTGCAGCAGCCTGCCTTGTGTAGAGTTGTTTAGTATTTCTTTCCTTTTGGTAACCCTATTTATTGAAATAGAACATACATACAGTACAATGCCTGCAATGCAGGAGACCCAGGTTCAATTCCTGGGTCAGGAAGATCTCCTGGAGAAGGAAATGGTAACCCACTTCAGCATTCATACCTGGGAAATCCCATGGACAGAGGAATTTGGCAGGCTACAGTCCATAGGGCTATAAGAGTTGGGCATGACTTAGTGACTAAACCACCACCACAGAAAAAATGCTCACACTGTAGGGGTCCAGACAGACGAGACTTTACAAATGTACCCTTTAGATCAAGACACTCAACATTTCTAGTCCCCTGG
Source organism: Bos mutus (assembly GCF_027580195.1). Lineage (NCBI taxonomy): Eukaryota > Metazoa > Chordata > Mammalia > Artiodactyla > Bovidae > Bos > Bos mutus. Next base: position 18,753,002 of record NC_091634.1, on the reverse strand, counting down.
CAGGGCACACGGCTCTCCCTGCCCTCTGCTCCTCCATCACCTGAGTTTTGCCTGCTGGGGAACCTGAAGGAATGGAATGTTTCTCCTTTCTCTCGACACTGCCCCCATGGGAGCTGCCCGACCCTGGTCTTGTGTGCAGAGACCTTTTGGTTCTTACGACGCAATGGTATTCATCGTGTGAACGCACCATCGTCTATCCACCTCCACAGGCAGGCTTCGGGTCCCGCTGGTTTTAGGAACTCCCAGCCGTACAGCGTTCTCCTGTGCGGCTCTAGGCGTGTCTGCTGCGAGCTGAGCGGGCCTGCTAGCCACCGGATAAGGAACGCTCAGCTTCCGTGGACGCAGCCAACAGTCCTCCAGTGCTTCTGTTTTTCACGTTTGCTACTTTTTCCCTGATGCAGAAGAAACTTTCAAGCCCATCACTTTATGAACTAGAGGAATGAACCCAAGGGTGAAGCCTCATCACCTCACCAGGCCTGGGTCCTGCCTCCCTCGGTCATTTTGGGCAAAGCTGGAAGAAACTGCCTTCTCTGAAAGCCAGACCTGGGTTTCCCAGGTGGCGCTAGTGGTAAAGAAACCACCTGCCAAAGCAGGAGACAAAAGAGACTCGTGTTCAATTCCTGCAGAAGGAAATGGCAACCTACTCCAGTATTCTCGCCTGGACAATCCCATGGGCAGAGAAGCCTGGCAGGCTACAGTCCATGGGGTCACAAAGAACTGGACATGACTGAGCGATTTAGGACGCAAAGCCAGACCTACCCACGGGATGATGGCATGACTGGCCTTCCCCCAACCCCAGAAGCAGGACCACACGTTCCTGAGAAACAGAGCTGCAGGTGGACTCTGAGGCCCCCTCATCTACAGGTAGAGACCTCTGCAGACATGGACCCCTGATCCAGAACAAGGCAGAGGGAGTGAACGACACACAGCTGTCCAGCTAGGAGAGAAACGTGTCCGCTGGGGGCATCCAGAAGTGGCTGGGAAGTTCAGGTCTTCTGAGTGGCTGCTCAGTCTTGGGAACAGAGTCAGGAAGGAGCAGGAGGAAGCCCAGTAAGTAACATGCGAGGTCCAGCCCTCCCTACTCTGAATGATGGACTGAGGCAGGGTGGGCGTGGGGGTGGCGTGCAGACCCTGGACAGGCAAACGTGTGAGGACGAGCCGGGGAGAGGAAGCAGAGAGACACCAGCTTCCCTGGGAAGGAGCCTCAGGACGCAGGCCCGCTGCGGCACGAGGGAACAGGGGCAACTAGAGCATGGGCCAGAACAGATGCCGAGGGACGATGTGGGAGGGACGATGTGGGACGGCCGAGGTGGTAGAGAGCCCTGGGCGCTGTGGGCGGCCAAGTGCAGGCGGCTGAGGTGACAGCTCCTTACTCACCCTGCACTTCCAGGCAGAGGAGAGAAGAGGCCCAGCCTCCCAGGGCTGCTGGAAAGACGCCAAGCTGTGGGTCCTTTGTTTTCCTTTCCCGATTCAAAGGGCCCTGGGCTGGCGTCAGCCAGTGTCTGATCCTGACTCAAAGCCACAGCAGATCCCCGGTGAGCCCCAACACAGAGGCTCAGCTGTGCCAGCGGGTGTGGGGGCAAGGGGAGGTTGGAAAATTAAGGCCCCAGAGGCCAGTTTTAGAAGTTTATGAATAATAAATGCAATTAATGTGATGGAAAACAGAAGCCGAGCGGAGGCCTCGGGGCGGGCGACTCAGCAGGTGGCCTCCCTTGCCACTTCCGGCTGCCCAGTCCCTCACAAAGGACAGGCGGTCAGGAGGCGGGGGCGCCGGGCCCCTCCCTCACCTGGCCTCAGCCCAGAACAAAGAACAATCGGGTCTGGGTCTGGGTGGGAGACACAGGCCCCCAGAATTCTCCCCCTGGTTCAGTGGCAGGCCCGGCCGGCCCTGGTGGTAGCAGGGGTCCTGGCTCCTGAGCGCACCTCTCAGGCCCAGGTCCCTTCAGCCGTGAACCGGAATGAGGACCACGCTTAGCCTGGATGTCGTCACCCCCGTGCTGATCCTGTGACCCTCCACTCTCACTCGCATCAGCATCCTGGGGTCCGAACAGCCATGGGCTGTGAGGTGAGGGCTGCCCCGGGGGTCCCCACACCACATGCCCACGGTGGCCCCTGCCTGGCCTCCGACGCTGGCCCCAGGGAGGTGCTCCCACTAGCCCGAGCTCCCTCCAGCCTGCAGGTGGGTACCCCGCCCCGCTCTGGGCTCTCAGGAGCTCCTCTGCTTTCCCAGGGCCTGGAACCCAGTACCCCTCAACGAGTGTCACCGGAAGGCAGAGCAGGTGTGGAGGAGAGAGGCTGGCCACTGAGGAGCAGTGAGGAGCGGGAAAGGTGGATGGAATTGGGGGCGGCAAGGAGAAGCCTGAGGTCAAAGTGGCTCAGAGCTCCTCCTGACTTCTGGGCTCGCAACCAGGAGAGGGGAAGGGAAGGGAGGGGCAGGAGGGCTCAGACTGGAGCCTTCCCAGCGGGCCCCCAGCGCCCCACCTGGAGGCTAGACTTAGCCTTCGCCAGCATCTCCGCTGGCCCAGCCCAGGCTGCTCCTGCCTGACTAAGACCAGCCCAGTCCAGAACTCCAGTGCTCTTGCACGCTAAGGAGACACCTTCCCCTGGCGTGGGCCATGAGCCGAGTGTCCATCGCAGGGTCGGGGGCGGCGGTCTCAGTGGCTGCCCCCGATGAGGTCAGCCCAGAGATGGTCCACTCCTCCCAGAGGGCCTCGGGGCCCACTGGTGAGGAATCGCCAGGAAGCTCCTCTTACTTACTATAAATTGTACCTTTATGGGAAAATCAATGATACTGTCTCCTCGATCTTCCACACTTGTTGCTGCTCTAAAGTAATTTCTCCGCAAGGCAACAGGCCAAAACCGGGCCAGTGCTCCCCGGAGCGCCTGCCTGCCCCCACCCCTGCATCCCAGGAGGGCCCGGGATGGGAAGCTGCCAGAAGAGACTCATCATGCCCAGCTCCTGTGTTTGTCCACTAGGTCTGTGGGCAATATTGTTGCACACCTACTATATGCCAGCTGTGACACACTCTGACCACAGGATGAGGGAGACCTGGGCCCTCATCCACGGAGAGGTGGACATTACTTGATTAACCGTGGCAACGAGAAGTTGGACAAAGCACAGCCAAAGGGATGGAACTCACTGGAGGACTTCCTGGAGGAGGGGGCAGAGCGAGTGGGAAATCCAGAGGCAGAACACGTGAGAGGTCAGCAACAAGGCCCAGGAGGCAGCCAGAGCTCAGGGGGCGAAGGGGACGGGGTCTGACCCTCACAATACGTGTGTCGCCTGCCCTTGGCACTCTGAACACCAACTTCTCAAAACAGTCTACTTTTTCCTCTTTCAAGGTTCTTTGAAATGATAGCTTGTTTAACTAGCAGCATCAATTGGCCAGCCATTCCATGAACAAATGGCTCTCTGCTTATCTCTGAGTTCAATCACTTTTATTTGTCCCCAAGTATTTGGCAGGAACCAGTTACATCAATAAAGAAACGTCAATTTTTAACAGCCACATGAGATGCAAAAGCTTCAGATGGATTTTCCTTCAGCAAACGGGGCGCCTGGAGGACTGTTATTAACAGCCATTAGAGACACGCGGGCGGGCCTGGGAGACAGGGCTCTAGATTTAGACTGGATTAAGGAGATACCATAGACCCGGGAGTTCTCAGCATCATAAATAATGCTGAAATTTTAGACGGCGGCTGCACTCTCTGTTGTCACAATCGTCTAGGCCACCGTGTGTCTGATGCTGTATAGCAAAATGACAAATATCTTTCTCAACCGCTAAGTGCACAGAGCCCATCGGAATAAATCCAACCAAATTCTCCACTTCAGGTAAGCAGGCAGTGACAGGGGGTTTGCGGGGGGTGGTGGTATCAGAAGCCACTCAGACAGTGATTTCTGGAGGTGTGTGGGCCATGCAGAGAGAGGCCTGCTTTCTTGCTGACTCTCACCACTTCCTGTCATGTCATGTCAGTTTCCAACCCTCGGTAACACGTGGGGTCCGTTACTCAGCTCTCCCCAACAACCACCACATCACAGCAGAGCCAGTGAAATGGGAAGAAAAAATAAATAAATACAGAGAATGATGGAGTGCAGTGTCCAACCGTGAAATATAAGGAGAGACACGCATTAAAGCAATGGCTGATGCTCCTGGGCAGCTGGAAATCTCCCTCCACGTCCCACTGGCTGACCCACTGCCAGGAGGCAAGCCCTCAAGGGTGTCGCCAACCAGCGAGACTTTGCGCAACATCCAGGAACTGGGGTGGGTGCTCAGAGGGCAGCCCACCACCCCCCCCCACCACCCCGGGGCACACGGGCTTCTGGTATAGACATTCAGCTGGGTACACGGTGAACACGGCCATCTGCCCCCAGGTCTGGGGAAGAACTGTCAGAGGCAGGGACGCCACACCCCAACTCACGTGCTGTGCCCAGACCGCGGGAGAAACAACACCTGTCTTAGGATCCTGCCCCAGCTCAGAGTTCAGCCAGCACACTGGGCTGCTCCGTTCTCTGGCCCCAGGCCAGCATGATTTAGTGGCTGCCAGAAAATGGAGCCTGCGGGGTTCGAGAGAGAGGCAGGTCAAAGGGTCCCTTTAGTCCTATTTCCTGCAAGGCCAAGACCTCCCTCCGCCAGGGCCCGCTGTGCCCCAGCCCTGCTGGACGGGAGCTCTTCCACTGCCCAGCTGGCCAGGCCAAACTGGAGTGGCCCCTGGGAGACGGAGGTGGGAATGGCAGGGTCCTGCTCTCATCAACAGCTGGCCCTGGCAGAGCAGCGACACTGAAGGGAAATGTTCTCCCAGCACTGGTTGCTCTCCCCGGAGCAGAACTTCCACAGCCCAACCAAAGACACCTCTGGGATTGAGGCGTTTTGCTCTAAGAACGTAAGATGCTTTCTAACCAATAGGAGCCTGTGCTCCAGGACAGGCCGGTGACACAGTTCTACTCCCTGGCAGTGCAAGAGAGGCTGCTCTCTTGGGACTTCTGTGGCGGTCTAGTGGTCAGGACTCTGTGCTTCCACTGCAGGGGGCATGGGTTCAATTCCTGGCCGGGGAACTAAGATCCTGCATATCATGTGGCATGGCCAAAAATTTAAAAAGTGGCTGCTCTTGGAGGGGAACTGGAGGGGAGGTTTGAGGGGCTGCTCCAGACAGGTCACGGTCCAGGGAGGGAAAATCATAACCTGGCCGGGGCTCCCATAACCTGCCTCACCTCACATGCACCCACAGGTCCCAGGGGGCACCGACACCTCCTGCAACCGCTGGCTCCACCTCCGCTGGCTGGGCACCCAAGACAAGGGGCCCCAGCTGTTGGTGGCCATGACTTCTGTCGGGACTGGGGAGCAGTCCCAGAGCCTCCAAATTCTCTCATGGAGGAGCCAAAGCCTCAGAGAAAGGCTTTCTCCCCGTGCACAGGGGCGGTAGGGTTGGGGGGCAGGACACAGAACAGGCTGGCAAGCCTCCCCAAGCAGCTGGGGCTCTGGCGGGGGTTCGGGAGGGGGACCCAGCAGGGCTCCTGGGCCCAGGCAGTGTGTTAGCTTCCTGCGGGCTCTTCAAAAACACCGCCCAGTGAGAGGCCTCGGCCACGAGATGCCCACCACAGCTGGCTCGTCAGGGGTCTGCAGGCCACACAGCCTGGCGCCGTCCTTGTGAAGGGTGGCCGGCGACCCCAACTGTCAGCGCCTGCGATTAAATCGGATCATGGCCTCTCAGGCACCGCCACCCTTGAACCTCGCTGAATGCCTTTCATATGCTCCCCAGAGAAAATGCCGAACTTCACAAGAAAACGGTTCCAAGAAACGTTCTGAATGACTTTATGCTGGCTTCTCCTGAAGCACAGCAATGGTTCATTTATAAAGATTCTAAATGACATCCAGCGGGACCTGTCACAGGCCCGGTGACCCTGGCTAGAGATGAACTTTTCCCCTCTGTTGCCTCCATCTCTACAGGGAGAGGCAGTCTGGCCTCTCCCAGCCAGACTTCCCCCTCCCATCATTCATTATTTTTTTCTTTTAAGTTTTTATTGTTTAAATACCCATACTAGAGCAAAAGTCCCTGAAAATATCACAGATAGATTTTTTTCCCCTTCATTCAGTAAATTAGAAGTAATGGGAATTTCTACACAATAGCTGCTATGAGCCTGATTCTTTTTTCTAATGTTTTTCTTCTCCATCGTTTAATAGCAACTCTATCCTTCCAGATACTCATGTCAAAAACCCAGTAGCCAACCTTGATCTGACAACAAACCCTGCTGGTCTCTACCTTCCAATAAGACAGGGTTCCTCAATAACCTCTGAGCTTTCGGGTTCACCAGGTCCAGCGTAAGGCACGCCCAGAACCTGCCCGCTTCTCCCCTTGAACGTTCCGACCCCGGACTGAGGCCTCGTCACCTCTCACCACTGCAGGGGCCTCCTCTCCAGGCCCCTCCTGGTGCTCTCGCCCCACTGCAGTCTCGGCTCAGCACAGCTGCCCAAGGCTACTCTTTGCCATCAGTCTCTCCCCGTTCTGCCCAACCCGCCACCTCTTGGCCCTCACCCCCAGCCCTCTCCTCCCTGCCACTCTGCTGTGGCCAGGGGCCCCTCTGGGTCCTACGCAACCTCTCTGGAAGGCTGTGATGCCACCCTACTCAAAACTGCAAGTCAATCCTAGAAGGGGCTTCCCTGGTGCTCCAGTGCTTAAGACCCCCCTTCCAATGGAAGCAGGTGCAGGTTTGATCCTTCATTGGGGAACTAAGATCCCACATGCCTCAGGGTGCTGTCAAAAATAAAAATACAAAAAACAAACACACAAAATCACTCCCAGGACTCCCTCTATCACTCTCCATGGTTTTCCATTTTCCGTAGAATTTGTCACCATCAAATATTCTGTACATTTTATTTATTTGTTTATCTTCCTTCCAGAGCTCCACAGACAGGTTTCCCTCTCTTCTATCTCCCTGCTCCTAGAACACTGCTTGGCACCTGTGGTTCCCCAATAAAGGTCTATAATCCAACCAGCTGGCACAGGCAAGCTGAGGCTGAGCCAATACTTGCTGGCCACTGGGCAGGATGGGCCCGGGGGGCGGGGGGCGGTGCCTGCTTGCCAAGGATGGGCAGTATGTGGGGGGCATCTGTCAGCCTGCTCAGCCAAGACAGGTGAGAGGGTCAGAGGGCTTCGCTGCCCTTCCGGTGAAGCCTCTGCGTGGTCACATCAGCTCCCTGCAGTGCACAACCCTAAAGGTAGTTTCGAGACACCCCCACTACATCTGGAAATGACTTTGAAAAATCCTGGTGTTGAAGGGACAGTGAACCTGGCTTGGCAGGTTCCACCAAACCCAGAGAGGTCAGCTTTGGCTTTCCTGGGTCCCTGGAGATGGCCTCGTCAGCCTGCCGTCTGAACATCCTTCTGATGAGGCTGGCCTTTGTCTGGCCCTGAGACCACCTGTGAACGACTGCCACACGTGCCTTGTTTCGACACCATCAGGCCTCTTATCTGCCAGCCCAGGGGCGCGGACCCGATTCCTTGATAACCTCTGGGCTGTCAGTTCGCCAGGGCCAGAGACCACATCCACAGGAAGCGAGGCGCCTGGAAGAGTGCGTGGCTGCGGGGCGGGGTGGGGGTGGCGTGTGACCTTGCCTTCAGCCCCGTCCAGCCTGGACACTCCTTGGACCTTGAATGCTCCAAAAGTTAAGTGAGGAGCCTGTGGAGTCCTCCTCCTCCTCAGGAACACTTACTGAGCACCTGCTGTGTACCAGGCCTGTCCTTCCCGCTCTGTCTACAGTTCAGAGCCATCCATCCCTGCTGGTGACCTCTGCCCTCTCCCCCATGCCTACCCCACCACTTCCCTGCCCAGCCTGTCCCTTTGCTCTGGACCTGTGGTCTCTAAAGGGCCACAGAGAACATTTCTAGATGCTGGAGCAACCTCTGAAGGCCACGCCCTGGCCTCCAGACAATGGCCTTGACCCTGACTGAGTGTGAGTGGGTAGGGGGTATTTTGAATGCCCTGCCACTTCTTAGGCAATCTCTTTCCAATTTAGGGGGCAGAAGCTTCCTCCATACCTAGAGCTGGCTCCAGATCCCACCCACCCCCTAACTCTGGCATTAGGTTATATGTCATCATAATTAATTCGTAAAGTGATAGGTACCATCATTTTTAATCTGCATAGATATTTAAACAAATAAGAACTCCCACAGAAGAGAAGTGGGCCTTTCCGGTCCCCTGAACTGTGCAGTGATCACTGCCAGGGTGAAGAAGCAGCCCCCATCCCCCGGGCAGAGGTCGCTTCAGCTGAGCAGCAAAGGCTGCAGGCTCTAGAGCCATCTGCTGAGGCTCCAGTCCTGGCTCCTCTGAGTGTCAATGGTAGGGCCTTGGAAAAGTCACCCAGCCTCTCTGTTCCTCGCTTTCCTTGCCTATGAAAGAGGCAACTGTCCCTACATGCAGAAGGCTGCTGGGAGGACGAAACGCACTGTCCCCTCCTCATTCGATATGGGAAGTGCAAAAGGGCCCAGGCCTCTGGAAACACCTGTGGGACTGCTGCTGCCGCCACCCCACATACCACACGTCACACACACACACACTCACACTCACACCCCCCTACCATCACCACACACACACACACACACACCCCCACATACACACACCCCACCACCACATACACACACACACATCACACACATACCCCCACACACACACCCCACCACCACACACACACACACACTTTTCACACACCCCACCACCCCACACCACACCACCACCACACCCCCACCCACCCCACCACACCCACACACACATACCACCCCCACCACACACACCACACCCCCCACCCACCCCACCCACCACCACATACCCCACCCCACCCCACCCACAAACACACCCCCCCACCACACACCACACCCCCTCCACCCACACACACACACCCCACCACCACCACACACACACCCCCACCACCCCACCCACCACACCACACACCACCACCACCCCACACACCACACCCATACCCCCCACACCCACCACCACCCCCCCCCCCCCCCCACCACCACACCACACACACATACACACACACATACCCCCCACACACACCACCACCCCACCCACCCACACATACCCTACCACCACACACACCACCCCCACCCACACACCACACATCCCCCAGCACCACCCCACATACCCCACCACCACACCCCACACCCCCCCACACCCCCCACCACACATACACACACACACACCCCCCACCACCACCCCCCCACCACACACCACACCCCACCACACCACCCACCACCACCCCCACACCACACCACCACCACCACCCACCCCCACCCACCACCACCACCCACACCACACCACCCCACACCACACACACACCACCACCACCACCCCCCCACCACACACACTCCACCCCCCCACCACCACCACACACAGCCACCCACCACACACACACCCCACCACACACACCATACCACATACACACACCATACCACATATACACACCCCACCACCACCACACACACACCCCACACACACACACACACACCACCACCCACCACCACCACCACACCCCCACCCCCACACACCCACCCCACCACACCACACCCCCACCACCACCACACCCACCCCACCACCACACCCACCCCACCACCACACACACAGATACACCACCACACACACCGTATCACATACACACACCCCACCACCACCACCACACACACACCCACACACACCCCAGCACCACCATACACACACAGACTCTCACACACACCCCACCACACACACACACACAAACCACCACACACAAACACACACACCCCTATACACACACCCACACCCCACCACCACACCCACACACACTCTCTTTCACACACCACACTCAAGGCAAACGTGAAATACAGCCAGGCCCTGAATGAAAGTGCAGTGCCCAAGGGAGTCTCTCTCCCATCTAAACTCAGGATGTCATAAAAGCACAGCCTGAAGGCGGAGCCTCTGCATTCTGGGGGCCGAAACTACAGTGCCTGGGAGGTAGGAGGCAGGAGAGAGAAGAGCGGGCATCTGGGGGAGTGGCACCTGCAGCTACCTGGACCGGACTCCACTGTAAGAAGACAGGTGAGGGACGTCGGGGAGGCGTGACTCGGCCTGCCCAGCCTGGCCCGGGACTGCCAGGAGGCAAGTCAGGAGCCTGGGACTCCACCACTCCTTCCCCCTCACCCTCATGTGCCACTTGTCAACGAGACCTCAGCTCCAGCCCCAAACATCCTCCAACCCACCTTCTCCTCCCGCTGCCCCGCCGCCCAGCCTGGCCCCACGCAGCCCCGTCACTGCTCTCTGGTGGCCGCCTCTGCCTGCTCGCCACCCAAAGCCACAGCCTCAGCAGGTCACGTCACCCACTCACAGACACCCCCGAAGGGTGTCTCACTGAGACCTGGCCCACCGCTGCTCTCTCACACCCACCGGGCCCTGGTCCCTGTACCCCTCACCACACGGTCAGTGCCAGGTTGGCTCTTCAGCCCTTCTCGGCCTCAACACAACCATCGTGCTGGGCCATCGGCTCACTGTTCCTTCCTAGATTCCAAATTGTCACCACGTACAATTCTCCTGCTTGTCTGTCTTCTCTGGAATGTCAGCGGTGCACTCTTAGGGGCTGAGCTCTGTGCCCCACAAATTGCTATGCTGAAGCCCAAACCCCAGTGCCTCAGAATGTGACTGTATGGAGACAGGGCCTTTGGAGGGGTGATTAAATTAAACTGAGGCCATCATGGGGGCTCTAATACAATCTGACTGACATCCTTAAAGGAGGGGATTAGGGCACAGAGAGACACCAGGGACATCTGCCCACTGAGGAGAGACCACACGAGCACACAGGGAGAGGGTGGCTGTCTGCAAGCCAAGGAGAGAGGCCTCAGAAGAAACTAAACCTCCCCACACCTTGATGTTGGTCTCTCGCAGCTTACAAGGCTATACGAGCATAGATTTCTGTGGCTGAAGACCCCAGAATATTTTGTTATGGCAGTGCCAGCAAACCACCCCAGGGAAGGCAGAAGGCTGAGCAATCCCCAGAAGCTCTCGGGGAGGCTGTGGCCACAGAGCACCAGGGCCTGAATTGCCCATGTCCTGAAAGCTGAACCAGAGTCCCATCAGGACAGAGCCAAGACCTCAGAGGCCAGAGAGAGGACGTGACAAGCCCAGCCCGCAGGCGAGCTCCAGCCACAGTTTTGTCGCCTGCCAGTAGGGTCCTGTGTCTCCACAGCAGAAGAGAGAAGCAGACCACCCCCACCCCTGCCCCCCAACCCAGCCGGCCCCTGGCTGGTGTTCTGGCAACACCCTCCACTCCCACCCCAGGGAAGGGCGGCCACTCTGAAGCATCCAGACTGCAGCCTCTCGGAGATTCATTTCTTTCCTCTTCAAAGCATTACGGATTGATTGCCAAGTCTTACTGTAAATCAAAAGAAAGTCACTACTCATTACCTACTTAGAATTCCCCGAGTTCTTCCTGGGAAACCATTTCTCAGCTGTTTGATCTCTGAGCCACCAGCACTATCTCCAGGCACGCCACCCATCACGGCAGCCACCAGACACTTTCTTCTTCTGGGCTCCTTTCTCAGCACCTAGATGAATTTTTACCTTTCTCCAGTTTCAAGAAGAGCTGCCAAGATAAATGATTCAAAGACTCCAGCTCATGCTGAAAATATATGGACTGCATAGAGCCTATTCAGAATAACCCCCGCTGGGGGAAAAGGCTCCGACCACACTGTTATCCCATGGGTAACGCTGGCAGGTGGGCCCCTGCACATTCCTTCCTGTGTCCCTTCACCTGCACGACAGTGACACTGGTCCATCTGCAGCCAGCACCAGCTGCCCATGCCTCGGTCAAGCCCCTCCTACCCCTCAGCAGAATGTCACCCGTGGCCCTAGGGATATACGCCAGCTGTGGCTAGTGGGAACAAGGAGATATCCCATTTTTCAAACTGTGAATGCAGGAGGACCCTCTTTCCCCAGTCCTGCAGCTGGTAACTCTTTCCCAAGAGACCCCTACCCACGAAAGGGCTGCTCACCACCCAAGGGGGCAGGGCCCAGCCAACAGCAGCCTCCCCCACCCAGGGTACCCATCTCCACAGCCAACAGCCCAGCTCTAGATCAAGCAGTCCAGCCCCACTTCTCTTGCTGGGATGAACATCAAGACAAAGTAGAACAGAAGAAACAAGCCCAGCAGGCCCTGACCCTAAAAGCTACCAGGTGCCTGCCTGTGTAGGGGGCTGGATGGGCAGGAATGTCCACCAAGAAGCCATGGTCAACCCAGGCTGGAGGGATAGGTACAGCACGCCCAGCCCTGGCCGGGACACCCAGGCCACTGTGCTGCTCCTGAAGGTCAGGACATGAGAAGGGCCGCACCCCAGGCCTGGACACAGAAGGCAGGGGACTGTCACTCAGCAAGCGAGGGGACCCAAGGAGCAGTCAGGAGTGCAGCCCGGTGCTGTGGGTGGGACACATCTGAGGAGGATGCCAGGCAGGGGGTGGTGGTGGGAAGCACAGATGCAGGATGCTGGAGCAGAGCGGGGATGAGGAGTGGCCACCGCAGAACTGGCCTTTCCAGCGAAATGGTGGAATTAACATAAACGCAGCCCGCTGAGTCTGGGGGCAGCGGTAACCACACCAGGTTCCTGCAGGTGCTGGCTGGGGGATACCAACCTTTTGCCCAGGGCCATGACCGAGGGCAGAGCCATCGTCTTATTCTCCTTGCAGAAGCAAGGGACAGAGGGAACTTGAGTCGTGACAGTGCAGGGGCCTGAAGGAACCCAGGACGCTCCACAGAGTGTCCTGGGTTGAGGTCGGTCACCAACACTGGCCTTGGCTCCCAGCCAGGCAGTGGCAGCCTGGTTCCCAGACATCCTCATGTCCTCCAAGCCTCAAGCACAGCATGCGCAAAGTCCCAGGTCCATGGGAGCTGCAAGAGCCCATCTCCTGACCAACCCTGCACCCTTCTTCCCCTGTTCTGGGGCAGCTGTGGGAGGAGAGGCCATGGCAGGCCTTTCCACAATCAGAGAAGCTCAGAGGTGCACCTGCCCACCCTCCAGGCCAGGGACCAAGGGGAGCCCGGGCGCAGGGCACAGAGGCCGGCCTGGCCCAGCGTGGGTGGAGGTGGGGGCACTCCTGCATGGCACCTGATGTTGGAACCTCTAAGCGGGAAAGCCTCTCTGTGGTTCCACCATCAATTGCCTCTGGGTTTTAAAAGCACACAAGTCAGCTGGCAGATACGGAAACGGGCTTTCAGAGTTCCTGGATTAAACCCTTCGTGACATCTACAGAATTCAGAGCTGGCAGGGAAAAACTCCCAGCCCAGAATAATTGATCCCACAGGGAGCATCTTTGTGCACCAGAATGTAATAGGTCTGGATGAGAATATTCTAAAAACTGTACCAAACCTTGCAGCAAAATCACAACTGTTTGGTTGTTTGGGGATCCAAACTGAAATAATGGCTCTTGCAGGGTAATTTCTCACTGGACGCTCCTGAGACCCTGAGTGATTGTTCTGATCATCAGACCCAGGCAGGGAAGACTGCCCTCCAAGGTGGGCCCCTGACCCACACACAGCACCCCTCCCCATTCCTATCTATCTGCCATGGGGTTCCTCCTATACGGAAAAGCAGAAAAGCTACTCCCTGGTGTGCTTGAGGGCCAGGACCTACTCAGAGGCCTGGGGGCACCTGTCTGGTAACCTGTAAAGGAGTGAAGTTGACCAGAGATTTATACACAAAATGAGAGTGGCCTTTTTTTTTTTCTTTTTCTCCCATAGCGTTTCCATTTTTCTTGAAATACATGACCCCTTTGACTATCTTTTCTCTTCCCATGTTTTTATAGAGACACTGGTATCTGAGAAATCTTCCTCAACTATGAAACAGCCAGTGGCATGAGAGCCACGAGAAAAGGCGGGGGCGGGGTCTGCCTTAGTGCTGGGGGAGGCAGCAGGGCTCTGCCCTATGGGCTGCTGCTCTGTGGGAGCTCCGGTCCAAGAATACTATTAATTTCAATGTCTAGGGAAACCCAGAGAAGTTTCCTGATTTTTAATTGCTAAATTAGAATGACCAAAACAAAACAAAATCTCATTGTGTGAGTTAACTAACTCTGCCTATGCCCTGGGTCCAGCCCAAAGGGCTATCCACCAGTATAAACCTCTGGATTTGGACAGGGTAGAAAATAGTGGGGACACCAGAGGTTCTAACCCCTCTCCTACAAGACCTTAATCTGACAGAAGTTTATGGAAGCCCACAGGGGCTGCAGGCCAATCTCACCAGGGCCCCAGGGGGAGGCAGGCCAGCTCGGGGGTATGGCCTAAACCAACTCCAGCAGCAGCCAGGGCTGGGGAGATGTCTCCCACTGCCAGAGGGCGGAAGCCCGCTGCACCCCTGGTGTGGCTCACGCCCTCCTCAGCACCTTTGAGTGGCTCATCTTGACAGTGAATCCACAGGCAACCCTAACCTTCCTCTCCTTTTCTTCTGGGCCTGAGCCATTTCAACAGCACCCAGCATCTCAGGGTCAATCAGATGGCTCTCAGCTGTGCAGAAGGAGCCAAAGTGAATCTCCCTGTGGGAAACGGGAGGAAGTCTAAAAGCGAGTCTCGAGCCCATGTTTTTATGGGATCCACGAGGACAGCACATCTGAAGAGCAAGAGCCGACAGTCATGGATGGAGAAGGGGCCGTAATAGGGAGGGGCTCTCCAAGACCACAGGCATGGTGGCCAGGTTATAAAATGGGTGTATTTGGGAGGAGCAAAGCTTCTGGAAGGGGGTGGCAGGAAGTGAACGGGAAGACAAGCCTGCAAAGTTCCCACCAATGCAGAAGTGTAAGAGAAAAGATGAGAGCCCCAAGACAATGGCCAGTGACCCAATACCTGTGGAATGAGGCCCTAAATGAAAGCCCTGAGGAGAAGAAAGGTTTCATTGTTCAGATTAGAGAATCAGTTTCTAGACCATTCAGGAGCTCGTAGGGACAACCCCAGGCTTGTCTACACAGCTGTTGGCACCCAATGGGTCACCACGTTAGCGCCTATTACTAAGAAGAAAGGAAGCCACAGAAAGATGGGGGCGTGAAACCTGTCCAG
This sequence comes from Bos mutus, assembly GCF_027580195.1. Classification (NCBI taxonomy): domain Eukaryota; kingdom Metazoa; phylum Chordata; class Mammalia; order Artiodactyla; family Bovidae; genus Bos; species Bos mutus. The sequence goes on along the minus strand of NC_091634.1, from coordinate 18,737,943 downwards.
GGTGACATGATAAATAATTCCATCACAGGTCTCAGATAACATGACCTGGGGGATAAATGCCTGAGCCTGGGGAGTGACCAGCGGGATAACAGACAGGAAATACAGAGCGCGTGACACACTCACTTGAGAGTGCGTGCGGCCACCGCCTCTGGCCTGTCCTTGCTGGTGGCCCAGCTGTTCCTGACTCCACAGAGCTGCTGATGACATCACTGGACCTGTCACCTGGATCACAGTCGACAGGCTGTGTCCTCCAGCACCTTGTCTGGTCTGTGTGCAGGTGTGACTGCTTCTTTTCTTGACGCTTCACTGGCCCAAGTCAGAACACACCTGACGAGTCCTGCCACTTGAGCTGTGCTGCCCTCTGCACACACACACGCCGCCTGGCTAGAGAGCAGTCAGCTAACACCAAGCCCACTCACACCTCTCTCCAGGTGCTGCCTACAGGGCTCCCACCCAGCTGGTGAGGCTGGCGGAACAGTTACTCCTGGAGTCCGGCTGAAGCACAGAACAGCACAGAGACAGATCCTTGGGAGATACTGCTGCACTCAAGAATCCTGTAAGCGGGACTCCCCTGGTGGCTCAGTGGTAAAGAGTCTGCCTGCCAATGCAGGAAACATGGGTTCAATCCCTGATCCAGGAAGATCCCACACGTTGTGGAGCAACTAAGCCTGTGGGCCACTATTAAGCCTGTGCTCTAGAGCCCGAGAGATGCAACTGGTGAAGCCCGTGCGCTCTAGGGTTCCTGCTCCGCAACAAGAGCCACCACAGTGAGAAGCCTGTGTACCACAACTAGACAAAAGCCTGCACAGCAACGAAGACCCAACACAGCGAAAAATAAATAAACAGAAAATTAAAAAAAAAAATCCTATATGCATAGAGCAAGAAAATTAACAGCTCCCTAGAAAGGAAAACCATATGATTTGCCTAAGGTCTTCAGCAACAATGAAGGGAATGTGTTCAAAGAACAGAGATTCAAGACCTGGGAAGCCATCCTTCACATAGGAGGCAAGGAAAGGATCTTCTGACGTTCAAGGTTAAACTAAATGCTTTAAAGCAGGGGTTCCCAACCTCTGAGATCTAATGCCTGATGATCTGAGGTGGAGCTGATGTTATAACAATAGAAATAAAGTGCCCAATACATGTAATGTGCCTGAATCATCCCCAAACCATTCCCCCACCCTGGTCCGTGGAAAAATTCTTTTCCATGACACTGGTCCCTCGTGGCAGAAAGCTTGGGGACTGCTGCTTTAGAGGAAAGGGGGAACACAGGGCAAAATACGGGTCCACACTGGATTCAGTAACAGTGACAACTAAATAACTATGAACCTAATTAACTTTTTAACAGAGGTAGAGAATGGAGAGAAATACAGGTCATTTTTTCTTAATTTAAAGATATATTCTACAATAAAAGTGGAATGCATAAAAAAGAACAAAGGAAATTTCACCAACTTTCCAAAGACAAAAAAATTTTTTTCCCAAAGCCAGAACAGAAACCAGAATGTGCCAAAGGAGACTCTGATGAGAAATCAAACATATTGGTCATCACCACAAATGGCATTGTCTCTCCTAACACTTAGAGGGGCTCCATTTGGAACAGATAAACGGCAACCAATGAACAAAGTTTAAAATAAAGGAGTAAGCAAAGATATATTAGGCAAATTTCACAAAGAAAACATTTAATGGCAAAACCAGTATCAGTTTAAGTCAGATTTAAGACGAAAAGGATTAATTAGGTCAAAATGGTTCTTAAAAGCCATAAAAAGGTAAAATATCACAATAATGTCATAATCATCAAGCTTTAGGCATCAAACAACTTGGGATGGAAATGAACAAAACAAGAGCTACTAAGAGTCACAAAGAGAATCATAAAACCATTTCTCTTAATCTTAAATATAAAAAAATAAGGAAGGAATCAGAGGATTGGAATAAGATAAGAAATCTGATTTAATGTACACAAAAGTAAGTAATATACAAATTAAAAAAATAGTTTCTAGTATTCCATAAAATACTGACCAAAAAGACGTCTACACAGGTCACAAAGAAAAATCTCAAAATTTACATAGACCACAATCTGTCACTACAACGGTGATAAAACCAGAAACTAATAACAAAAAGTTAACAAACCACATTTACCTAAAAATGAAAAGAAATGCTTTTCGTTTATTTCTGGGGTTAAAACATGAGTCAATCAAAACCTCTTAGGATATGGTCAAGACAGTATTTAAAAATATAATAGCTAAAATTCACATATTATTAAAGAAGAAAAAACAAAAAACTAAGATTCAGCTAAACAAGTTAAAAGACAGATGTTCAAAACAAGGTGAGGAAGTGGGGGGAGAAAGGAACCAATATTGAAACTAGGAATCCATGAGTTAGACAAGCAAAACCAATAAATATGTTTAATAGCTGGTTTATGACAATACCAATAAAACTGATACAGTTTTAGCAGTGCTAATCAATAAAAAAGAACAAGAATGAGAAAGGAAATACAACTATAGTTACAGAGATTTGGGGGTGGGGGTGGGGGCCATGCTCTGTGGCTAGCAGGATCTTGGTTCCCCAATCAGGGATTGAACCTGGGCCCTGGCAGAGAACCACTGTGTCTGAACCACTGGACCACCACGGAATTCCCTAGAGAATGTCGTTTTTAAAATTAGGAGAATAAAACTGATAACTTGCTTCTAAGAAGTTCAAAATTCTTGATGAAAACAAAAACTTTCCAGGAAAATGTACTGTATTGACTTGAAGAAGGATAAAGTCAGAATAAAACATCCTCTGCGAGAAACTTAAAAAGGTATCAGAAAAATTCTCCCGAAAGAAACAATCGGTTCTGACAGCATCAGAAGACTTCTTTATACCTTCAAGGAGCAGACAGCCCCGACGCTTTCTAAATTGTTAAGATGGATCAATTTAGAAAGTGGAGCGCTTCCCAAATCATGATCTCAAAAAAACAACACAGCGAAAGAAAAAATAGAAGTATACCTCAATCCCTTATTTTGGAACCTACATACAATGCTAGTAAAAGAATATCATCAAAACCACCATTATGATGCTCACTACCTACACTGTTCTATATAGTGTACATGTATCAATCAACTCACCAAATCCTCCCAACCACCCTATGAAGTGCTATTATTACCCTTTCTTCCAGACGAGGAAACCATGGCACAACTGTGACCCTAACCCAGGACACCAGTCTACAGAGACCATGCCCTAATCACCAGAGTACCCTGCCTCCCCTTTCAGTCCTGCAGCTTATTAAAACAGGAATCTACCACAACAAAGTAAGGCGTACCAGGGATGCCAGGCTGGCTCTCCACTGGGAAGTCTGCTCACAAAATTCATCTAAGGGACACCCAGTGCCTGGTCTTGGTATCTGATACTGTGCTCCAGTAAAAGCAACCAGCGCTTGTCAGAGAAATGGCTGATTTGAGGGATGGAGCAGGAAATATACAAGATGAGCCTGGAGCATCCTGCAGGGCCAGAAAGGAAGGAAGCACTCAAGAAGCAAAATTATGGGGTATATCAGAGGGACAAAGGAGCCTAATGAAAGAACCCCCAATGGCCAAGCTGGAACGATTTAAGCAATAACATAGTGTAATATTGGTTTATAACCCAAGGTATAAAACACAATATCTAAGAATCCATACAGATAGAAGCAAATAAGCCACCGAATAAACAGGAAACAAGAGACAAATCTCCCTTACAGAAGAATTATAAACAGTGTATGTAGAAAACTCCCCACTCAAGGAGACAGAGCATAACGCCCCTTAAGCATCAGCTGCATACTGTGACTTCCTTCTGAAGAATACAGTACGCAAAGTGGGAAAACAAGTATGTTTACAGTGGAAAGACGCGACAGACACTGCCTCAGTCGGGTGATCAAGGTCAGTATCAGTGATGAGTCAGGTCACGAGCATGTACTCTCACAATGATGACATATAAAAGTGGCCCTTTACCTTTGGGGTCCTCCTCCCAATGACACATACCTCCAGTCTAACCAGGAGAAAAACATCAGAAAAACTAAAACAGGGACGTTCTGCAAAATACCTGACCACTCAAAACTTTAGGTCACTGAAAACAGGGGAAGTTGTAGAAATTGCCGGAAGCCAGGGGAGCCTACAGAGAAGGCGACGGCACCCCACTCCAGTACTCTTGCCTGGAAAATCCCATGGACACAGGAGCCTGGTAGGCTGCAGTCCATGGGGTTGCTAAGAGTCAGACACGACTGAGCAACTTCACTTTCACTTTTCACTTTCATGCATTGGAGAAGGAAATGGCAACCCACTCCAGTGTTCGTGCCTGGAGAATCCCAGGGATGGGGGAGCCTGGTGGGCTGCCGTCTCTGGGGTTGCACAGAGTCGGACACGACTGAGGCAACTTAGCAGCAGCAGCAGGGGAGCCTAAATGTAATGTGGGATCCTGGAACAGAAGAAAGTTATTAGGTAAAAGCTAAAGAAGGAATTCCCTGGTGGTTCAGTAGTTAGGACTCAGGGCTTCCACTGCAGGGGGCACGGGTTCGATCCCTGGTCAGGGAACTAATACCCCGCATGTTGCACTAGTGCAAATAAATAAAAGAAATAAAAGATATTATGGAAATTGGAATAAAGTATGGACTTTCAATAATGATAATGTATCAACACTGTCCATTAGCTGTGACAGTGTATCACAAGCACATTAGTGATAGGGGAAAAAGAGAACTGTCTGTAATATTCCTGTAACTTTTCTGTGATCTAAAACTGTTCTGAAGTTAAAAGTTTATTAACTACTTAAAACACAGAGACAAAAGGCTGATAAAATTCAACATCCTTTCCTGATAAAATCTCTTAGCAAGCCAGGAAGAAAACACTACTTCCTTACACTGATGATAAATATTTATCGAAAATCAACAGTCAGCACCAGGTTCAATGGTGACATACTAGAGGCAAATCCATAAAGATGCCAACCAGCACTACTGTTATTTAATGGGTTCTCCAGGGGCAATTCCCCTGGCATGTGAAAAGAAAATGCCTATTTCTGTTGGGTTTGCCCCCAAAAGCCCTAATTACAGTTGCATTAACCAGGGTGCATATTTGCAGAAGCCCTTCCCTCCAGTTCTTTGCTGAGCTTTCTGGCTGAATAGCAAGCAGTCTAGTTTCTGTCCTGAAAGTGAAAGTGTTAGTCGCTCAGTCATGTCTGACTCTTTTCGACCCCATGGACTGTAGCCTACCAGGGTCCTCTGTCCATGGGATTTCCCAGGCAGGAATACCAGAGTAGGTTGCCATTCCCATCTCCAGAGGATTTTCCTGACCCAGGGATCTAACCAGCGTCTCCTGCATTGCAGGGAGATTCTTTACAGTCTGAGCCACTTACCAGACACTTGGTTTATGTCGTAAATGTGCCCATTTCTCAGTTATTTTTCAATCAAAATGAGCCATCCAGGCTTCAAGCCACAGATCCCCACAGCCTTCCAGCCTCTAGGGCCACCTACACTCCAGACACCAGACTCTGCAGAGCCTCATAGTTCCCCTCTCTGATACTGGGTGGCCCAGGGTGAGGTCAAGTCTGTTCAGAATTCCAGGAATTCTCCACCCAAGACAGCTCTGACTTCTCAGAAAGGGCTCAGCTTGAATACCAAGGCATGCACGGCTGGTGGGGGGGCAGGACTCATGGACGGCCTTCCTGAGGGGTGCACCGAACAGACGGGGGTTTCCTGACCCCTTCGTGGTGGGCTGTGTGTGGTCCATCTCCAACAGCCGAGGAAGTGCTGGCAGGAAACCCGCACCGGCCTCACAGCACAAGGCAAAGAGCCGGTTTGGCCACACCAGACCTGGGGGTCTCAGCGGGCCAGGCCACAGCCGCATCCCTCAGGATGGTGGGCGACAGTGAATCATGTCTGCTGTGGAGGGTGCGAGACACTCACTGCCCAGACAGCAGCCAGACCCATGGAGAGGGCCCATTACACCTGTACTTACCTGGCAGCTCTAGTCTCAGAGGTTGCCTGGACCCAGGCCTGCCCCAGAGGCCCCAGGCAAAAGTCTAGTAGCTTCCCAGGGTAATAAACAGAGGGCAGTCTCACGGAGGCCCAAGCTTGTCCAGGCTGAGACCACATTGGGTTGGACCACTCCAGGTAACATCTCCAGACCCTCCAGGAAAGCAGGAAGCAATAAGGGCCTCTTGGTGATCTGCATCATCGATGAAACCTGGATCTCCAGCGAGACCCACGGGGTGGCCAAAGACACACAGGGCCATGCCTGACCACCGTGCCGGGCAGGGAGAGCCCTGGGCAAGACCCAGAGCAAGAGGAGAACCATGCAGGCCCAAGTCTATGAGATGGCCCCTCAGGGGCCACGAGGTGCACCACGAGGGACGGGCAGAGAAAGAAGAGGGCTATAGGTCGAGAGCGGGAGACGCAGCTTCTGCAGATCTGAGAAGCTGGCCAGACCAGTGAGGGCGGGGTGGCACTGCAGAGAATTTGGCAGTGGAGTGCAGGGCAGTCAGGATCAACTGTGCAGGCAAGGCCTGGGTGGGAGAGAGACCTCTCCACACCTGCCTACGCTCTCTGCGGCCACAATCACCATGGGTTCATAGGCTTGTGAGGCTTCCGGTAAACTCTCCCACCTTCCAATTATCCTCACTGGAGTAACATTTTCTAATCCTCAGGAAAAACAAACAACAGGCCTTGTTTAACAAGAACACAGCAAGGTTTTGTTTTTTTTTTTTCTTTTTTGCAGCCTATTCCCTGGGGTGGGTAAACTGAAAGCTCAACCACCAGATCCAGCGAGCGACACATGGCTGGAGGGAGTTCACGCGTGAGTGTATGGTGTGGCGTGGGGTATATGTGTGGTGTGTGTGGGGGGGGTGGGGCATGTGGGTGTGGTATGAGCAGTGGGGTGTGTGTGCATATGACGGGATGTGAGTCTGTGAGGGAGTGTGTGTTGCAGTGCAAGTGTGTGTGAGAGTATGTGGTGGAGTGTGTGTGTGTGTGAGGTGTGTGACATGTGATGTGAGAGCTGGCGTGTGTGTGAGAGAATGTGTGGCTGTGTGTGTGTGTGTGGTATGAGTGCTGGGTGTGTGCGCATATGTGATGGGATGTGAGTTTGTGGAATATATGGTGTGGGGTGTGTGTGTGTGTGTGTATGGTGTGAGTGATGGGGAGTTTGTGGGAGGATGTGTTGCAGAGTATGTGGTGGAGTGTGTGTGCATGTGTGGGATATGTGGTGTGAGCAGTGGGGAATGTGTGTGTGGTGTAAGTGGTGGGGTGTTTGTGAGACAGGACATGTGGTAAGAGTGTGTGTGTGTGTGTGTGATATGAGTGGTGCGGTGTGTCTGTGTGACGTGTATGTGCAGGGGTTGCATATGGGGGGAGCCCCCCTGCAGCCCTGGGGAGAAGCCCCTCAGGCCAGGTCCCGTCTCCCCACCCCAAGTCCGGGCCCAGCGGGCACACGGAACACACAGAACTGTGACTTCCTCCCTCTGACCAAAGGGCAGGAGAAGCAAGGCCACTCTGAGTGCAGAGCGGCCCGGCCGGGCAGCTGGTCACCAGCACACGACTCAAAGAAGACAGGAGACTCTTACTGTGGGCTGCCGTCTGTGACGGGGCACAGGGAAAATCAGGCCCTGACGGGGGTCTCCAGACAGGGTCTGCCGAGAAGGACCCCAGCCAGGGGAGGAGGACAGCACTGTGCTTGTCTCTTGTGGCCCTCACAGACCCCTCTGCCTAGTCAGTGACACCCACAACCCCCGGGAAGCTGCCGGGAAAGGGCCCGAAATGCCCCCATTCACCGCTTGGAGAGAGAGCGCAATTTCAATTAAGGTCCCAGACTGTCAAAAAACGTCAAGTTATTAATCTCCTCGTGGCAAATGTGAACCTGGACCTGCTTACACAGCCAATTGAGCGTGCTCTAAATTAGTGTTTGCAGGTAATTGATTCAGCTGCCAGCCCCACGCCGGCCGCTACAAGCCGGTGACGCCACTAACATGAAATAATACGGGGCGGGAAAGCGCACTGCCTGACTGGGCCTGCAGTCAGATGCCGTTAGCGCCCAATTTACCCAAACATTAACGTCTCATCGGTTTAATACAATTTACGACACCTCAATTGCGGAAACTGATTTTCATTTCCTCTGGAACCCTGCTCACAGGCACGGCGCGGAGGAGGGGGGAGTCTTAATAAATGGCAGTGAGTCGTTTCCATTTTTCTAATGTGCCCTGAAGATTTTATGACAAACCTTTGATGATAAAACACGAAGACGAGGCTTAGAACTGGGTCTCCTGGCCAGCAGCCCCTGTCTGGGTCTGAGCACCATTGTGCTGGGGGTGGTGTGCCCTCCTTCCAGAAAGTCAGTCCTGTCTCCTCCCCCTTCAATCCTGACATGCAAGGGCCCCTGTGCTTCTTGCCCTGAGTCCCCCCTTCTGTGCGCTGAGGCTTGGCCATGCTCCCAGAAGAACATCCAGAAGATTCTAGGGACACTTCCAACCCGGGGGTCAGTGGCCTGCAGGGAAGTTGCTGCCTTGGACCATCCCAGGCATCAGTCCAGCCTGTGTAATGAGCACCACACCTCCAGGGGAACCTCCACCTACTTCAGACGAGATCTCACACTCCCACTCAGTCAAGAGAAGAACGCTGAAGTTTACAGCCGGCAGAGGGGACAGGAGAAAAGTAGTTCAGGCCATTTTCTTCTCTTGTGCACCCATCCATCTAACTCACCCAAGTGTATTTCCTGACACCAACTGTGGGGCGGACGCTGCAGATTAATAAGATGCTGGGCCCTCTAAGGGGAAGTTCCTAGGCTCCAAGGACACAGGCCACAAAACAGCATCCTGGGCCATGACAGACATGTGCCTGTGGGTAGAGCAAGCCTGAGGCAGAGATGTGGGCCCACCTCACCACTGAAGACTGAGTGGTGGCACCGGCAGTAGGGGGTACCCTCCTCAAATCTGGCCAGGGACACCCCAACATGCAACAGTGTCCCAGGACAGTTCAGTTCAGTCACTCAGTCATGTCTGACTCTTTGCAACCCCATGGACTGCAGCACGCCAGGCTTCCCTGTCCATCACCAACTCCAGGAGCTTGCTTAAACTCACGTCCATCGAGTTGGTGATGCCATCCAACTGTCTCATCCTCCGTTGTCCCCTTCTCCTCCACCTTCAATCTTTCCCAGGACAACCACCTTCCCATTGCCTCTAGTCGGGGGGGGCAACATCATCTGCTCCCCAGGGTCACTTGTCCTGCCTCTCCCATCCCCCTTGCCCTTCAGGAACAGACTCCATCTCTTGTTCTCATCTCTGCCTTACCTTTTCTCCAAGGGGAAAATCGCCCCCACCCTCCACCCCAGGAACCCCCTCTCAGGGTTCAGGGACCCACAGATCAGATGCCCCCCTGCCCTGCCTGGCTGAGGCTGCAAGGGCAGGCACCGCTTCCCATCTGTATCCCCCATGGCCAGCCGCAGGGTGGGCAGAGCACACAGTAGGTGCACAACAGTGCACCCACCTGGCACTTGAGCTGGATTAATGCCCCTCATCACCCTCAGGGTGGCTGCTTCTGGCCCAGAGCCTCAGGATCATTTCTCGGAGGTGTGCCCTGATCCCCAGAGGAGGTGGCAGTGGGGCCGGCCTGGGACAGGTAGGGGGCGGGGGGGTGGGGTGGGTGGTGGTGGGAGACCAAGCAGTGTGTAGACAGATGTAAGCTCTCACCAGAGCTCAGCTTGTCAAGAGGCTCTCCTTCAAATGACAGCCAAATGCAACATGCAGACGTTGAATCCCAACTCACACAGGCCAACTCAAAAAGCACAGCTTTAGACAATGTGACCTAGACACTTGTAATATTAAAGATGACTGTTAACTTAGTGGTTATGTGAAAAGGAAAAAAGTACCCTCATCTGCTAAGACACCCGCTGACGTATTTACAGGTGAGATGACTCCATGTCTGGGGTTTGGTTTTAAACACTCCAGCAAAACAAAACTAAACAAAAGCCCTGATGGGGACTTGGGTGTTCATTACACTCCCCTGTAGGTGCTGTTGTTCAGTCGCTCAGTCATGTCTGACTCTTTGGGACCCCATGGACGGCAGCCCGCCAGGCTTCCCTGTCCTTCACTATCTCCTGGAGTTTGCTCAAACTCATGTCCACTGAGTTGGTGATGCCATCCAACCATCTCATCCTCTGCAGTCCTCTTCTCCTTTTGCTTTCAATCTTTCCCAGCATCAGGGTCTTTTCCAGTGAGTCTACTTGGGGAGTATTTGAAATTTCTCATTAAAAGAAGAAAGAAAAAAAAAAAAGGCCTCTATTGCTTGGGGTCAGGGAGTGAGGGAGCAGGAGGAGGTATTTCAAGTGGCTGGCCCCTGACCCAGGGCCCACACCCATAGGAATCCCAGGGCAGATACCATGTGGCAGCAGGAGACCACAGGGAGCCAAGAGTCCTCCTCTGGCAGGAGTGACAGAGCTGGGTCCCTGAACACTCACCAGTTCTGTGCCCTCTCGTGGGAAGGCACAGCAGCGGGGCCTCTGAGGCCATGTTAACCTCTTATGTCCCAGGATAAGAAGAGAGAAATACAGAGGACTCCTTTACAGGTTATTATACTGGAGAAAAAGATGCCTACCTCCAAAGCCCAGGATGACAATGACCATGAATGTCCACGATGCCCACAGCTGACTCTGTCTGCACCTCACCCTCACCCTGAACTGATGAGGTGGGCTGTCAGAATAGGCTAGGGCTGTGGAGGCAGGCCAACCCCAAGGGCACCTCGGGTAGACTTGGGCCTTGCAAGGGGGGAAGGGGAGCAGCACCGAGCTCTTACAAGGCCAGGCAGGAAGGCGCAGCCCAGGATGGATGGTACAGGGTAAAACATTTTTTTTGTGCTCACAACATTTCTGGCATCAAATAAGTGGGTTTTCCACACTAAGCAATTCTCCAGTTCTCTGTGACACCTTCTGACACTGACTGCAGGAGTTAGTTGCAGACGCCACAGATTAAGGGCTCCATACCACAAAACTGGCCCCTCTACAGGCACCAAGCCCAAGCCCAGGCCCCTTTTACTAAACTCTGACTGATCAGCCTGAAATCAGGGGTTCCCACCAAGCCTCGCCTTGGGTTTCATAGTCTGCTAGCATGGCCTGCAGGCTCGGGAAAGTGCTTTACTTGCTACAACCACTTTATTATGAAAGATAAAACTCAGCAAGGGCTGAATGGGAGAGCAGCACAGGGCCAGGTGTCAGGGGAAGGGCAGAGCTTCCAAACCCTCTCCAGGGGCACCACCCTCCCACCACCTCCCCACGTTCACCAACCGAGAGGCTTTCTGAACTCTGTGGTTTAGGGCTTTTATGGAAGTGCCGTTACCTCCTTGGATACACGACTGATTAAATCACAGTCAGAACTCAGTCTCAATCTCTAGTGCCTCTCTCCTCCCACTCTGAGGGTCCTTCACTAATATAAGGGGCCTCCCTGAGGGCTCAGTTGGTAAAGAATCTGCCTGCAATGCAGGAGATCCTGGTTCGATTCCTGGGTCAGGAAGATCCGCTGGAGAAGGGATAGGCTACCTAATCCAGTATTCTTGGGCTTCCCTTGTGGCTTAGCTGGTAAAGAATCCACCTGCAATGCAGGAGACCTGGGTTCAATCCCTGGGTTGGGAAGATCCCCTGGAGAAGGGAAAGGCTACCCACTCCAGTGTTCTGGCCTGGGGAATTCCATGGACTGTGTAGTCCATGGGGTCACAGAGTCAGACACGACTGAGCAACTTTCACACTCACTCACTCATTAGTATAAACTCAGGTGTGGTGGAGAGGGGCTTACTGTAAATAACCATATGCTCCTCTCCATGAGGGGATCTCAAAGGTTTTACAAACTCTGTGCCAGGAACTGGTGGTAGAGACAAAACACGTATTTCTTATTATGTCACTCGCGGAAAAATGGCAGCCTCTTCAGTGTCCTCTCTCCACAGGATAGGGGCTCCCAGGTCGTGTGGCCACTAGTGGGAGACTTGGGAATGGGGGCTTCCTGCCCCGGGAGGCGGGTGGGAAGGCAGCCACTGGGGCAGCTTGGGGCTGACTCCGGGGCTTCTTCATGCCCTGGGGAGCAGCCTGCTGACCCCTGGGTCCCGGAGTGGGGCTGAGGAACTGGCCGGGCCACACCCAGGATAGAGGGGCAGCCCCCGCCCCACCTCACGGCCCCCGGCTGGCAACGGGCTCAGCCACAGGACGACGGAGCTCTCCAGAACGCTTTATGAGCCACTTAACCATCCCTTGACCCAGTCGTCCAAGCACAGCAGACATAATGGCAGTGTTTACACATAAAAATGGCAAGCTGTTTTACTAGCGGCTTTCAGAGTCACAATAGCAGCTATTTGGTAAAGTTTCCCACAAATGGCAGAAAGTCCAAGAGTGGAATGCTGGGGCACTAAACCACCCTGAAAAGTAATCAAAGACCATTACCATCAAACACTCTGCCAAGAGGCAGGGAGGTGGCCCCATTGAGGAGAGAAATCCTCTCTGCCCACGACGTTGAGTCTGCCCCTAATCCCCGCTCAATCTGTGCGCCGGCCGCCGCGCCTCATCTGTTAACTCGCTCTGGGAACATCAATTACCGCTTTTTACATTTTAATCTTTACCCAGAGAAACACGGCAGCTTACCTTTCCATCTCATATTCTTTCATTCCCACTTTTACAGCCTTCATTACCTGGAGGACGGATATTAAGCAAAGACATTTGTATTAAGGAGATAAGTAACACTGCCTTATAAATAATGTATAGCACTTTTTCCAAAGAATCACTTCTTTAAAAAAAAGAAAGATATGTGCGCACAGTGGTGCAGAAATGTGACAAATTAGAACTCTTCTTTTTTAAAAGCTCCAAAGTCATACAGTTTATTTAAACCACTCCAGAGCACTTCTATTCAGCAGTCAATAAACACCTCGGCAGGCGAGTGAAGATTTAACCAAGAAGTGTTGGGTGAATACTTACTGCTCAGAAGGCCATGGCCACTATCCTAGAAGGTTTCCCTCCTTATAAAACACAGACAACAAGAACTGGAGCAACAGACTCCGTTGCTCCCAAGGATCCCCGTCCGTCTCCTGACACAGGGCTACAGAGGTCAGTGAGTAGGCACGGGGCTAGCCCACTCAGCCAGACTCATTTTGGGAAATAAACTTTCTTCGGGTCAAGTGGAAAGGTCTGGGAAAAAAACATGTGAGGGTGTTTTCAGAAAATGTTTGATGGTAACAAATGTGCTTGATTCGTGGATAAGGACTACAGATTTTTTTTTAAGGGTTTTATTTATTTATTTAAACTTTCAGCCACACCCTGTGGCATGTGGGATCTTAGTTCCTCAACCAGGGAGTGAACCCACACCCCCTGCATTGGAAGGTGGTCTCTTACCCACGGGGCCACCAGGGAAGTCCCAGGGACCACAGATTCTTTCAAAGGAGCTGGGACGGTCAGGATGCCAGGAGGTAGAGTCCTATTCTCCCAGAAGCGGGTACTTCTTGTTGGGAAATTCTCTGACAGTGGGAGTTTTAAGGTGAGAAACTGGGGCAGAGCCTCTGTCCTGCGTGTCCTGTCCCTACTGGGGAACAGTAAGGAGCCAGCACTGTGCTTCCAGCCTGCAGAGGCACTTCCTGCTTGCTGGTGTGGCCTGGGGACCAGTGCCACCCCGAGACTGTCCATCTCAACACTCCCCTCTCGGCCCACACAGAGCAAGGCTGCTTCCCTGGCCCTCCCGAATGGCAGGTCCAACGAGCCAGCGCCCAGCTTACCTCCCGGTGGGCTTCACTGGAGATTTTATTGGTGTAGCGCAAAACCTCCAGCTCCATGTCTGTCTTGAAGACCCGGCTGCAGAGAGGAGAGAAACAAAGCAGCAAGTCAGCGACTTCCAGTGGGAGCTGGCCGACCCCTCCAGGGAGACTCTGCACTACACGCTGCACAGCCTGAAGAGGAGCCTGGGGCTGCAGACGGGCTGCCTGGGCGTGGGGCTGGGCAGAGGATGGGCCACCAAGCCTCAGGGATAATAAACTGAGCTAGGCATGGCCCTCGAGACCCAACGCCAGCCTCAGGGGTGTGGGCTGTTTCCAGTGATGACATTGGAAAGCCACTGTGGGTGGCAGAAGCCCAGATTCTGTGGCCAGAGACAGCTTGCCTCATGTGGACTCAGCTTCCTCATCCATTAAATGGGAATACAGCTGCATGGTAACACTGCACGCATGCGTGCTAAGTCCAGCTGTGTTTGACTGTTTGCAATCCTATGGGCTGTAGCCCGCCAGACTCCTCTGTCGCGGCATTCTCCAGGCAAGAATGTTAGAGTGGGTTGAAGTGCCCTCCTCCAGCATGGCAAGGCTGCTGGACCTGAATCTCAAGTGTGCTGACTCCAGCACTCTGCCCAGATGGCTCAAGAGTTCTCCCATTTCCTCCTCACCTAGCCCACAGGTCAGGCAGCCTTGGAAAACCACGTGACTCAGGCCCCTAGCATGAGACAGGGTCATGGTGGGAACAGGGACGGCGCGGGAAATGCAACAAAGACACCCTGCCATCCCCTCAAGGCTCAACTGTGCCTCCTGCCAGCTGCACTCCAGGGGGGTCCTCCCAATAAACTCACATTAGTTTGCCCAAATTTGGTTTGGTTTCTGGTCTCTGCAATCAATCAGAAGCCTAAGTCAGACTCCTGTAGAGAAGCTAAATAAATATTCATTTTCTATTTCTACTCATTTGAAATAAGCAACTGTAGGTCATGAGCGTTTAAACTCCAGCCCTGATGTGCGTGGAGTCCTTGGTGCATCCCTGATGGCCAAGTCTGGTCACTTTATGAAAGATGACCTGGCTTCACCAAAGGGCCCACACGGCCACCTCTCCTCTCACAATGAGAACATGCTTCAGCCCCCTCAAGATCAGCATGGTGGGGGACTTCCTTGGTGGCCCAGGGGTTAAGAATCTGCCTTCCAATGCATGGGACCCGGGTTCCATCCTTGGTGGGGGAACTAAGATCCCACATGCCACAGAGAAGCTAAGCCTGTGCGATGCAACTAGAGAGTCTGTGCACCACAACTAGAGAGTCCATGTTCTGCAGTGGAAGATCCCTCGTGCTGCAACTGAGACCCGACACAGCCAAAAACAAGATCAGCACCGCATACTGTCATGGTGATAGATTAACGCCTGCCCCTACATCCAGAATGCACTTGGTCTAACCACTGTCCTCCTCTGAAGCCCGGTGGCTCTGAGCTAGTCTCAGCCAAGGTGGCTGAGGATGGCGTGGAGCACCCATCTCTACCAGATGCAATCCCCAACACACGCTGTCTCCATGGTGCCCAGCTGGACAGCCACCAGCCATTTCTCACCAGGAAGGAAGGAAGGCATTGTACGGCACAGGGACACCTTCCTAAGCCTATAAAACCTTCTGGGGGAACATGGGAAAGATCAACCACCCACCCACTGAGACTCTGTCCAAACAAACACTCTTTCTTTATTGAGGACCAGACCCGGAAGTCTCAGCCTGCTCTTTATCATCATAAAGGTACTCTGGCTCCACCTCCAGGTGCTGTGAGCAGTGCCACCTCGGGGAACCAAAAGCTGGCTCCTGTGCCCCGGAGGGTGAGGTCCAAACCCACTCGCAGGATAACCCAGGGGCCCCTGGTGCTTTGATCCTGCCCTACTTAGCACCAGCCCTAAGATCTGTGAGGGGGAGTGGACCTCTCTATTCTCTGATGCAGTGATGACCAGAGTGACAGCACCCGTGGGGACCAGGCCCAGGCTGCCCAGCCTCTGGTCCTCCACCTCTCTTCAGCCTGGTCCAGCACTCTGGCCACACTCTTGCTGCCACTTAAACCCCTAGGCTCTGTGCCCATCCATCAGCACGAGCTTGGCCAAAGCCCCAAGAGGCACCAGCCCCAGCCCAGGCCTGTGTGTGTAGGACAGGAGGGCTGAACGGAAACCACTCGGCCGGGCGGACAGACAGCGCCACCGCCACCGGCCTCCAGTGCTCTAGGTCTGCCAGGATTCAGAGCAGAGCGTGCAGGCTGCTCTCAACCTCCCCCACCACGGAGAGGGCTCCTTCTCACACGAATGAACTCACCTCCTACCTCCCGGAGAATGCAGAGGCCGGCGGGCAGGTGTGCTCTCGCCTCTCCTCCAAACTCCCAAGCCATCCCTCCAGTGCACGCCCTGACCCAGTACAAGGGAAGCGTGCCCTCTTATCAGTGAGACTCAGCCCTGCAAGATGCAAGCCTGGGCTCAGCACCTGCCGCTCTTCCTGGAAGCTCCATGACTGCTCACCTCGTCCTCTGGCCAAGCTTTCTCCCCACCTCCTGGCCCCGTTTCCAGAAAGGAAACCCGGACAGTCCTTGCCCCGGGAGAAGAGCTTTTATGAGCCTCTTCCCTGGCTTGTCCCCTCTCCTTGTCTCCTTCAGGCCCCTGGCACTCTCCCAGTTCCCCAACCACCAATGTGTGGGATGATGACCTTCTCACAAGCCCAGAGGCATCAGTGACCTCCTGAAAGCAAGAGGCACCATGACGCCTGCCTCCACTGGCCCATCCTCAGCCACCTCATCTCCTCCGTCTCTCTTGGGTCATCCCCTCCCTAACCCCCACCCCACCCCCAAGCTTTGCCGCACAACCTGTTCCCAAACCCCTGGCTTGGGTATAGGCCTCTCAGCTGCATTCTACCTGCAGGACTCCCAAGGCACTCCCAGCTCAGCAAGGGAGAGACTCCCACACTTCCACGAGCTCCCACCTCCAGCCACAGCTCCCCATCCCTACTGCCTAATACACAGACCTGGGCAACCTCTCTCTCATCACTCCAACATCCAACTGATGACCAAGGGCTATGATCCCAACTCCACAACCTCTCGTGCTGCTCCTTTCTCTTTGCCCCACCCCTCTCTCTCCAGCCTGGACCACCTCTCCTAGCTCTTCTGGCTTCCAGCCCCGTCTGCTTCCTGGACCACAGCTGTGGCTCTTCAGGCAATGCAAATATGGCCAGGCATTCCCCAGCTTAAAACCTTTAGTAGTCCCCAGATGTCCAGACGAAGTTAAAACAAGGACCTATACTCAATATTTTGTAATAACCTACAAGGGAATATATGTGTGTGTGTGAAAAATAACTGGATCACTGTGCTGCATGCCTGAAACTAACATGACACTGTAAATCAATTATTGTTGTGGCTCAGTCGCTTAGTCGTGTCCGACTCTTTGTGACCCTGTGGACTGCTAGCACGCCAGGCTTTTGTGTCCTTCACCATCTCCCAGAGTTCGCTCAAACTCACGTCCGTTGAGTCAGTGATGCCATCCAACCACCTCATCCTCTGTCGTCCCCTTCTTCTCCTGCCTTCAATCCTTCCCATCATCAGGGTCTCAACAACCCCATCTGGTGACCCTGAGGCTCTCCAGGGCCCACCTGACCTATCTCCATCACCTAGCTACAGCCTCCTTCCCCGTCCCCCACCAGGGACCCCTCTGCCTGGAACTGGTTCTTGCCCTTTCATTCTCTGGCTTCCACCTGAAATGCCCCTTTCTCAGGGCTGGCTCCATCCAGTCCCTCACCAGGCAAAATTCCCTCCCTCTATTCCCTGTGCAGTAAGCGATCATGCTTGTAATTTCTTTTTCACTTAAGTCTCCCTTTAAAGTCCACAGTCCCGGAGAGCAGGGTCCCAGAGTCAGAACAGTGCCTGGCCCAGAGCAGACAGACAGGACCTGGGCATTAAAACCAAAGCTGGAAAACACCTTACTTCCAACCAGGAGAGAGAATGGCTCATCTCAAAAAGAAAAAGAGGCCTCCCCCATCTCGCCCATCCTGGGTTGTTCCCCAGGTCAGCGTGGGATGTCGCCCAGCCTGGCAAGTCCGAGGCGGGACGGGGAGACACAGCCTCCCCAGGCCTCAGCAGCCTACCCCACCCCACCACTGCCCGCCCCCCGCCATACAGGTAGGAAGAGGCAGCCCCAGGGGTTGAGCCCCAGGAGCCCACCTCACAGACTCTTACACTTGCTTTGGCAGCATATATACTTCCCAGGCTCTCCACTCCCCTCCTCTCTGCAGCCTGGACACCCTCAGTCTTGAAATAAACAGGGAAGAGACTCCACCAGCCAAGGAGAGAGGGCGCTGGGAGCCCAAAACCAAGCTCCCTTCCAACAGAAGTGATAAGCATGTCGAGCCATCTGAGGCCCAGAGTCCTGTTTTCTTTTCCAATTTCACTTTGGGGAAGATGACAAACTCGGCCTCTAGTTGATTTACTCAGGACTTATATTTTCAGTCATGTTAAAAAAAAAAAAAAAAAAAAAAAACATCAAGCAGAACCAGGGTGAACTGTCCCGAGAGGGCAGTTCTCCAGTGAAGCCAGCCTGGCTGAGCCCAGGCCTGGCCCTGTTGAATCCAAGTTTTAAGGGCCCTGAAAGTAGACAGCTGCGTGTGCTGGCTAACCCGACTGCCCATGGGTACTCTAGGGCTGATGTCTCGCCCTGGTGCTGGGGGTCTCAGCCTGGCCCCATTAACTGCACAACACAAGCATGAGAAACTGTTTTTAGGATTGTGGCAGGAAGCAGTAAGACTTTCCAGTGTTCCGCAGTTTCTCCTCATCTGCAAGAAGACTCGATGCCCTGAGACTGAGAAAGCTATTTCCTCTACTGCCGAGCACAAAAAGGCAAGAAAGGTGATTCTGCCGTGGTTTGGCCTCTGCAGACCCAGCAGCCTTGGAGTGACGGAAGGATGCTGAGTGTCACACTGAGTCCCAGCTTTGCCCAGCCCGAGGATATATGGCATGGGGCTTAGAAACATCACCTGCGAAGTGTCCATCCCCAGGAGAGGGTGGAGGTCACCTCCTCCATGAGGCATCAGAGGACCAACAATGCTCAGCATAGGATGGCACTGACGCCCCTTCAGATGTCTGGGCAGAAGGCAGTTCAGGCTCTTCTAGCAGCAAGAGGAGGTGCTTGATGTGTGCAGGAGGTGAGGACACTCAGGCAGAGCCCCTGCTCGTGGCCAGGCCTGTGAGTACCACCACATCAGGAGGCCGCTCAAGGAGAAAGGAAGCCCCACATGAGAGGAGGGGAGAGGAGGGGAGAGGAGGGGAGAGGAGGGGAGAGGAGGGGAGAGGAGGGGAGGGAGAGGAGGGAGAGGAGGGGGAGAGGAGGGGAGAGGAGGGAGGAGGGAGGGGAGGGGAAGGGAGAGGAGAGAAGGGGAGAAGAGGGGAGAGGAGGGGAGAGGAAGGGAGAGGAGGGGAGCAGAGGGGAGCGGAGGGGAGAGGAGGGGAGAGAAGGGGAGCGGAGGGGAGCGGAGGGGAGAGGAGGGGAGAGGAGGGGAGCGGAGGGGAGAGGAAGGGAGAGGAGGGGAGTGGAGGGGAGCGGAGGGGAGAGGAAGGGAGAGGAGGGGAGAGGAGGGGAGCGGAGGGGAGAGGAGGGGAGAGGAGGGGAGCGGAGGGGAGAGGAGGGGAGCGGAGGGGAGAGGAGGGGCTGAAGGTCCTGAATCCCTGGCCACAGGCCTGAAACGACAATAACTGGACCAGGCTGAGATTCATTTGTGCAGTCCTTTTTTTTTTTTTTCTTTCCCTTAAATATTCACAGGTCACAAAACTGCCTCTGGGCATTAAACCCAGGATTAAGACATCAATTAAGCAAGGTCTGAATGCTCCACTGATTAAAACAGTAGTAAGACAGGATGAAGGATTTCCAAAATCAGTCTCTAAGCATCTAAGTGCCACAGTGTTGAACAAAAACCAATTTGAAAGGGACAGGAATTCCATCTCTCCCAGAGATGGATGTGCAGAGGCAAGTTCTGAGGGAGCCGTGGACAGGAGTTCAATACCCCGGGACCCCCACAGACATTCCTTCCCTACGCCGCGACCCAGGGATGCAAAGGGTAAAATCCGGGAACAACAGGAGGGAGGCAAAGGAAAGAGCTGGTTGGAATTACATATTCTCAGGAGGCTTGATCAATACGTCTTCTCAGAGAAACCAGAGCCGCGAAGAAAGAAAACAGTGGTTGAGCTCAGCTGTGAGTTGAGAGTGCCTGAGAACTGACCGGGGCCAGGCAGTCGTGGGCCACGTGCGGGGAGGGCTGGGACCAGGGCCTGACGCCCCGACATCCTGTGTCCAGCCTTCTGGCCCACAGTAAGCCAGGTTCTCCCTCTAACCTCAGGTCCCCACTTTCCACTCCGCTTTCTGGCTGACTTAGGGCTAAATGCCTACTCATTGGGAGGCAAAGACAGCAATCCTACCGGAATACTTTCCATATACACACCAGAGAATCTAGGTCATCATCCACATACCCTTTCTAATCTGGGACATGTTACCCAGGATGCAGAATCCTGGTGCACGTCGGCCCCAAACCGTCCACACCTCACTGTCTCCTGGGCAGTAGAAACAGAAGGGTCTCCCCACTGCCTGATGAATACGCACGGGCCACCTCTGCTGGGTGTCCAGCACTGGCACAGGACTCAAGCTAGCGTGGTATCACTTAAAACCCGAGAAGGTGCGTGACGATGGCTGACATGCTTGCTCTTTTGTGACGCTTCCAGAGGTGCTGAACTGAAACCCACAGCACGGAGCTATTAGACAGCACAGAGGCATCTCCTTTTATTTCCTCATCCACCTTCAGATCAATTTAATCATCCGCCGAACAGGAAAGTAGAACCACAGCCTAAATTATGGAAGTGAGACGCCTGCTCTTATTAAGTTTCAACTTTTGACCTCCATGTTCCCACTGTAATACCCAGCGCGAGGAAAGAAATGATCAGTTATGATCTCGTGTTTGTGGGGGAAGAAGAGTATGATTACAGCGGAATTTACAAGAAATCAAAAAGGTACTGCTCGAGTGAATGGAAAACAATAAAAGCAGTCACAGAAAGGAAATGAATGACACCCAAAGGGAAGGGAAGCTTCTCCTGTGCTAGGAGAGGCCTCCAAATCAGACTGGCTCCGGAAAGGATCCCAAATCCCCAGGCCAGCTGCCACCTAGGAGCTGGGGTGTGTGTGGGTGGCACAGTGTGGTTCTTCCACCCCACCGTACCCTGGCCTCACATGAGATCTATTCCAGGGGCTCTGAGCAGGTTGGGTGGCGAAGAATGAACCAGCTGATAGTGGCTGACACTCAGGCAGCACCCGCACACCACAAGAGGCTCCTCAGAGCCACATGGGGCGGCATCTGAGCCTGGAGCCACTGGCCTGGGCTTAGCTCCCGGCTTTTTCTTGGGCAAATCACTTCCCTGTGCCTCAGTCTGCCCACCTGCAGCATGGGGATGATCAGAATCCTACCTTATAACATAAATAAAATGTCTCTTCAAATGAGGTGAGGGGTGGCACACAGGAAGCCTCAAAAGGTGCCAGCTGGTGGTCCAGGGGTTAGGAATTCACCTTCCAACGCGTCGGACGTGGGCTCACTCCCTGGTTGGGGAACTAAGATCCCACATGTGCGTGTTCAGTTGCTCAGTCGTGTCTGGCTCTGTGCAACCCTATGGACTGTAGCCCACCAGGCTCCTCTGTCCATGGGGTTTCCCAGGCAAGAATGCTGGAGTGGGTTGCCACTTCCTCCTCCACAGGATCCTCCCAAATCAGAGGCTGAACCTGCATCTCCTGCATTGGCAGACAGATTCTTTATCACTGTGTCACCTGGGAAGCCATAATCCCCACTCGCTGGGAGGCAGCTAAGGCCGGGTGCCACACAACTACAGAGCCTGTGGGCTGCCCTGAGGGCCCAGTGCAGCCCCAAAAAAGCGACTGCCGTTGTTATTAGGATGTGTTGTCATTTGACTTCTGCCCTCAGTCTTTGAGCCATTCACCAAGGGAGACCGCATCTACTTTGCAGTGGAGGAAACTGAGGTATGGTGTGTTATACACTAAATGCTGTGTTCCCCTCAAATTTATAGGTTGAAACCTATCTCCAATGTGATGGTATTTGGGGGTAGCACCTTTGCGGGGTGCTTTAGGTCATGAGGGTGGAACCCTCACGAATGGGGCTTAGCACCCTTAAGACACCCTAGAGGACTCCTTTACCCCTTCTGCCATTTGGGGACACAACATGAAGATGCCGTCTGTGAACCACAGTGGGTCCGTGCCTTGGCCTTGAACCTCCCAGTCTTCAGAACTGGGGGAAATAAACTTTGGTTGCTTATAAGCCACTCGGTCTGTGGTAATTGTTAGGCAGCATGCATCTTCACATCCATGCTGTGAGTCAGGCATTACATCCCCATTTTACAGATGAAGAAGCTGAGGCTCACAAAAGTTAAGTGACTTCCCAGGGGGCAAGGGGGCATATAGGGGGTGGCTGGGGATAGAATTTGGATATGCCTGACTGGACACTTTTCCCATCAACGCAGGTAACTTCTCTCCATGGAGCCGAGAGAAAGAGGGTGGTAAAAGCAGCCAGGACACAGGGCCCGAAGACACATCAATGAGCCATAATTTAACACCACGGAAGGCCAGTCTCTCCTGTAAATGAGGGGCCTACCAGCCATCCCACCCAGAGTCCTTCCGTCAGTGACCAGAGAGGAGGGCGAGGGTGGTGACTCCCAAAGAGCCCGCCAAGAATGACCGCAGTCACTACAGAGGCCGGAACCCACGCTGCTAAACACACCCCTGAGGCCGTAAGCATGGTGTGACATTTCTAAAATAGTTCCATGGCCATCAAATGCCAAGTAAGTCCTCTCTGCTGAAGGCTTTAATAAGACCAGGAAGTAGTTTATCAGTGCAGGATCTACCTCAGAGCAGTGGAAATGTCACTAAAGTGCGCTTGTTCCAAAATTACAAACTAATGACTTGTCCCTCGGGAGATGTGAGGTGCACAACCCAGCCCTGGCCTCCAAAGCATCCGGAGTGTCAGCAGCTGTGGGGGATGTCATGTGGAGGAGTGGACACGGTTCCTGGGCATCCAGGATTTATTCTTCTACCAGCTGCGGGTTACAGAAGGGCCGGGCATGTTACTTCGTAAAAACAAGAAGAGATGGGGGACTTCTCTGGTGGTCCACTGGCTAAGACTCTGTGCTCCCCATGCAGCCGGCCTGGGTTCAATTCCCAGTCAGGGAACTTGGTCCCACGGGCTGCAACTGAGAGTTCGCATGCTGCAACAGCTCCTGCATGCTGAAACTAAAGATGCCACATGCCGTAAGGAAGATCCCGCCTGCTGCAACTAAGACCCGGCGCTACCAAAGAAATACATAAATATTTTAAAAATAAAAAGAAAACTAGAAGAGGTGGCTGTGAACTGGCAGGACAAAGGCCCTCATGCTCCAAGTGTGCGGCCGGGCCAGGCACTGGGCCAGGGCTGCCGACAGAGCTGCTGGCCCACCCGCCCCCAGCTCCCCCAAGGGTTGGTACCGATGCCAGTCGACAGCCCTCAGATTTTCACCTCTGGCTCAACCTCTCTCCCACCGGCAGCTGCCTCAAACTCAACACACCACAAACAAGTCCCTCAATTGCCACAGCACCGGCGCCCTCTCAGTGACACAATACCCAGAGCTAATTAGGACAAAAACCCAGAGTCACCTTCAACTGTGCCCCTCACTCGGGCATCAAGGCCGGCTTCTCTCAGGAGCGTTCTGCTTGCCTGCCCTTTCCTCTCAACTCTGCCACCTATCCCCCGCTCCCCAGCAGCCACCTGGACCCTGCAGCAGCCTCCTAACTGGCAGCTCCCATTCCTGCCCCACGACTTAAAAAAATGCAAACCTGATCCCACCACTCTCCTGGTTCTACTGTCTCAAGACAAAGTCTGGGCAGACAGCACGGGCCGCCCGGCCCTTGCCCGTCTCTCTGAGGGGCCATTTCCACAGTGTGTGGCCCTAGGCTGGCCACACGGAGCCACCAAGCTTTCTCATCTCCAGCCTTTCAACAAGTGGCCCCTTGGCCTGGATCACGCTCTCCTTCTCCCCCTCTCTACACTGCCCCCAACCTCATGAGCTGACCCGTGCTCACCCTCAGGCCACAGTGTTCCCAGGCCCCAAGACCAGATGAGCGAGGTCTCCCAACCAGATGGTGAACTTGACGAATGGCCCTAGGGTCAGATGTGAGGCACCCACACGCCTCGAAGTCAGGGGGTGACATGGCAAAGGCCCTGCCTCTCCTCTCTCCTACCTTCACAATAAGTGCAGCCATATGAC
The DNA here is from genome assembly GCF_027580195.1 of Bos mutus. Classification (NCBI taxonomy): domain Eukaryota; kingdom Metazoa; phylum Chordata; class Mammalia; order Artiodactyla; family Bovidae; genus Bos; species Bos mutus. Next base: position 18,713,906 of record NC_091634.1, on the reverse strand, counting down.
AAATAACACACATTTTAGTGCCATCCAAGAGCAACTCGATGGCTTAGGAAAACTGGCAGCAATCAGAGTTGAAGGGTCTCTTCTGGGACCCAAGTGGAAGCACCTGGCCCCGCTGTGACCCCACAGAAAGAACACGGCAGCTAGGGACTACCACTACCAGCCAGGGGATAAAGTGGGCAACATAAGACACATAAAAAGGAGGCCAACGAGTCAAGACATACACATGACATAAGGAAAACATGTTTACCTTTTGGGTAATGGAATTATGTATGATGTTTATTTTTATTCCTTTCACTATTGACTTCAACTGAGCTATGTAAGTTTGGCTCCTTTATGGTAAAATTTTTTTTAAAAAAAGTTATAAATAAAGAAAGGGAGAAATATAATTGACATTCGAGTGACTTGTGCCCTTCTGGAAAAATAGACCAACTGACAAAAAGAACAAAACAGAAGAGGCTGAGAGAAGAGTTTCTAGGGACCAGCTTGTCTAAGGGGCTCCCTGAGACAGGGTGGGTGGGAACGGCGGGGTCTCTCCCCTTCCTGGGCTGAGCACAACAAACAGCCACAAGCCATACTCACCACTCCACGATCTCTGGATGAAGAATGGTATTGTTGACATTGAACCTAGAGAGAGAAAACAAGTCCATTAGTTCAATGGTCTATTCATCTCCCAGCAAGAAATACTTCATTCGAGACACATCAAGAGGGCTTCCCTGGTGGCTCAGTGGTAAAGAATCCGCCTGCCAATGCAGGAGACACAGGTTTCATCCCTGATACGGGAAGATCCCACATCCTTCGGAGCAACTAAGCCGTGCGTCACGACTATTAAACCTATGCTCTAGAGCCCGGGAGCCACAACTACTGAGCCTAAGTGTCCTAGAGCCCATGCTCTGCAATAAGAGAGGCCACCGTAATGAGGAGTCCGTGCCCCACAATCGGAAAGTAGCTCCCGCGAGCCACAGCTAGAGAAAAGTCTATGCAGCCATGGAGACTCACCACAGCCAAAAGTAAATAAATAAAAGACATACGGAGAGAAGATCTGATCAAGAGAACTTTAACTTCGTGACTCTCTGGACAACAGAAGGCCTGCTGCTCACTTCCTGCAGCAGACTTGGCAGCTCAGACTGTGTTCTCCAAGTGCAGTCAGTTGGAGAACAAGCTGCTTGGCTGCAAAACACAATCTTCCACCCTCACAGACAGGTAGCATAGCCGCTTCCATCAAGTATATCAACATATACATAATAGAAGTCCCAGAAGAAAAGGAGAGTGATAGTGAAGCAGAATATTTGAAAATATCATGGCCAAAAACTCTCCCAATTTAATGAAAAACACCAGTGTTAATTTCCATAATGCTTAATGAATTCCAAGTAGGATAAACTCAAAGAGACCCACATCCAGACATATAATCAAATTGTCAAAAGAAAATCTTAAAAGCAGTAAGAGAAAATAAATTTATCACATACAAAGGATCTTCAGTAGTAAGATTAATGGCTGATTTCTCATCAGAAACTACGGGGGCCAGAAGACAGAATACAGAGGGAAAAAAAAAAAAATCTGTCAATCAAGATTCCATATCCAGCAAAGCTATGCTTCAGAAATGAGAGAAATTAAAAACAGTTCCAGATAAATGAAAACTGAGAGAAGTCATAACTAGAAGATCTAGCCTACAAGAAATATCAAAAGGGATTTTTCAGACTATAGTGAAAGGAGTTACTGGAGAGTATCTAGGATCCATATGAGAAGAAAAAAGGCAGGGGTAAAGTTAATCACATAGGTAAGTATAGAAAGGGTAAATGCATTGTTTGTTTGTAAGTCCTAGTTTTCTCCTATCTGATTTAAAAGACAGTTGCATAAAGCGATAATTATAAACCTGTGTAGATCACCACAAGATGATAAAGATGCAGTCTGTATGCAGTAACAGCACAAAGGAAGTCAGCATAATTCTTGTGTACTAGTGAAACCAGCTGCTATTAATGCAAACTATATTATTATAAGTTTAAGAGATCATTTGTAATCCCCTGGGTAACCGCTGAGAAAATAAATAAAATAGACAGAAAGCAAAATAAAAAAGGAACCAAAACTCAACACTGCGAAAACCTCAAACACAAAGAATGAGAGTAATGGAGAAACTGAGAAATAAAAACAATATATGACACACAAAACTAGAAACAAAATGGCATAAAAAAAGGTCTTCCTTATTAGTAATTTAGATGTAAATGGATTAAAATTTCTAATTAGAAGACAAGGATTGACAGAACAGATGCAAAAAATAACTCAACTACATGCTCTAAAGAGATACTTTAGACTCAGACACATGATGAAAGTGGAAGGATAGGAAAAGACATATTATGCAAACAGAAACCAATACATCCAGAGACTGGAGTATTTTTCAGCCATAAAAATGAGCAGAGTACTGATTCATGCTACAATATGGATGAATTCTGAAAACAGGAAGTGAATGAAGCCAGACATAGAAGGCCATGTGTTGCAGGATTCCATTTATATCAAATGCTAAAGTAGGCAAATCTACAAAGACATAAAGTAGATTAGTGGTGGGCAAGGGAATCATTGCTAATGGATATAGGGTTTCTTTATGGATGATGAAAATATTCTAAAGTTGACTGTGATGATGATTGCACAAATCTATAAACATATAAAAAGCATTTAATTGTATAGTTTAAGTGAGTCACCTGGAAGGTATATGAATTATGTCCTGACAAAGCTGTTTTTAAAAACGTACTGAATATATACATAATTAATTTTATTACATACAAATTTTATTCTAATAAAACTGATTTATAAAAATTGTCAGAACAGAAATGGAAACAGATAAATCAACAAGAATAGTTTGAGATTTTCACATTACCTCTTCTGAGGACAGTACAAGCAAACAGAGAAATCAGTAAAGACGCAGAAGATATGAACAATATATTAATCAACTTAACTTCATTGACATATACAGAACATTACAGCCTACATGCTGCAGACTATGCTCTCTTTAAGTACACATGAAACACTTATCATAATGAACATATATAGAAAGTTTCAATAAATTTCAAAGGGCTGAAATACAGAGAACATTACTGATTACAATAGAATTAAACTAGAAATCAGTAACAGAAAGAAAAATATAAAATCCAAAATCGAGAATTAAGCAATAAACTTCTAAATATCCACTCTTCAAAGAAGAGATAATAATAAAATTAGAAAATAAAAACATGAAATATCATAACTGGTGAACTGCAGCTAAAGCAGTGCTTAGAGGAAAATTTAAAGCTCTAAATGTAGATAGTAGAAAAGAAAATTGAAAACCAGTGATCTAAACTTCTATCCCAGAAATGCCTTCTTCTTTCTCAAGAAGCTAGAGAAAGAACAAACAAAATGTAAAGAGATTAGAAACTTTTCAAAGCAAAAATCAATGAAATAGAAAACAAACACGTAACTGAGAAAAACCAAGTTGTTCTTTGGTAAAATGAACATAACTGGAAAGGGAACCCAAGAAACAAAAAGATCAGGTTGGGGCAAATCCCTGACACTGGTGTCACATATGACTCAGAGCTCAAGCTGTCAGTGAGACAGCGGGGGAAGTGCAATGTAGCCCAGCACAATGTATGGGCCTCAACAGAGAAGCCTTGGCCGGCCTTCGACCCTCGGGATTCTGAGTCCTGCTCCATCTCAAGCCAGGAGATTGCACGCAGGGCGTACAGGATTGTGACCAATCAGAAATCCTCCAGGGCCTCAGTGTCGGGTGTTGGAAAGCACCTATCTAATGCCTCGGTTGTGTAGCTAGTACCCCCACTCCTGGCTGAAGAAGGGAAAGGGGAGAGGAGAGAGAAGGAGGCGCTAGCAGGCTGAGAGGTGTCCACAGTATCAAAGCTTTCAGGATCCCTAACTAGAAAAATAAGACTACTTCCTGAGAAGTCAAGCAAAATGTTGTAGAATCAAGCCCTACTTGTGAAATATCAAAGCGACCACAGACAGCCAATGTGGCGCAGAGTGAAGAACAGAGAAGCAGATGACATAAATAAAGACGGCAATAGAGACTCTGTCTCCCATTCTGCCAAATGTCACTCTGATGCTGGGAAAAGCAATGGCCCATCTCTTCAAAAGCCAAACATGCCAATAAAATCTCACATTACAAAACATACATACACATACACACATGCTCACACACACAAACGAACAGCAAGGTGACCCAGCACAAAGACCCAGATGCAAACACACAGACACACACAGGCAGGCATTTGCTTAGAAAAGAGGCACACGCAGACACACACACAGATGTATATTCACAGACACAGGCAAATACACACAGACACACAAAGGCATACACTTAAACTAACAAAGGTCCACATCCAAATATACACACATACAGAAATATGCAGATTCACACACAGGCACACTGAGACACAAAAACACTCAGAGAAACACACTCAGATACACACTTTAGACTCCAAAAGATATTCACTACAATATCAATTTTTAACTCAGGGTCATGAAACTGGAACGCTCCTTGCTTTTGCCTCTGTGCTAGTTAGACCTTTCTAGAAAGAACATGTAATTATTATGTTAAAAAAAAAAAGTCCACCAGAGTCCATGAGGGTGAGGAGTACCCTAGAAGCAGATGATACCTCCCTGGTGGGCTCCACCTGTGGGCTGGATGATGCAAAGTGAGCAGTGTGGGCCCAGCCAGCCCTGCCCCAGCCCCCAGACTCCTCCCTACAGTTTCCAACTTGAGGATGGAGAGCAGGCCCCGAACAGGCCTCCCACTCCACCAGCTCTGGGGGCTGGGACGGGCTCTTGTCTCTTCAGGAGACTCACGGAAATTCCATGAGCCATAATCAGAACCTCAATCTGAACTGTTACCTTGATACATAAGTTAACAGGAACCAGAAAGCCACTGGTCCCCACATCACAGACTGGCATTTTATTGTAATTGTCAAGTTTTAATAATGTCCTTCTATTTCTTGGGTTTAAAAATTCACATCTCTGAACATTAATATTCCTGCATTAATAACCCCCGAATTCAGCAATTTCATATTTAACCACTTATTTAAATGGAATTAATTTGTAACCGATTGTCTTCAAGTACGCAAGGCAATTTAAGTAAATGCCAAAAGATAAGAAATATGCTTATCCTGAACTACCAGCTGATATAAAATATCGACCATATTTCTTTGTCAGACAATGACATGAAACAAAGCGCTCTGTACTCAGGGCCCCCGCCCGGGGCTCCCGGGCAGCCTGCCTGCCTTGGGAGGAACGGTCTCCGGCCAGGAAGGTAGCCCCCCACAGATAATCTCGTTCCCTTCATAGCCGGGGTCTGTCTGTTTCTCAGGAAAATCAAGTCTACCCTCTCGGATTGCTAACAGAGACTTATCATGGCTGCCTTGGTGCCCAGGGTGCATAAATCCACTATGGCAGCCCACGGTGGTACATGCAGCCCACGGGAAGAAGCCGTGTTTACTGCGGGGCTGTCCTCTCCACAGACCAGCCTTCGCCCTGCCCTCGCCAGCACCTGGCAATGAACGCTGGACCCTATCCTGTGTCCAGAACCCCCGCGGGGCCTGCTTCTCCTACACCTTCATGGGAGCTGTGGCCTGGGCCGGAGTCCAGCTTCAGCCCAGTACAGCACTCCCTCCTCCCCAGGAAGGACAGAGCCCCACCTTGCTTTCGCCTCTGTGCGTTAAGAGCTCTCTACAAGAGCATGTCATAATTATGTAAAAAAAAACAAAAAACAGAGCCCACCAGAGCCCATGAGGGTGGGGAGTGTCCCAGAAGCAGAGGGTAACCCCTTGATGAGTCCAGAGGCCCCAGGCCATGGGGAGAGCCCAGCACACGTCTACCACCCACAGCCCACCTCTGCCTCCCTGCTCCCAGTCCTCTGCCAAAGCCACCACTGTGATTTCTGGCACAAACCCTGCTGTGGGCTGAGGAGGCCTGGCCCTGACCTGTGAAGGCTGAGGGAGGCCTAAAGGCTCCCAGAATCAAACCCACAGCCCCACCCCCCCACCCCCACAAGGTGACAAGCCCGAGGCAGCCAACCCTGAGGAGCCACACCTGGAGACAAGGTCCCAGGCCGACCACTTGACCCAGGGCCAGGAGGGTGGGCATGGGTGGACAGGTGAGGCCATTGTTCTGCCACAAGCTCCCTCCTACCCCAAGTCAAGGAATCAAGGTGGCAGGGGGTGGCCCATTAGGACAAATTGAGAGGCCAGATCCTGAACTTCTGCCAGAGGTCAAATAAGGATCTAAGGTAGGAGGGTTTGCAGAGAAGTTCAAAATGGTTAAAAACAAAATTCCAGGAATGAGCCGCTTCATTAGGGCGGTGAGAAGTGACCGAAGATAGAAGCAGCTTAGTACTGGAAACTGGGACGACAGCAAGATTCATCTTGCTTAGCAAACAGGCTATTATTATCCCCGAAAACAGCTGGAGAGGCTCGCAGCAGGCAGGTGAACTCGGTCACTGAGCCCAGTGGCTTTGGAGGACAAGGGCCCCTCCAGCCCGGCAACAGGGTCCGAGAGGTGGCGGGACTAGAGTGCTGGCAGTGGCTGGACTCCACCCAGACCCCAGGAAGATGAACGTGACTTTTCCACAGGGAAGGCACTGGCAGGGGACCCGAGGTCAGTGACCACGGCGTGCGGGGTGAGGGTACCCAAACGGAGCAACCCCGAGGGCAGAGCTACATGAGGGTGCCACAATGGGGTGTGGGGCCCAGAGGGAGTTATGAGGCGACAGGAGAGGGGTGAGCACTGTGGGTGGGCCTGGGGACCCCAAGACAGGGAGGGCTCTCACCTGCAGCCAAGTCAGAGAACTCTGCTGCCACGTGGGCATGGAAATGAATCCCCCCAGCGTGGGGGTGGCACTCAGCCCAGCAGTGAGGGGCCTGGGGAGCAGCCCGTAGCCAGCCTGTCTGGACTGGACCATGGGTTGGAGAGGGCCCACCTAGTGCCTGAGAGCGTGTGCAAAGATAAGGCAGGCCCTGGCTCTCCAAAAAGCGTCCCACAGTGGGGTGGGGTGTTGGCCAAGCACAGGCTCCTCTGGGCTCTTGGCAGGGACCGTGGGGACTCCGGGGGCAGCAGGGAACAGAGGCTGGGTCTACTCCATGGAGGGAGGGGTTGGTCCACAGCGGGAATCCTCCCAGGGGGAGTGGGGAGGGGGCCTCAGCTTTCATTGCTCACTGACAGTGATGATGTCACTAGGGTCCCCTGCCTCTCCCCCTAGAAAACTTTAGGGAATAGCCAGGAGCCACTCCAGCCTTACCACCTGTGCCCAGGATGCTAAGGAGGCATTCTCCACAGCAGAGACCTTGGCTTGGGGGCTGGGCAAGCAAAGACCCCACAGCCGAGAAGTCCGACAGCTCACTGACATCAGGGAATCTTGTCATCGGAGATCGTGAAGTCCACTGGCCCACTACACAGCTGGGGAAACTGAGGCTTGTAGAGGCACTGGGGCATGATGGGGGTTTGCTCATGGGTAACTGTTTACTAAGCACTGGCTCCAAGCCAGGCTCTGGATGAGCGGGGTCTCATTTCATCACGTAGCAAGCCCTCCCTCCTCCCAGCTTGGGGCCCTCCCCATGAGGTGGCGACCCACGCTGAGACCAGAGGGGCCAGCCCGCGGGACCAGAGACATTCCATGGTGCTGGCAGAGGCAGATGAACAGGGCACGGGAGCTCTGGCATCGGGCGGTGCTGGGGGACCAGGAGAGGCTTGGGACGGGAAGCAGCTGGCTGCACCCGCACTACCCTCTCAAGGGCCCGGGGAAGAGACGGCGGCTCCGTGGCCAGCATCTCAACGAGCTGGGCTAATCACCTGCTGGTGTGGGAGGAAGGCCGCTCTGGGGAACTCCCGAGAGGACGCGGAGATTCGTGCAATGAAAAGCAGCAAACCTGATACTCGCTCCCCCGACCCCACCGCTCTTATCATTGGGGGAAGTGATACATATTTATGAGCTCATAATCCCTGCTAATCACCCGACATCACACACATGCACAAACTCCCAAGGCTCGGGCTCATACATAGTTATAAGGCGCTTCCCCTGCCGCCGCCGCGGTCCACCAAAGGACGACAGGGGCCGCCCTGGTGCAGAGCACGGGAGGTGCGGGAGGGGCTGGGGCCGGAGGAACAGGCCAGCGAGCCGGCCACACTCGGCAGCCCCGAGTGGTAGGTGCTCTCCTCAAGGGCTCGCTTGCTGCAGCCTGGGGCCCCGCAGATACCCCCGTGCCGGGGCCGGTCAGCAGCCAGCCCAGAGACACAAGGGTGGCTGGCTGGCTACATTCTTTGGGGGACAGGGCGTGAGGGTGGCAAAGCAGGCGAGATACTGTGCTCTCTGTGCCCAACATCTGCCCTCCTGTGTGTAGAGCCCTAAGTGGGGGAGCAGGGCTCCAGGGCCCCGCCTGGGGCTACGCTGGGGAGTGAGGGCAGGAAAGGCAGGGGCCCCTACCCAGGACTGGGGAAGCAGGGGACACAGGAGAAACCTGTGGGCCGGACTGGGAGAGGTTCATCGGCCAGGAGTGAGGGGAGGGGGGCTGATGAGAATGAAGACCACAAGGTCAGAGCAGGTACCTGGAGGGAAAACAGCCACCCACTGCGTGCACTCGGCCCCCTGAGTGTGCACAGCCCCCTGAGTGTGCACAGCCCCCTGAGTGTGCCCAGCGGCCAGGGCTCCCTAAGCACTCGGTCGCTGGTGCTTTGATGATGGAGCTCCATGGGGAAGTAGCGTCGGTCCTTAAAGTCAAACTTGAACTGAATGTAAGCAAATTTTTTTTCTAAGCATTTCCTCAAAAGTACCAAATTGAGCCCCTTTCTATAAACATCCTTCTGGTTTTTGGGTTTTCTTTTTAACTTTTTGGCCACGCTCTGAGGCATGTGGGATCTAGTTCCCTGATCAGGGATAGAACCCACGCCCTCTGCATAGGAAGCAGGGAGTCTTAACCAATGGACTGCCGAGGGAAGTCCCCTGCTTGTGTGCTTTGTGTCTAGTTTATATAAACAGACTGGGTCAGGCCTGCGGGGGAAGATGTGAGCTGATGTTCCCGGGGCCCCAGGACTCACTTGCTGATGCCCTCAAAGGAGGCCTCCCTGCAGATGCTGCCGCTGTCGGTGTTGACGCCACGCTGGGGAGAGAGACGGAGCGTGAGAGCATAGAACTGCCACACGGGGCCTTGTGGGACTGGGTAAGGACCAGGAGCCCCCACTCTGGCCCAGCCAACCCATCCCTTCCTGAAAGGCCAGGCCCCAGCAGAAGGGCAACCCCCCTTCTTAGCTGTAGCTTGAAAAGCAGAGGAAACCAAGGTCTCCTCAGTCCAAACACTTTGCTGACCCTGGCTCAGGCTGCCTGGGACCACCACCGACCACAGGCCCCCGCCTCCAGGCCTGGCCCATCTCCCTTGCACACGTGTGTGCACACACGCTCCTCACGGACAGTGTCCCAAGAACACTGTCAAGTCTGACCCTGCCAGAGATGCCGGTGTGACCTGACCCGGAGACGCAGGGACTCTGCCACATTCCTCTCCTTTCCCTAATTGTAAGGAGACTCCAAGTAGAACTCAGACGGGGAAGGAGAGAAAACAAAAGACTCAGAGGAAAATGTGCTGTCCCCAGAGAGGCCCGGCCTTTTAAATCTCCCTTTAATTCTTCCTCAAGACCTTCAGGTGGATGTCTGATTGCGTCCCCCCAAATTAAACACACCGGACCCCCTGTGACCACAATCTTAACTTTTCTTCTCAGCCATCAAAACAGCAGGTGGAAAAAAAGAGACCATGTGAAGTGCTAACAAAAATAACCTAGAAAAAACTATTCCTGCAAATCAATTAACAAAGGAGAGAAGGGTCACTTTCTGTACACTCTTCATACTGGAAGCTCCCCAAGCTGAAGAAGCGTATGAAGGCAGGCTTCTTCTAGGAGCCTTTCACAGCCCCAGCATCCCCCGCCCCGCTGAGGGGCACTGTGCACTCCTGCCAGCCCCAGGCTGCTGCAGGTCCTCTGTCATTCAGCGCCCAGGGTCCAAAATCTGACGCCACACAGCCCAGCACCTTCATGGGCTGATGCAAAGGGTGTGTTTTCCCAAATTCTGTCAACAATGAGGGAGACACAGGGTGGAAGCAAATTGATAAATAAACCCCGAGAGCTCAACCTGACCCAACTACATCCTCTAGTCGGGTTTTAACTCTTGGAATATGCACGGTGCCTCGTCCACAGTGGCCTCAGGACAGGACGCAGCCCAAGGCGACTGGAGAAGGGAGGGTGTGATCCTGGACACAATTAGTAATCCAGACTGAGGTGTCACTACTGATCACCAGTGACTGCTGCTCTCAGTTTTCCATCCCACCCCAAGGCCCTGACCTCTGCAGAGTCAACCGGCTCCCCAAAGCCCCTCTCCATACACAGACTCTGCCTGGTCCTTGAACACCAGCCACTTACCAGAGTGAGGAGCACAGAGGGGCTCCGAGATGTCAGAACACTGGCGATCTGAAAGGTCAGAAAGAAAATATCCACTTTAGTGCCACCGCATGAAGCCTGATGGAGGTGACGTACCAGGGTTATTCAGGCCTGACAGCTCACGCTGATCAAGTACATCCTTCAAACAGGAAACTTATAGAGAATAAGGGACTTCAGAAAGCCACAGAGCTATCGGGGCAGAGAGGGATTCAAGCTTAAACCTGGCATGCTTCCCCATGTGCTGCCCAGCCTCCGGGATCCACATGGACCCCAGCTCCAAACAGCCAGACCCACCCGCCCGCCAAGGGCAGCACCTCTGTTCATCTGCCTGGTCCCTTGCAAAAGACCCATTCCAGCCAGCTCTTAGGCAATGGCCCCACCCGGCTCTGGTCCTCTGGGTGGACACCTGCCTCCCAGCCCCCATTCATACCCTTGACCACATGGACTCAGCCACTCCCAACCCCACATCCTTGCTCTCCATCCCTCCCATGGCCCACTCAGGCCCTTGATTGCTGGCTGCTTCCTAACCAACCCCCTTGAACAAGCCCATCCCCATCCCTGCCACATAGGCTCATCCCCATCTCACCGCTGTGCCTGTGCCTGGGCTCTCACCACTGCCTGGCACACTTTTCCCCATCTCAGCTGCTTCCTCAATTTGTACTCAAGACTTAGGTCCCTGCCCCCTCCCAGGCAGGTTGGTTCACTCCCTCCTCTACTGCCCCCTAACAGCCCTCATTCCCCTGGCAACATGCCCATCACACTGCATCGGCCATGACATCCAAGGGTGCCTGCCACTCTGGTGAGACCACCCGCTTCCTCTCCTGGCTCCACCCCTCAGTCCACTCTGCATCTTGGCCATGGCAGCTCCTGCTGTATTTGAGCCCCCTCCCCACGCTCCCACCCTAAACTCTGACACTCTGACACAGGGTTAGAGTTAGAGGGATTTGTTTGTTGTTTCAACTGCGTTATGGAGCCATCACTGACATATTCTACACTGCACATTTGAAGTGCATGTTTTGATAAGCTTTGACATATGTAATATATATGCTTTTTAATACTGAGAGGCTCCCAGAGAAAACCTGGAAGATACTGAAAACTATAAAAAAGATAAAATACACCTACAAAACCATCCCCTGAGACTTTTTACCTCTGCACATAAAAACAGATCTGTAATGACATTTGGATCATATGAAGTTACGTGCTTCGCTTATTTCCTGTCATTAAATATTCTTCAAGAATGCCATTTTTACCAGTCACTACTGAGGGGGATGGTAAACGTCCAGGGAGACCTTGATCATGGCCTGCGTCAGTCACTGCAGACTCATCTCATGTAACCTCCCGTGAAACTAGTGCTGCAAATTCAGGTTTCACCAGTGAAAAAGCTTCAGGGGGACTTCCTGGTGGCCCCAGAACCTGCCTTGAAATGCAGGGGATGTGGGCTCAATCCCTGGTCAGGAAACTAAGATCCCACATGCCGCAGAGCAACAAGCCCATGCGCCATAACTACTGGGCCTGCGTACTCCAGGGCCCTCGCACCACAACCAGAGGGTCCGTGCACCGCAGTGAACTCTGCATGACTCGGTGAGGATCCTGTGTGCTGCAACCAAGATATGATGCAGCCAAATAAAGAAACACTGCGTGCACACATGCTCAGTTGCTCAGTAGACTCCGACTCTGTGACCCCATGGACTGTAGCCCGCCAGGCTCCTCTGGGATTTCCCAGGCAAGGATACTTGAGTGGGTTGCCATTTCCTTCTGCAGGGATCTTCCCGACCCCAGGATCAAACCCACATCTCTTTCCGCATCTCTTCCCACATCTCTTGCATTGACACGTGGATGCTTTACCACTGAGCCACCTGGGAACCCCCAAAATAAACAGTAAAATAAAATAAAAACCTTAAGACTTCATCTGCCCAGGTTCACCAGTTAAAAGACAGCAGAGCACAGAGTTGCGCCATGTCCTAGTCTCTTAACAGAGCTGGCATAGTTTATTTACTCATTCCTCTGTGGGCACTTACATTATTCCTAATGATTATTATAAATCATGACGATGGACATCTCTGGTATAGAGTCTTTATTTCTTTAAAATAAATTACCTTAAAAAAATGGCTTTCTTAAAAAAAATTGATTTAGGGTAACTGCTGTCTGACAAGCCCCACGCTTTGTCAAGGTTTTGATGAGCCCCGGATGTGTACCAACCACCCTCCCACCGATGCTCCATCTCCCCAGGCCCTCCTTGTTTGCTCAGTAACTGCTCTGAGAATGACTGAAGCCCGGCCCCGGAGCTGCACGGACCACAGCACGCTGAGTCACTGACACTCCCCAGGCCCTCCTTGAGGAGGGGGCGGCTCATTAGAAGGAACCGGAGCCGTGCTTGTCGGCCCTGGGTGTGTTGTTACGGCGACTGAAGGGTCTACATTCATCAGCGTGGAGCGGGTCTGTCAATTGCTGCAGCAGAGCCAGAGTGCGAGCAGGCACTTGGGGATTGTAGGCGCTATTGTCCTTGGGAGAGGGGAGGATGACAAATGTGCTGGCTGCTGGTTTTCTTCTCAGCTACGACTCAGGATGTGCTGGTGGGGAATAATGGAGGAGAAGGAGCAGACGGATGGAGGAGGTCTGACGTGGCGGGCCAGGCGTCTGATGGTCCTGGCAGGACAGCGTCTTTTATTGATCACAACCTCTTGAGTGGGCTCTGCTTACTTCTGCGGCTGCGAAACCTCCCCAAGCTGGGCAGTTGCATCCGCCCTTCCCTGTGGAGACCCATTATTGCTACACTCTCATCGGCACACCCTGATTCCACGCCTCTGAAATTAAGGTGACGGGAGGCAGCTATGCGTCACCAGCGGGAAATGCCACTCCACGTACAGGATGACACAGCTCCAGCCACACAGGGCCTCGTTTCCATGGAGCAGCGGTCACTGGAGACCCACCAGCTCTCACAAACCAGTGCTGTTAAACACCCCTGCCTTGCTTCATGCCACAGCACCTGTTTCCCAGGTAGCTTGGCCTCTCCGGCAGGTTGAGGTGGACAGCAAACACAGAATGCTTCAGAGCCCTGTGGACAAGGATCCGTCCCTGGGGACAGTCAGAGGCTTCCCTCTTGCACCCTCTCACCCAAGGCTTCCACCAGGCCTGCTGGCCACTCTTCAAGGGTGACGATCCAGAAAAGGGAGCTGGATGATCCTTGACCAGTGCTGTCAAAACAAGCTCCTACTGTTCCAGGAAGCTGGGTTCACTGTGCAAAAAGCAAAGCTCTTCATGGCAGTCTGAAACAGGGCTGCACGATGGTTTTTCAATGCAGCAATGCATTTAAAATTGTCAAATTGTTCCCAAAATTTAAATGTGGGGAATGACCACAAACAACATAGATGTGCACCTACTCATGAACAACTGGGGTATCTGGTAACCTGGGGCCAGCAGTCCCACAGAGCAATCGGGGGCACACCACTCCCGATGCCTTTACCCACTGAGGTGGGGAGATGGGAGGTATCAGCCACTGCCTTGGCTGTGGCTGCCACCAAGGTCTCTTGTATCTGAGTCAGTGACCTTGGCAACACCTGTCTGGTGCCACAAAAGAGGACACAAGACTTGCCCTCTGCCAGGCCAGCTCCCATCACCAGGGACACAGCCTCTGCACTGCACCTTGACGGCAATGCCTAGCCCCTCTCAAGGTTTTCCTAAGCCCCACCCTCTCAGGGGAGCCACCGTTCAGTCGACCTTCTCAACAATTAAACTCAGAATCACCTGTACGAGGAGGCAACTAGGCAGCCAGGTCTGCTACATCAGCCACCTGCGTGTGGTATCGAGTGACACGGCCTGGGGTGGGGGCTTCCTGCCTTCTTGCAGAGGAGACAAGTGTCAGCGGCTTCCTGTCTGTGATTTGTGCAGATGGCCAAGGCTGTCTGAGGGCTAGATCGAGCACAGCCTCATAGAACCGGCCCAACACAAAGGGCTTCCTGTCACCGTCTGTGATGGAGCAGCCCCGGGCACCTCAAGTGCCTCCCAGCTCAGGCGTCTGTACTTTGGTTGGGCTCCAATTCAAGCCACAGAAAATCCAAAGCACTTGGGAGCCTTGTCAGCTCTACAGGCATGTCCAGCAGCACCTACTCACTTCTGACAGGGCACAGGCAGGGGTGGAGGGTGCGCCTCTGGGGTCCACAGGCTCTGAGGTCACATCGAAGTCTAGTACTCCACACTGGTGGGGCTGTGGATGAAGCCCTTCACTGCTTGGAGCCTTGGCCTCCTCCTTTAATCAGGGTGAGACTCTGGCCCCCACAGCACAAGGCAGAGGGAGGAGGGAATCTGTGTGAGCTACTGAGGTTCCTGGAACCTGCAGGTGCTACCCCAAGGTGAAGCACCTGTCTCCCAGTCCCCAGGAGCCCTCGTTTCCAGTAAGATCCACAGCAATAACAGGCACAACAAAGCTGATGACACAGATGACGGGGGGGGCCTGCAGAAAGCTCCCTGCTCTCAACTCCACTGACGCCTTCACTTAAGATTCTGCTTCCTAAACAGACTCAGAATGAGCTGGTCTGTGGGGCTGTAATCCTAGACCATCATTATAGGCTTTCCTGTCCTGACACTCGAGACCTCTCCTGTTTTACCTCATCTAGAGGCCAGTTCTGCTTCTCCCCAGAAATCACAGTGTAAGTGGAGCTGAGTTCACCCTCTTCCTGCCACTGCCCACCCCCTGGTCACAGAAGCAAAACCATCAGATAGTGGCTGGGAGGCTCTGAGTCGGTGGGCTGAGCCCCAGGGCCAGTCCCAGGCTGCCCACCTCCAGGTTTCACGCCCAAGAGACCCAGAAGGTCAAGGTCCCAAAGGGCAATAATGTTACAATGCAGTTTACAAAGGCAGGAGGGGCACACTCACCAAAGGAGAGGATCTAAGCATGGGCATCTCCCCCTGCTCTAACAGCAGTGCAAGTCAGGGGCAGCCCCTTCCGACTGCCTGGACTGGGGACAGACTCAGAGCCCCGGGAAGACAGCTGCATCCCTATCCTGGCCACACACTACTGGCCAAGCACAGTGGGAAAAGATTAAAGCTGCAGGGAGTTCCCTGGTGGCCTAGTGGTGAGGATTCCACGCTTTCACTGCTGTGACCGGGTTCCATCCTTAGTTGGGAAACTAAGATCCCGCCAACTGTGTGACACAGCCAATAAATAAATAAAAGTATAGCCAGGGGACCTCCAAGTCCACCCCACACCACAGGCCTCTCGCAGCCTGGGGCTTTTCTGACAGCAGCATCTGCAGCTGATGAGGGCCTGCGAGAGGGCCTCCTGACACGTGAAGGCCCAGCCGAGCCTGAGAGCAGCTCAGCAGCCACCTCCCAGGTACCAGACGCTTCCGGCACTGCTAAGGGAGCTGGTGGCTGGACCATGCTGTCCCGCGATGTCAAGCCAGGCTGCGGCAGGGGGAGGGGTCGCCACTACTGACCTCGTCTGTGTATTGGACATCATCCACGGCGTACTTCTCCTTGAAGTGCTCCTTGGAGTGGATCCTCAAAAGAAGCACAAGGAAGGCCAGGGTCAGGGTTTGGCCCTGGCTGGGCCCCGGCTGCCTTCCCACCCCCAGTCTAGGGCCCATTCCTACCCTATCCAGTACTTGGCACCAAGCCAGCCTGCCCAACACAGACTCGGGGAAGGGGGGCAAAGGACAATGGGCCACAGAGAGACCGCTGAACCCCGCCTGCCTCCCTCCACCTCTCCCAGCCGACCTCTGCTCTTCCTTTGAGTCTGTGACCCTCGCCGCTTGCAGCAAGTAGCTGAGGACGACCCTCCCTCCGCCCTCCAGGGAGAGTCCATGGGGCAGCCCACCAGCACACCCTACTCTTTGGGGAGTGAAATAAGCCGCCTCCCAGACCCCCACGGAGCCTCTTTAAAAGAAAGTTTAAAAATTAAAAATTAACATTTTAAAGAACTCATTAACAGTATTACTCACTGTGATGAGAAACACTCAAGCTTCCTCATCGTCCCTAAAAAGTCAGCTGGTGAGGAGACAAAGACCCAGAGCGGAGGCGGCTCAGTCGCCCCCGCCCACCTCACGGCCACGCGTGTGCTGACCGTGGTCACGGCTGTGCTGGACAGGGCTGGCGGGTCCAGCAAGCACCACCCCACCCCCCAGCCTCTTGTGGGAAAATGAATCAATGTCACTGCTGGTGACACAGCTCACATCAGGAGCATCAGCCACCCAGGAGAAGGGTGTCCCAGCCAAGTCTAGTCTCACACACACACACTGCCCTGTGCCATCCCATGCCTGGGCACTGCATCAGCTCAGAGGGTTCACCCTTCTCCTGCCTGCGATGTGGGGTACTCTAGTCACCAAGTGTCAGATCCAAAGGAGGCCTCAGAGGAAGCAGCAGATGGCTTTTAGAGTGTGTTTCCTGGGCTCTCAAGGATGAGCAGACAGGCAGGGGGCGGTGCCAAGGACAGTGTGCCTGGGAGGATAAGGCACGGGGGATAAGGGAGAGAGGGCACTTGGAGACAACCACCTCTGAGAGCAAGCCCCACATACCTCCAAGGTACCAGCATCACTACCCAGAAAACAGACTTCCATCCCCTCTCTGAGTGGAAATTTTCCTTTCACCCAAACAGGCATCCCAGACCAGACTGTGGCCAGGAAACACAGAGCATGATCCAGAGACAGGTGGCCTTGGGGATTAGCAGAAGGGCACTCACAGCCCCAGGGGGTGAGCTGGGCTGGGGAGACAGTGGTCCCTGGCAATGGGCAGCTCAGTGTTCCAGAACCCTCTTTGCTTCACCTCCCTTCTGGCTTCTCTGACGTGGGCACTGGGTGTCAAGCTCCCATCATTAATTAAACTTGCACGATCCACTTGCATCAGCTTCTGTGGTTGAGACAGGACTCAAAGGTAAATGGCCAAAGTCTGGTGCCTCCGTTAGCACCGACCATAGCAGCTACATGGGGCAGGAACTGATGACAAGCACCCCGCGTGGACACTGAAGGTCCTGGCTCCAAGGCTTACTGCCAAGAGCTCGCAGACCCTTTGCTACCACAGGATGACACTCTCAGCACAGGCCAGCCACACACAGAAGCACAGGCCAGAAGGGCAAAGGGTAGGGACCTTGGTGTCATCACCATGTTCCTGCTGACTGCTGTGACTCCAGCCCCAGCTAAGGACAGACACTCAACATCCTCGGCGGGTCCCCAGTTCACCTGTGGGCCCCCATCACTCCATCTGCTCCAGCTGTGACAGGCATCAAAAGCAAACTCCCAAATTAGTCAGGAAGAGCTAAGGGCCTGCTTCCGAGGCCGGCCTGGATGATCCGACAGAGGGGAGTCTCAGCCATTAGCCTGGAAACCGAGCTTCTCATCTCACCTCCTGTCGGGGACCCTAACCCTCCCAGGTCTTCCAAGCCATCTTGCCAAGGGACACCTCAGGAACCGTGCTCCTGCTGGCCCTGCCCGGGTGCGGGGCTGGAGTAGGGAGGGAGGGGCGGGGGGTAGGCGGCTCTTGGCAATTAGGATTCAGCAGAAACCCAGGAGACTGGAGACCTGGGAACATTTCCATGTATTCAGCCTGAGGTCAAGGTCTTAACAGGGAGGAACCGGTGGAGGGGGTGGAGGAGGGAGTAAAGAAGAGAAAGCACAAGGCAGCTGGGACCCCATGGATCGCCCAGGGCTGTGTGCTTGCCTGTCCACCCCTCACCCACCAGCGATGGGCCACTCCACTTGCCACGGGAGCCAAGGAGCCACGAGGGGCCAGCCAGCCCACAGGAGAGCCAGACGCTGCTGCTCTGATGTCCAGGAGGAAGCGAGTTTGGAAGTCAGCCCCACCAAACGCCCTTTGCCCCCCTCAACGAGTCCAGAGTGCACACGGGCCTCAAGGGCCCCGAGTCACCCGAGGAGCCACAGGCCTGGCTGTCAGCAGGAATAACCAACTGCATCTCCTCTGGCACTTAGCATGCCATTTCTTCCTAAAGGACAGGGATAGTTAAGTTTGAATAGTACTTATTTTTCATGTTTTGGGGCCAATTCTAGTAAAAATCATTTAAATGGCACCGTAAGAGATAAGTGTGCCAGGCTACCATGTCAAGCCAGCCACCAGAGGGACTGACAGGAAAAGGACCGGCACGTCCACAGGAGCCCTGCAGGAGAGGTCCCTGGGCAACTCCATGCCCACTGAGCGCTGGGCTGGCTGCGGCCACACAGAGAGGTGCACGCTGCCCTGACTGCAGTCTGGAGCCCAGCAGGGCAGCTCTGGCCAGATCCCGTCGTATGGGAGATCCAAGTGGCAGCAACTGGATGCGAGAGACTGGGCCAGCAGGGAAGCCAACCCCACCCCAGAAACTCTCCCTTCAAAAGGAAGGGGCGACCTGAGTCTCCCACAACATTGTTAATCAGCTATACCTCAATGCAAAATATTTTTGGTAATAAAAAATTAATAATAAAAAATTTTTTTAAAAATTTACAAAAAAGGAAGGGAAGCTCTGGCAGGAGAGAGGAGGCAGGGCCCCCCCTCAAAGGGGTTCACGTCTTCAGGAAGGAGCCAGTGTCCGCGGTCCCGGCCCATGCAGGCCTCCTCCACTGGAGCTGGGCCCAGCAGGCGACTCAGGGTCAGGGCGGGCGCGGTGAGTGCCAGCACCCTCTGTGGGGCCTCCCCTGAGAAGGAAGCTTTCAACTAACACCCATGGGCAGACATAGTGGGACCCTCTAGAAAATGAAATTTCCAAGCACAGGTCTAGCTGACAAGCTGACCACCTGCACGTGGCTAATGAACCAGTAACAGGGCCGAATTACAGCCGTCAGCATCCACGTCCAGGGGCTGGAGCCTGCCTGCAGTCTTCTCCTGCTCACTGCCCAGAGCCCTGCCCCAGCTCCGGAATGAAGGGGGCAACCATGTCGGGGTTCTGTTAGCTTGAGAGAGAAGGGCAGGGCTTTCCATAGTGCGGGTCACTGATCCTGGGGGCAAGGCGGCACTTCTCAGAGAGGCTGGTGTCGGGAGCAGAGGTGATGGAGAGGAGCCTGGCTGAGTGTCCCGGCAAAACCCCTCACCAGGCCTCAGGCTGCCTGGGGTCAGGTTCCTCACAAACCGCCTGGGGTCAGAGCCAAAGGATTTCCCTTGGTCCTCCTCCTCTGGGAGGTCTGCACCCGTCATCACTACCCTGAAGGCAGGGGAGCCAGGACCAGGCCACCAGACAGGCTGAGGCAGCCATCATCCTGTGACCCAGCTGTGTGTACAGGGTCGGGGACAGGGGCTGTGAAAACACCCCACACACGCACCACACCACACACGCCATAGCACACAGCACACACACGTCAGTTCCCACACCAGGAAGTGCCATGTGCAGAGCCTCAGCCCCAGACACAGCTCCCTCCTCCCTACAAACCCCAGGCCAGCCACACTCTCTCACGTTCAAGCCAGAGGTCTCAGCCAGGGGTGGGAGCAGAACACAGCCAGGCTGCTGAGGTCCTAGGAGGGGTCCCCCAACCTGGCCCAGAGTCGCTCACCCTCCAACCGTGCTGAAACTTCCCCAGGGTGCCAATTTCCCACCTGCTCAGAGGACCCCAGACAGCCCGGGGGCCAAAACTGCCATCAGCTGAGCTGGATTCTGACGGAAATGAAAGGAAACACTCTCACATCAAAAAAAACCACCAGACTTGTACAAGCAAAAATGCCAAATAAAAACAAAATAGAAGCTACTGCATTCCCGTCCCCACAACGGCCCGGGGTGAGGAACAGCCTGAGCCCCCAGCTCCCACGGGCCCCTCACATCTGAAGCCTTGATGACAGGACAGGCTGTTTACACAGGAAGCGGCAAATGTGAAGACGGGGGTGCTGTTTCCCTGGGCGACTTCGGATTGCAGTATCTGCCAGCAGGATTTTCAAAAGCCATCAGAGAGAGACTCAGAAGGAAGCTGAGGAGCTGAAGGTCAAATGTTCAGGCTGGTGGGTTTTGATCGAAAAGGCCAGGTAATCCCGCCAGCCTCGCTCCCGCCCTATTGATCAGGAGTGTCAGATCAGCTCTGCACATCAGACTAGGCCACTCCCCACTCCAGCCCCAGACAGCCCACCCCTTCCACTGCCCTGTTCCCAACATGCCACCTTCTCTCCCGAAGGCTTGGGACACGCAGACTAGTAGAAGGTCACACCAGAGCAGAGAGAGGGGAAGGCTGGATGGGGTAGGCACGGAGGGGAGCCAGGTCTGCCAGAGACAAGGGGCTAGCTCTCTGCTGCGGAGCCAGAATGCCCCTGGGGACCGGCCTGCTCTATCTGGCCTGCCCAGACCACCTAAAGCCTTTCCAACAGGGAGATGCACCCTGCAGACCCATCTGTACCCTCCAAAATCCGTACCACACAGTCAGTTGCCCTGGCAAAGCAGGGACAGATTAGATAAGAACTTTTAACAGCAGTTCTGAAACACAGCCATGGTCAAAGTGCAGAAGATCATCCCTGTATTACTGAAGACTATGCTCTAGAACAGGCAACCGCTAACGGCTGCTCCCTGACCAGTAAGGTCTGGAGTTTTAAACCCTCATATTAGGACGTCCCTAGTGGTCCAGTGGTTAAGACTCGGCACTTTCACTTCAGGGGACAAGGGTTAGATCCCTAGTCGGGGAACTAGATCCCACATGTCATGCCAAGCGGCCAAAACAAAACCCCCCAAATGCCATTTGGCTGTGGGGAGGCAGGGTGAGACCTGCTCAGCTGTTTGGAGGATCCCCAGGGAAGAAGCCACAGCCTGGAGGATGTCCACTCCACCCCGTGGACAGGCACTCCCTGACTTCTGGCAAGAGTCAGCCCTGTGTAAGCAGCATCAGTGGTCAGAAGTGGTGACACCCTCAGAGCCCCGCCACGCCTCCTGATGGAAACTCACTACTGTCCACACCCACGTCTCATGGGGCTGCATCTCTGACACTATGGGCGTCTCAGCACACCTGGGGCCAGGAGGCAGGGCCATGGGGAGGCTGAGAGGGTAGGCAGGCCAAGGCCACGGGGGCCGCCCAGGCACAGGGGCCCCGGACATGCCACTGGCAGGAAGGGCTGAGGCTACAGCTCTGTGATCACCTCAGGGTGCAGGGAGGGCTCTGGGAGAATCTTCTCACCCAGACTAGATCTAAACTCTCACCAGGAAACTCCTGCAGTCACCAGGGCTTTGTGACAAGCCACCCTGACCCACAGTGGAGTAAAAAACCATGTATCGTGCTCACAGACCCTGACGGTCAGGGCTCGGGACAGACTTTCAAGAGGGCTGAGGCTCCAGCGGGTGGTGCTGGCTGGCAGCCAGGCTCTGGGCCCTCCACACAGGTAAGTCTGGGTTCCTCACCACATGGCAGCTGGGCTCGAGGAGCAAGAGCCTGGTGGAAACTACAGCATAATTTACAGTCTAGCCTCAGAAGTCACAGGCTTCCCTGGTGGCTCAGATGGTAAAGAATCCACCTGCCACGCAGAAGACCTGGGTTCAATTCCTGGGTTGGGTAGATCCCCTGGAGAAGGGAATGGCTACCCACTCCAGTACTCTCGCCTGGGAAATCCCATGGACAGAGGAGTCTGGAGGGCTACAGTCCATGGGGTCACAAAAAGTCAGATACAACTGAGCGACTAACACTCACTTCACTCAGAAGTCACACAGTGACCCAGGCACGTTTATGCATTGAGGCTGTGAC
Organism: Bos mutus; assembly: GCF_027580195.1. NCBI lineage: Eukaryota > Metazoa > Chordata > Mammalia > Artiodactyla > Bovidae > Bos > Bos mutus. Next base: position 18,691,839 of record NC_091634.1, on the reverse strand, counting down.
CCAGATCCTGACCGAGTCAGGCAGGAGGGACACGATTCCAACTCTCCATAGGGAATGGCCATAAATACTGTGGACATTACCAGCTGCCTGTCCCCAGCACCCTTGCTGCCTCACTCCAGTGTCACGGCACAGTGACCGTCCCACAGTGTAACCATGCACAGTGACTAATGGACTAAAGCCCTCGTGATGCCTCATGAGTGGCATCATGGCTGTTCCACAGATAAGGCATTGGAGGCTCCGACAGTGGTCAGACCTGCTTCCCGGAGAAGCCCACTGAGGTTGGGGGGCCCTACCCTGGCCCTCTGCACAGATGCCTTGTCACTCAAACCAGCCACAGACCCGCCAGCCTACCTGGCAATGAGCGTTGGGACCACGAGGCAGCCAAGGCTGCAATTTGTACATTAGCCCAGAATAAGCACTCTCCTGGCAGAAATGACACGCTAGAAGGTGGAAAGCATCTAGCGGAATCCTCTGATCGCCTCAAGCATACGCAGTTAAGTACAGCCTCCGCCTCAGCACCTTGGAGCCGGCAGGAATGGCTCCTGGGAGCAGTGGATGTGGCCAAGGGTCCTGACGCTGGCAGACACCCCAGATGATGAGTGTGGCAGCCTCTCAGCCTCACCCAGGCCTCTGGCCCCAAGCTTGTCACACAGCATAGCCCCAGAGCATGACCCTGTCTCCCAGCTGAGCCACCGGAGCCAGGGCCTACCTACATCCTCAGCCCCTCATGGCTTAGCCCAGAGGCCGGCGCATGGGAGGCATGCCGTGACAGCATGTAATCCGTAACAGGCTTCAGAGAAGGACCCCAGGCTGTCCTCCCTGACCAGAGCCAACCCCAGCACACCAGGGTGGGGCCACCTCCCATGGACGCTACACAGGAGTGAAGGTCTCCCCTACCCAGAGCCAAGGCCTCAGGCATCTCAACACAGCTGGGAATCCGGAATTTCAGTATTAACAAACAGCACCTCCAAACAAACGTGAAGACAGTCTGCAGCTCCGGCTCTGACGCTCCTTCCCATCCAAGGGCACAGGGCTCCGGCCCAGAGCAGACTGTCAGTACACTTGCCCACTAACCCTTGCCCCTTGCTAACCCTCCCCCGCTGCCACTCACAGGCCAGGCCCTGCCCCCGCCCCCAGCCAGCCAGCCAGCCAGTGGTCAGCCGGCACGGTCGCAGCCCCAGACTGCTCCTTACTTTCCCATCCAGGTGGCATGGCTGGGAGGAAGCCTGGGCACGAACAGAGTCGACGTCCCGGTGTCCACGTTGATCACGCCGTAGCAGCCCGGCTCGGTGACACCAAATGCCCAGTGAAAGAAGGACTCCTGTGGGAACAAGGACGCAGGTCACCCAGTCGGCAGGATGGAAACTTAAAGCACAAGGAGAGAGGTGGAGAGTCTGAGCGCCCTCCTTCCCACACCCCAGAGAGTCGGCTCGGGCTCACCGGCTCTTAAAGTCTGACCCCAGGCTCACACCGCCCTGCATCTCAGCACTGTGCCCCCTCCAACCAACTGCCATCTTCTCCTTCCTTCTGGCTGGCTGCTCGGACCCTGCTTCATGCCCGTGTCCCAGCCCCACCCGCCACCCCCACCTCCCCGGCCACTTCCCTCAGATCCCAGACGGGACAGGTTAAGACACGGGTGCCCATGAGCATCACAGATCTGGCAACGCCCTACCCGCATCCCCCCGTCCCTCCCCACCTCTCTGCCACCCCCACTGCCTGCAGGCAGGCAAGGTGCCACCTTGACTTAAGACGCCCAGGCCAGGCATCTGCTCAGAAGTAGATTCCTCCATTTAAGACTTCTTCCTTCCTTCTCCCGCCCCCGGGGCAGCTGATGACTTCAGTGTTTAGCATTAAACACGGAGCTAAAATATCGTTGTAAAGGTATGAAGTGGAGGAGGCGCCCTTCTAAAATTAATCTTGCATAAAACATCAGTAAGGGAGCCAACAGCTGAATTTAGGAGATTGGTTTTTAAACCACAGACTATGGAAACCTCAAGAAGCATCAGAACGAGGCAGAGAAAACTTATTTAGACCTCCACGTCTCCAGCAACCCGGGGACGACAGGAACGAAGAGGCAGAGGGAAGCCCTCCAGTAGGAGACACTTTCTTTCCGTGGAAGATGCTGCGTGCACCATGGCTCGCAGCAGTGGATATAGGCCTGTGCCCCACAGGGTGGACACTGTCCAGCTGCAGAGGCCATGCCTTGCTGCCCGCGATCCATGCTCAGCTCCCTTCCCATTCCTCTGCCTGCTCCCTGACCTGGATGTTCGACAGCCACGTCCTCTAGGCCTTGCCTGGCCCCAGGGAGTTCCCAGTGTGTCAGACCCCTGCTCTGGGAGACTTGGAGTTGGCAGATGGGTTCTAATTAATCCCAGCTCCCGCTCTGAGTCTGTTTCCTCATCTGTAAAGTGGGGCCAGCCTAGGGCCCCCTGGGTGAGCCTCTGATGACTGTCCTTGTTCCTGTCCCTGGGAACTGAGTGATGCCAGAGGCCATCACCTCCAGGCTGGCTTTCTACAGCTTGGCCACCCGCCGCCATCCCCCAGGGCTCTAGAACCTTGCGGAGCCCCTGGATCACTTCCCAGGGGAGGAAACCAAACCCAAGAGGTCAGCACTGGCGAAGCTGGGATGAATGCCGGGGCGCTGGACTCCTGCTCAGACCCTGTTCCCATGCCTCCTCCTCCCAGGACCTCTGCAGCGCCAGTCCATTCTCCTTGCTGTGGCACAATCTGGTCGCAGGAACTCGGCCCTCCCCATCAGCACCTCTCCTGGCCCAGGGAAGGCTGCCCAGCCCACTGTCTGGGTCTAGTCCTGTGGATACCATTCCCCGACCTAGAACACCCATCCCCAGCTCCACCCGTCAGAATGCATGCTGGCCTTCAGGATCCACACCCAATACTGCCTCCTCCAGGAAGCCTTGCCTGCTTGCTCCCCAGGAACATCATCCCTCTGTACTCTGATCTGAGAGAGCTGAGGCTAATTGGTGACAGCTCTGCCCTCCGGAGTGGGGCCCCCCTGGGGACCTCAGCCTTGGCCTGCCTTCAGAGAACCTCCTCCAGGTCCCTCAGGAGCGCAGAGTTGCCCAGACCCACCGAGCCTGATGCTGGAAGAGGGCAGACGGCCCACAGGAGGCCCAGTGCACACCCAGAGAGGCGGGAAGCTGCCGGGAGGGCTCACCTGGCGGAAGAGCACGCCGGTGTCGGTGCAGTAGCGCTGCGTCTCCTCGCCACCCTGCAGCACCACCGCGGAGCCCGCCTGCACTGCCGTGTTCTTCCGCAGCCGCTCACACAGGCGCTGCCTGTTCAGCGCGAAGAGTGCCAGCGGCACCTTCAGGGTTTCGTTCCCCAGCCAAAATGAGGGTCTGCAAAGACACGAGCAGGCTTCTATTAGCACCGCCAGGCACGTGTCCTATGCACAGTCTGGGGCGGCCGCAGGGCCCAGCCTGGCACCAGACCCCCACGAGTACGTGGCAAGCTGATCCAAGCTCGATCTGCGTGTGACCCGGGAACAGCTCCTCGTGGGGCTGCCGATGGACCACAGGGGCTGTCAGCCACACCCTCCCCTCCTGGCCCTGAGCGTCAGACAAGTGGGATGAGGAGCAGCCGGGTCTGTTTAATCAGTAGACAGATGAGCCCACGGTTGGAAACTCTATAACGATGCCCAGACACATCCCCTACCCTCCAGTTCCTGCCCTCAAGGAGCTTCTCATCCATGTTATATTTGGCCCAGACAACACTGGATCCCTGCCCACATGTCTGCAGGCTGCATCTTCTCTGTAGGTCACAGACCCGGCAGCCCAGGCTGTTCCTCACCTGAGCTGGGACACCTTCCTGTCCTCAACACACACACACACCACACACACGGCACTCAGCACAAGACACACACACACACACACACACACGGCACTCAGCACCAGGCACTGAGCGAGCCAGGCCTGTATGTGCCAAATGACTGAGGGGGAACCATGACAAGATGGACTTGGAAGTTGCGGCCTTTGGGCTGAGGTTTCCCCTCCACCTGGGCATGGCCTGTGCTACCCCTCATGTTTCTCCCCACCCCCCCAATCCCCTGAATTGCTCCAGCATCAATTTTCCCCTCTGGGGACCATTCTCAGCATTCAGATGTACAGGAACCTCACCCATCTTTAAAATAAATAAGTTAAAAATACACCCCTTGACCCCTACACCCACCAGCATCTACTTCTCTCTCTGTGCAATAAAGTCCTCTCAAGAGTCACCCAGCCGTTCCCCATGTCCTGGCTGCCCCAGCGCACTTAGAACCCTGTGCAGACTTCCTCCCAGCCACAAGGTGCTGAGGCGGGTCGCACAGGCATCATACTCTTCCCTAAAGCCCAAGAACACTCCCACCTGGGACCTTCCTGTTCCCTCTCCCAGTGCCGACCAGGTTCATGTTCTCGCTTCATCCAGGCCTCTGCAGAAAAACCCCCTCTTCCCCAAAGCTTTTCCAACAACCCCACCCAAACCTATCCTCTTCCCACCTCTCTAGAGCACGCATCACTGACTAATAGTTTACTTGCTCGTTGTCTCCCCAGGTAAAATGTAAGCTCCGTGAGGGTGGGGACCGCCTCCTTCCAGGCCCCTAAAACAGTGCTGCATGCATGCTAAGTCACTTCAGTTGTGTCCAACTCCTTGCGACCCTATGGACCGTAGCCCACCAAGCTCCTGTGTCCATGGGATTCTCCAGGCAAGAATACTGGAGTAGGGTTGCCATGCCCTCCTCCAGGGGATCTTCCACACCCAGGGATCAAGCCCAGGTCTGTTACATCTCCTGCACTGGCAGGTGGGTTCTTTATCACTGGCGTCACCTGCGAAGCCCAAAACAGCACTGTATGAATGACTAAATGGAGGAAGGGTAGTCCCAGTGCGTGGGCTGGCGGCCAGCAAGGTCGGGGCCAGGGGGCAGGAGTTAGGCAGGGGCGTGTGACCTGTGCGGGGGGAGGCCCTGCAGGCTCTCTGGCCAGCGGAGGTCCAGGAGGGCAGGGACAGCCCAGAGAGAGGGGGCGCTGCCTGGGGCTGCAGTGAGAGACGGTGCTCATGGGTGAGGTCTGCCTCCGTCCACTAGAACAGAAACCCCACGAGCCCAGAGAGCTGGGTCTGCTCTGGTCCGTGCCGCTCCACATCAAGGTCTGTGCTGGGCATGTGGCAAGTGCTCAATAAAGATTTGCTGAGTGAGCAACTGTCGCAGCGTGGGGCCACCCACACAGCTGTGCAAAGCTGCCACATCAGCCCCAGAGGGGAAGCAAGCCCCACCCTTGGACCAGCCTGTCCAGGAAGGGTAGGGAGGTCCTGCCCACCCCAACATGCTGACGGGACTAGAGCCTGAGGGTGGACACAAGGGGCCAGGGCTTCCTCTCAGCCAGGCCACTTGCCTGCCATGCTCAGCACCAGGATGAAAGGAAGGGGTGACGGCTCACAAACAGGCCAGCATCCCAGCTGGCCATGCCGTCAGGAACTGAAAGTGCAGCCACCAGCACCCCTGCACAGAGTCCCTGTGTTCCCCAATTCTTTCCCCTCACTCAGCAAAGCCAGGGTGGGCTCAGGAAAGAGCCTCGTCTTTTTGGACTCCTGACAGCACAGAAGGGGCAGCACCGCTGCAGAGGCCCCGGCCAAAGCTGCCTAGACCCATGCAGCCTCAACAGCACCAGTGCCTAAAAATGCCCAGCCTCGGCCCCCAGCCTGCAGAGCCCACCCACCTAAGCTCCCTCTGCCTACCCCCGCCCCACCTCCCTCCTTAAACACACCAGGTACCAATTCCTGGGGTGGCTCAGTGGTAAAGAATCCGCCTGTGATACAGAAGATGTGAGCTCGATCCCTGGGTTGGGAAGCTCCCCTGGAGAAGGAAAATGGCAACTCACTCCAGTATTCTTGCCTGGAAAATCCCAAGGATGGAATAGCCTGGTGGGCTACAGTCCATGGGGTTGCAAAAGAGTCGGACATGACTTAGCAACGAAACAACAACAAAACCAGCTGACACTGCATCCCTGGATCTCTGGAACCTGGAAGGCTCTCAGAAGGGCTAGGCGTCATCTGATCTGGGCTTCCTTGGTGGCTCAAACGGTAAAGAATCCTCCCACAATGCGGGAGATCTGGGTTTGATCCCTGGGTTGGGAAGATCCCCCTGAAGAATGGAATGGCTACCCACTCCAGTATTCTGGCCTGGAGAATTCCATGGACGGAGGAGCCTGGAAGGCTACAGTCTGTGGGGTCGAAAAGAGTTGGACGCAACTGAACGACTTTCACTTCATCTTATCCAGAACTTTCTGAGAGACCTAAACTCCCCAGGGCACCTGGACAGGAGTTTTCTGGCCCAAGGGCCGAGCAGTCCAGGTCAAGACAGGAAACTCGACAAGCTACCCTCCCTGGGAGCATGAGCTGCTGCTGCAAAGGAAATCGACAATACTACCTAATCCTGCATGGGCTCAGCCAGAACAGAGAAGGGCAGCCTGGCCAGAGCCCCCAGGCAGGCCGACGGCTGCAGTCATTTATTACTGCAGGGCACCCCAGAATCCAGGGGTATAGAGACATGCCCTTTGATTTCTCATGGCATAAACCAACCCTCAGAGAGAATGTTGGGCTCAGAGCCATCACAGGTGGCTTCTCCCTGCAAGTTCAGCAAAAGCAGCACTAATAAAACATCCCCACCTGGTTTCTGCTGGAGCTTTTGCTAACTGGCATCTGGAATTTAAAAGGCAAAAGCCAGGTCATCTCCAAGTCCAAGTGTAAATAAGGCACATTTTACTGCAGGCAGCCAAGGGCAGGGGCAACGCCCAGGGGAGATAGTAGGGGCTGGCAGATAAAGACTCCAGGGTATCAAAGAGACCCACAGAACAAGCTCTAGCCCTCATGGGCCAGCCCACCCCGTCAACAGCCAGAGCCCAGGAAACAGCCAGTGACCTGCCCCCATGGAAGGTGTGACACTGATGCCCAGGAAAACCTCTCCTGTCCCCCAATTCAGTACCGAGCCACCTCTCCTTTCCCTCAATGGCTACCTGCTGGGTTCTCACCCAAGGGATTAATGCACAGAGTTTAGGGACTCCACTTACTTGAATGGGAAAAAAAAAAAGTTATATCTTTATTTTCTCTAATCTCTCTTTCAAATTAACATTTTCTTCAGTTATTAACATAAGCAAAAGCCACAACAGTATCAGCAGTGCAAGAATCTATCAACAGAAATCAGAAGTATTTTCATGTCACCTTATTGATGTCACCATATCTCAAGATTACCACTTTTACTCATAACTACTTCAACATTAAGATTAGACCTGCTGTTTTTACTATTTAAGGTGTTAATAAAGAAGCATATATTACTATACCACAAATTTGTTTCCTAACATCTTAGTAACTGTGTTCCTATATAATTGGTTCTCCTTGTGAAGTGAAGTGAATTTGCTCAGTCGTGCCCGACTCTTTGCGACCCCATGGACAGTAGCCTGCACCAAGCTCCTCCATCTACGGGATTTTCAAGGCAAGAGTACTGAGTGGGTTGCCATTTCCTTCTCCCGGAAATCTTCCCAACCCAGGGATCGAACCCAGGTCTCTTGCATTGTAGACAGACGCTTTACCGTCTGAGCCACCAGGGAAGTCCTCCTCTGTAATTTATTTCATCATGTTGTTGTTGTTGTTTAGTCACTCAGTCATGTCCGACTTTTTGCAACCCCATGGACGACAGCATGCCAGGCTCCTATGTCCATGGGATTTCCCAGGCAAGAATACTGGAGTAGATTGCCATTTCCTTCTCCAGGGGACCTTTCCGACCCAGGGATTGAACCTGCATCTTCTGCATTGGCAGGTGGATTCTTTATCACTGAGCCACCTGGGAATCATGCTGGGAGGGATAAAAAGGTCTCATGGATGCCCATGGGTCCATAGCATGGATAAGAACAACATCCTTGCCCTGTGATGTGACACCACTTCTGAATGGGGCCATGCTGCTAAGCTCCCAGCAAGAGAGGCCAGCCAAGGACCAGCCTAATTCCTCAGCCACAGCCTCCAGCTCAGGCCAGGCACTGAACCCTCTGGCTGACTGACAGCAAGGCTGGCCATCTCACCCTGGCTGAAGGGGCCTCCCAGCAGCTGGCCAGCATCTCCCACCCTGCCTACCCTTCTCCTGAGGAGGGTCAGCAGGACTAAGCACACCCAGGGACCTGTGTGGAGGCAGACCAGGCCTCAGACAGGGCCTGGGAGAGCAAAGGGGCCCTCATTGACCAGTCTGCCTCCCACAGACCCACCCCTCACCCCAGCCCCCAAGGTCAGCCCATTGTCTCTTCTCCAAGAGCACAAGGTTCATATCAGGGTGGAGACAGGCTCTGATTCAGAATCTAACTCCTCCAGATACTTGCTCTCCAGAAATGCTGACTCCAGTGTGACCTATGAACCCACAGGGACATATCCAGGACAGCTCACCTGCTGCTCCTCGCTGGGCAAAAGCCTTCTGGGCAGCAGCCCTCCACCCCCAGTGTCACTCACAGAGCTAAAGATATTCCTTCATCCTGTTCAGAGTTCTGTCCCCACTCCCGCCCACAGCTCCCTTCCTCAATTTCTGAGGGCTCCATGGAACGCAGGATGGCATGCTGGACCAATATAGAGAAATCATTAGGTACCATGTCACCCAGAACCAATCACAAGGCGGCCACGGGGCCCTAGAGACACACACTGAAGTAGTCCCTGGGCTTAAGGATGCCAGCAGAGGCATGAAGGGGAGCAACCCCTCACCTGACCACTATGGGCAGGCATGCAGATGCAGAAAAGCATCCTGCCAGCAGGGAAAAACTGGGATTCTGAAGTTCTGAGAAGGAAGCTTTGACTGGAGGTCCAAATCAGGGAGGCGGTGGGGGGAAGGAGGTCAGGAAAGGCTTCTAGGAGGTACCACCTGAGCTGAGCCTGCAAGTATGAGAACAATATGTGAGAGGAGGAGGGCAGTCCAGGGCCAGCCAGAGAGTGGGCAGAGGGAGGAGGAGAAAGGAAAAAGCCAGGAGGGGTACCGATACAGCAGCTCTGGCTAAAGCCGAGCAGTTTCAACTCTGTCCATGCAAAGCTTGACTCAAGGAGAAGACACCTTCCACCAAGTGTCCTGGGATGGAGGTGGGGGTGTGGAGGTGACTTCACAGCAGACCCTCTGGGGCTGTGGAACCCTGTCTCAATCTTGAAGTCCTCGCCCAGGCTGGTAGGACAAAGCAGGATCAACCCTGAAACACTCCTCAGAGTAGCAGTTCAAGTTTCCAGTTGAACCTGAGATGCTAGCATAGGGCTTCCACTGCTCCCCAAATCACATGGAGCACAGAAATGCACCTCAGCCTCCTGGCCTCCCGGGGCCCAGGATCTGGAAGGACTCTTGTTGTTTAGTCGTTAAGTCGTGCTCAATTCTTTGAGACCCCATGGACTGCAGCCCACCAGGCTCCATGGGATTTCCCAGGCAAGAATACTGGAGTGGGTTGCTATTTCCTTCTCCAGGACATCTTCCCAATGCAGGGAGCAAATCCACATCTCCTGCATTGGCAGGTGGATTCTTTACCACTGAGCCACCAGGGAAGCTCCATGTTCAGGGAGGACTCTATAGGCAACCAAATTCAACTCCTGGGGAGCCTGTGGCTATGACTCGGTGGCACGGTGCCTCATTATGCCTGATGCTCTGATATGCCCTGAGTATGTCTGGGGACCTTGAAGAACTATAATGACAGCAGTAAAGCCATTCTTCAAGGTCCCCAGACATACTAGGACACAGCTTTGCTGGAAACACACTCAAAGCCTCTTCCACCTAAGGAAGTTGCTGGGTTCCAAGTGTCCAGCAGGGCAACCAATACCAGCCTAGGGTGGTTCTTGCCAAGGAGGGCCTGTCAAGCTCTGGAAGCTACCTCTCAGGTCTCCCTGCCAATTACACACCTCTCCAAGACCTCTGTCAGTCAGTTTTTACTGCACATGGCCCAGAGAATCAGCTTTGCTATAAAGGCCTTCTCTCCAGGATTCAGCCAGCTTTAGGCTCATGCCCATCCAATCACCAGCCTGGCTCATTGTACCTTTGGTAGCACAGCAGACCTCAAACCAGCATGGAGCCCTGAACCCAAATGTAGCAACTGGAACTCCCTGTGACCACATGGTAGCCCAGATACAGTGGGAATAGAACCACATCTGGGTGGCCCGCACCTACTGCTCACTCTGCTCTTTAAGACAGGGTCACAGGCTGGGTTCAAGGATCTGACCCTGGATTCCGTGACATTCATGTGAGACTTAGCAAGCACAGTTATCTGCCTGAGGGGTACTCAAGGATTCCGTGACATTCATGTGAGACTTAGCAAGCACAGTTATCTGCCTGAGGGTTACTCAAGGACTAGCACAAATGCCATCCAGGGAGTGAAGCCCACCCACACTCTCCCCTGAGCTCAGAACCCGTGCCCGTCCAAGGCACTCATCAAGACTAGAGGCAGACAGATGGATGACATATACCCAGGTGGCCTGTGAACGCCTAGGGGTAGGCCCAGTACACTTTCTGGAATACAGCAGGGGCCTATTATGTGTTTGATCTGTATGTCCTAAGCTCTCCCAACCTCGGGGGCCAACTAAGGGGGCCATTTTCTGTTGCCATTCTCCCTACCTTCCAAAGAGAGACACCCATTTAGTTCACCAGTTTCCCCACTCTGATCTCAGTTCTGGCCTAGCATCTAGGGCAATGCCTTCGCTCTATCTACCACACCCCTTTCCAGCCCCAGCATCTCCAGGCCCAGGTCTTGCCCTGAACTCACACATAGCTCAGAAGATAGTTATCTAAAAGGCAGATCTGAGCAGATTAAAACCCTTGGAATGTCCCAGTCCCTTAGGACAAAGTCTAGAAAAGCCAGCTAGGATACCATGCCCTCCAGCACAGGGACACACGCCATTGTCCCCTGTCCCTGGAACACTCTCAACCTTTGTTTGGAATGTTCCTTCATCTGGGACACTCCCCAATGCTTCAGTGGGCCCATCTGTCCACACTTTCTTCCACCAAGACAACTCACCATTCTTCTATTGGGCAGAATTTATGAGGCATGTGTGCAAGGCAAACGAGGCCAGGGGTGAAGGAGACAAAGGCCCTGATCTCACACTCTAAACGGAGAGAAGACAAGAACAGGTTCGTTGGTTTGTTTTTTTTTTTAAGGTACTATATTATTTACCAAGTGGTGCTAAGAGTGGAGAAGGCAATGGCACCCCACTCCAGTACTCGTGCCTGGAAAATCCCATGGACGGAGGAGCCTGATGGGCTGTAGTCCATGGGGTCACCAAGAGTCGGACACGACTGAGCTACTTCACTTTCACTTTTCACTTTCATGCATTGGAGAAGGAAATGGCAACCCACTTCAGTGTTCTTGCCTGGACAATCCCAAGGACGGGGGAGCCTGGTGGGCTGCCGTCTAGGGGGTCACACAGAGTTGGACACGACTGAACTGACTTAGCAGCAGCAGCTAAGAGTGGGAAAAGTACTTCGAGAAGGCTTCTCTGAGGAGGTCCCATCTGGGCCCTGAAGGAAGAGTGGAATTACCTAGCTAGGGGAGAGGATTCCAAGGCCATCTCAAATGCTGCCTCTTCCCCAGATCCCCAGGTCCCCAGCACCCTGGCAACGCGGTCTTCCCATCGGAGTTCCGTGACTGAACGCGAGCGTGGATCCGAGACCCAACTCGGCCGTACAGTGGGGACACCACACACGCGGGTGGGGCCTGAGCGCCACGGCGGCCCTGAAGGCAATGGGCAGCGGCCAGGGAGGGGACTCGCAGCCAGACGCCCAGCGCTCGGAGGACCGACCCGCGCGAAGAAGCGCGCTGCCCACGGCCATACTGCACGCCCGGCGGGTACGCGGCCTGGCAGCGCGGGGCTCTCACCCGCTGTCCAATCGGCAGGCCCAAGGCCCCCGCTCCGCGCCGCCGGCCAAGGGCCAGGGACAGCGGCAGCACTCACCCGGTGGCCGCCGCCATGCTGCCCCAGCTCCAGCGTCACGTGAAATGGGGCGTCAGCTGAGCCCGACCAGGTCCCATTTCAGGGGGGCGGGACTGGATGGGCGGGGCCAGGGCGGGGCTTGATGGGCGGGGCCGAGAGCCCCTGTCCAGTCCCCTCCGGCGAAGCGCTCCCCGCCGACCCGGAGGGGCGGAGCCCTGGAGGAGGTGGAGCCCTGGAGGAGGTGGAGAATCTGTCTGGTCGCCCGCAGGCGACCGGTGCGGCTGGGGTGCGGACAGAGAGGCCTTTTCAAAGTAGAAGCGAACATACCCAAGGCATTGAATATCTTGATGCTGCCCTTGACTCGACGTCTCAGCCTGCCCAGGGGGAAAGACACCTTGAGAGAGGAGCCTCTGACCCAGTCTAGTAACGGGCAGAGGTGACAGTGGTTGGCTTAAGAAGGGAAGTGGCTTGAGCAAAGGCCAGGGCAAATGAAGTAACCTAAAAGTTCAGTGTCCAGGAAAGAGGGGAGGTGCAGCCTCAGAGGTGAGCAAGGGTCAGATCTTGCACTGCCTTGAAAACGGGGCTGGGGAGTCAGATCTGTTGGGACCTTTCTAAGCTCACTCAACTGCTTGGTGGAGAAGAACCTGAAGGCAGGGCGGCCAGTGAGTAGGGATAGGGAGAAGTAGCCACAGGGAGAGCACAGTTCAGGATGGAGAATCTATCAGAGGGTCACCTCCCCCCCCACCCCGCCTTTGCCCTGCTGTGCACTCTTGTTGGGTGCAGGGTCCTCCAAAGAGTTGAGAAGTGGGGCAGGAAGGGGAATGGTGAGTAGATATTCCAAGTGTTGACTAAAGAAGATGTACAGTTGAGAGTTACAAGTTAAGTTTTATTTGGGACAAAATGAGGACTGCAGCCCGGGAGGCAGCGTCTCAGATAGCTCTGAGAGACTGTTCCAAAGCAGCAGTGGGGGAAGGTCAATATATAAGGTTTTGGTGAAGGGGGCATTCAATACCCTGAAGCACTCATTTTACTAAAGGGTTTTTGTTAGTCATGAGGATCTGATGTCACCATGAAGGGACTCAGTGCTTCTCTAAACAGGAGAAGATGCAAGAATTGAGATCATAAAAATCTGTTTCTAAAAACATCCAGCTATCTAAAGACGTATCCCACCAGATTCTCTGGAGCAAGGAGTGCCTCACTCCAACCTGAACTCCCTCAGGGGTTGTTGAAGGTCAACAGCTATGGCAGCGTGGGGTTCAATCTCCATGGAGGTAGATGGCAAATGCCTTTGTCGTTCAGTTGTTGGCAATGCTCTTGTTAAGTGCCAATTTGTAGTTGACACAAGGCAGCTCCCTACGCTGCTGGTACCTTAGAATAATAGTAACACTAACAGGTATGGAGCACTTACTGTGCCCCAGTGCTTTGCAAATGTCAGTTTACTGAATACTCGCAATAGCCCTGTGAAGTAGGCTTTGTCCTTAATACCATTTTACAGATGAGGAAACTGAGGCTCAGAGAGATAAATAACTCACCCAAATTCACACAGGGGCTGAGTTCATGCAGACTTAGGAGTAAATCACGCCTGCTCAGTAAAGGAAGGGGCTTAGGACTGGTGGGAAGGGGTACCCCTTGAGTCCTGGGCCACACGAGGTTGTGCAGATGTGGGTGGACAGGAGGATGGGCCCAGCACATGCCCACAGCCCCTAGCTATCTCACAGCTGGAAGTAGCTTCTGTCTGAAGACCTGGCATTTGGGGTGCCTCTTGTTTCTTTGTCAGGACGAGGATGTGGGTCACTGTGGCTGAGCTAAAGAACCACCGGGGACTGTGAGACAGAGAAACAGCTGCTGTTTGCCCCCACAAAGCTGGGAAGAGAGCAGCCACTTAAATAGGTTCAGTTCAGTTCAGTTCAGTCGCTCAGTCATGTCCGACTCTTTGTGACCCCATGAATCACAGCACGCCAGGTCGCCCTGTCCATCACCAACTCCAGGAGTTCACTCAGACTCACGTCTATCGAGTCAGTGATGCCTTCCAGCCATCTCATCCTCTGTTGTCCCCTTCTCCTCCTGCCCCCAATCCCTCCCAGCATTAGAGTCTTTTCCAATGAGTCAACTCTTCACATGAGGTGGCCAAAGTACTGGAGTTTCAGCTTTAGCATCATTCCTTCCAAAGAAATCCCAGGGCTGATCTCCTTCAGAATGGACTGGTTGATCTCCTTGCAGTCCAAGGGACTCTCAAGAATCTTCTCCAACACCACAGTTCAAAAGCATCAATTCTTTGGCATTCAGCCTTCTTCACAGTCCAACTCTCACATCCATACATGACCACAGGAAAAACCATAGCCTTGACTAGATGAACCTTTGTTGGCAAAGTAATGTCTCTACTTTTCAATATGCTATCTAGGTTGGTCATAACTTTCCTTCCAAGGAGTAAGCGTCTTTTAATTTCATGGCTGCAGTCGCCATCTGCAGTGATTTTGGAGCCCCTAAAAATAAAGTCTGCCACTGTTTCCCCATCTATTTGCCATGAAGTGATGGGACCGGATGCCATGATCTTCGTTTTCTGAATGTTGAGCTTTAAGCTAACATTTTCACTTTCCACTTTCACTTTCATCAAGAGGCTTTTGAGTTCCTCTTCACTTTCTGCCATAAGGGTGGTGTCATCTGCATATCTGAGGTTATGGATATTTCTCCCGGCAATCTTGATTCCAGCTTGTGCTTAAATAGGTGGAGAGGGCAAATCAAAGCATAAGCAGGGTGGGTGACTTGAAGCATGCCTGCTTCCAGTCCCAGCACCATCCCTGGTTTCCTCATCTGTCAGGTGGGAGCTAATGGTTCTTGCCTCATGGGGCTGCTGTTGGACTTCACAAGCAAACATCCAGTCACCTTCAGCCTGTGGCACAACTAAAATGGCCAAAGTCATATGGAAGACTGCGGCTCCTCCAGACAGCCCTCCCCACCTCCCTGACCCAGATAAAGCCAAGGAAACTTGATGGAAGGAAGGGACCCCCATCCTTCCTCCCGCCTCCCACTTCCTCCAGGCAGGACCCCAGAGAGGATCTATCTGCCCTCTTGTCCGTTTCCAGGGAGCTGAGCAGAGATGCAAGCGCCACACCCACTGCCCAGCCCAGCGCCCTGAGAATGTGGACTCCCCCACCCTCTTTTCCATTAAGCAGTTTTCTACCATCAGCTGGAGAAACTTGATTCTCTAATAAGAGACAGTTTTTAAAAACAACAAAGACTGAGCAGAATGAGCTTCTCATGCTCTTTTGTGGAAGGAAAACCTGCCCCGGAGCTAATCACCACCCCTCCACCTTTTCTTTTGACAGAAAATATGTCAGAATTAAGCCAGCTGCCAGCTCTGAGCATTTATTAATATGAAGAAGAAGTAATTATCCTAAACAGTCACAAAATAATAGGGGGAGGGCACCTAATGACTGAGTGGAGTGCCCTTGTTTGCGGGCAGTGCTGGAGGGAGAGGGCTGCCCCTAATTCCTGCCCACCCATATCTGTCTGGATGGTGGGCTTGCCCTGCCAGTGAGCCTGGCACAGAGGGCTGCTCGCCACTGCTCACCCCTCCCCATCAGAGGCTCTGGCAGGGCTGCCCCCACTCCCACCCCTTCCTTATCAGGGCTTTGGCAGGGGCTCCAAGAGAAGCAGCCCTGGGAATGGGAGAAGATTGTATAGTTACTCATGCAGGGCCGACCCTGAACACTGCTGGGAGCCAGGAGGCAATTGGGGAAAGATTGATTTTAGAGGGTTGGAGTGAGAGTGTATAAATCAGCAAGGGAGAGCTCCAGCCAGCACTCTCAGGCCTCACGCAGCGTCCCCTCTGAGGTCACAGACCCTTGGCTGAAATAGTCATCCCTCGTTGTGACCTACAAGTGGCTGAGAGGTGTTTGCGCTCAGCCGGTCCGGTGGCTGGGGCATTGTGACTCTCGAGAAGTGCCCCGCCCCAGCCAGAGCCCACAAAGGAACTTGGCCCCAGGAAACCTTCTCCTTGGATCTCCCAGGGCTCCCTTTGTCCCTGTGAGAACATGTCCTGCCAGGTTTCCCTGCTCTGCCCACCCTGCTTAACCCAGGCACCATGCTCCTGCAGCTCCATGGACACTACTGAAAGCTGGCTGCCTGGAGATGGTTGGCCGGAGGTGGCCACTGGCCAGACTCTGACTCGGGGCCTCACAGGGGCATCCCTGGAAGAGCCAGGACCTGGGCGCGTTCCATCTTCTACTACATACTGAGGATGCTGGTCTGCCGGAAGGCTCTGTGTCACCACGTTGGATGCTGGCTCTGCCCCTGCTATCAAGCTGTCCCACGTGCAGATCCTGGAGGTCTGGGAGCAGAGGAGGAAGAGGGGCCCCCAGCATTATCCCCAAGGAGCCCACCATCTGGGAGGGCCTAGAGCAGGGGGTATGTGATGAGTGGGGGTTTACAGAGGGCTTCTGAGCCGAAGAGCAGTGGGGTCTGAGTCCATGTCTGGGGCTGGAGGAGCTGGCAAGAGGCTCTGTGCCAGCTGTATGGGGGCACCAGCCTCAGAGGGTGACACCCCACACGGGGTGGCGTGTGAGGTTTCTGTGATTCTGTTTTTTCTGACAATGGAAGACGGGGCTCAGAAAACCAACAGTTAACAGACTGAACAGAAAGAAGAGAGGGTTGTGAGAAGGGGAGGCGGGGGTGGTGTAGTCTAACCCAACCTCTTCCCGAGTGGGGAAGGAAGGCGTGTGATGGAAATGAAATGCCCAGGAGGCCACCTCTCCATCACGGTTCTGGCAGATCCCAGCCCTCAGCCTCTGCAACGTCAGCAGCAGCAGCAGCCGTAGCTCTCCGACTCCGGGGGCCAGCCTGGCCTGCTGCCTCCTCCAGGCCACGCCACAACTGTCACCACCATCCCTCAGCCCCCCGAGGAGCCCCCACGCCACCTCACACTCCTCTTGCCCTCGCTGGCCCCGCCCAGCCCACCTGGGTATCCATCTTCCTGCAGAAAAGAGGCAGGCAGCAGCCCCGGGGGCCTTCCCTAGGAAGCCCCGTCACCGGCTCAGATGAAGTGGTCCCCTCTGTGTGCTCTGCCAGGGTCTACGAGGCAATTCAAGATGAGAAATGGAACCGTGCCTTCAGAAAGGCAAATCATTCCAACAGCACCTTAAAAACAGCGGAGGAAACAAGCTCTTTGTGTGTGTGTGTGTGTGTGTGTGTGTGTGTGTGTGTGTGAAAATGGGGGATATATTGTTTTTCACTGTTTGGAAGACTGTTTTCTCATCTTGAAATCACAAGCTGTTTTCTTCCAGAGAGACTTATAAATACATCCAATTATCAACACTCAATATAGGAAATAAAGTTCTGAAATGGTTTTCTTTTGCGCACAAGGAATGGGCTGGCCGAGTTGTGCAGGTGATAATTACTTTTATTTCTTAGGAGTCATATTGGTGCCTGGTGGCTGGTCTCTCCACCTTTTATTGCTTTCACCTTTATTGCATTTGCCATGTTGCGTGAGGCTATTCATTGGTGTAACTTTATTTACCACATTTCAAAATCTTGATAAAATGAACAAAATTCAGAGGTAGGAGTGTTGCGTCCCAGCGCAGGGAAATTGGTTTCTGTGGCTTGTGTCCTGGAGAGAAATCTCCTGGGGGGATGGGTTCTCCTTCTACCCAGCTGCAAGCTACTGAATCCTCTCTGACGTTCACAACTGCCTGTCTCCTGGGTTACTGTCAGGGAGTTGCTTTCAACTCTTCATGAAATCACCCACAGACCATGTCCCCAGTGGCCACCTAGCCTGTCCGCGCCACCTGCAGGACTGGAGTGACCTGTGACTGCTCACTCTCCTGACCTGACACCTGTCTACCCTTCCTTCTCAGTGCCTTGTCTCCCCCCGTCCCTCTCACCCTTCCCTTCCGGCAGCCCCTTCCCACTCCCCTCCTGTGACTGCCAAGTCTCCCAGGCTGGCTGGCTGCCTACCTCTTCGCAGTCTCTTCCCTTTTTAAGCTCCGTGCTCATCAGGGTTCTTGGTAGCCAAGAGTCCCTGAGTCTGGCCAACCTCAAGTAGAGGAGGATGTGGCAGGGGGATGTCAGGAAACAATATGGAGGAGAGGCAGGTTCAGGAAACAGAAGGGGACCAGATAGGCTGGTAGCTAAGTGCACAGCCAGGCCACACCACACACTGCTGCCCCAAACTGTTACCACTACCCCTATTCTTGGACATCACCCTGGACTATCACAGCATCCTGGCTTCATTCTCTGCACAACCAAAGCTCTTTGAAGGCAAGGTGGCGGCTGATTGAGCCCAAGAGTCATGCCCACACTCTGACCATCTTGTCCCTCTGGATTTCTGCGATGGGGAAGGAAGGGTTGAGTGCCTGGCATCTCACTGAGTCCCATTCTCCAAACAGGTGATGGTTAAAATGCTGGGAGATGTACATAAGTCCCTGTGACACACAGTACTGCAGGTCCCAATGGGCCGGCAGCCGCCCCCGAATAGTATCTGGAAAAGTTCAACTTGGACAGACTAGTCCTGAATGTTGCAGTTTAAAAGTCTAGAAGGCAGCAATTTTCATTTCAACACAACAGTGACTTTCTTGTTTCATGGTTTTTTTCTTTTTTCAGTTTACATGAGAGGATACATCATTTTTTCATTTCTTCAACTCTAAAGGCCTTAGCTGGTCCTGCCTCTGTAACATTGCCAAGCAAATATCCCCAAGCATGAACAGTCAGTTAGAAATTGTGCAGTGAAGAAAGAAAAGAAGTGCATGTGGACTTCAAAATCAGAAGCCTGGGTCCCCTGACTTCCCCATTTTGAGACGAAAAGGTGCTTTTGTTTAACAAGGCAATTCCAAGGGGCAGAGGAGGCCATGAACTCTGGGGCCCTTGGGGGACTATTTGCTGTGCTGTGCTTAGTCGCTAAGTCATGTCCGACTCTTTGCAACCCCATAGACTGTAGCCCAACAGGCTCCTCTGTCCATGGGGATTCTCCAGGCAAGAATACTGGAGTGTGTTGCCATGCCCTCCTTTAGAGAATCTTCCCAACCCAGGGATCGAACCCAGGTCTCCCGCATTATAGGCAGATTCTTTACCATCTGAGCCACTAGGGAAGCCCATGAATACTGGTGTGGGTAGCGTATCCCTTCTCCAGGGGATCTTCCCAACCCAGGAACCAAACCGGGGTCTCCTGCATTGCAGGCAGATTCTTTACCAGCTGAGCTACCAGGGAAGCCCGGGGGACAGTTTAGCACTAAACAAATGTGGCGGGGGTCACTTCTGATATTTATTGTGGTGCTTATTATCCAATAGCATGTATATAGAGATTGGGAATGTGGATGCAGAAGTCTAGGTTCCATTCCTGGCTTTCTTAAACTTGACTCACTATGTGGCACTGGGCAAGTTACCCAACTTCTCTGAGCCTCAGCTTCCTCCTCAATAAACTGTGGGTGATGGGTCTTAGCTCAGAAGATTGTTGAAGAGATTAGTTGGGTGATTCTACGAGACACTCGGCACAGTCCCCAACTCAGGATGGCTGTCGTCCTTATTTCAGTGGTCATGTGAGAAGTAGGGGCAACAGGAAAGCACCAGGACCCTGATCCTTAAGGCGTGAAGGTGGGCGAGATGCCCTATGAGGTCACTCTCAGCCCTGCCCACCTACAGAGCAACTTTGACACAAATGGCTGAGTCCATATCTGCAAGCCAAGGTGGTAAGCACTTACCCCTTCCAGAGGACTGGCTGGGTCCTGGGGCTGTCTGGCCATGGTGAGCCAGTCCTGGTCCATGTATGTGAGCTGGCAGTCCAGCCAACACAGAGATGCTTAAGCGATGCAGGGAAATAGATGAGCAAGGAAGGCTGCAGAGAGGGTCTCCCTGGCTGGACCTGGGGTTTTTGGTCCCGCCTGTAGAGCCAGCAGGGCTCTGCCTGTAGGCCTGGATTTGCCTGTAGGGAAGAGGGGCTGCAAGGAGGTTTGTGAGAGGGGTTAGGAACACACAGTAGATTGCAAAATCGCCCTCAAATTCTCCTTGCTGCGTCCTCATCCTTGCTTAGTGATGCTTAGCCCCTCCCATCCAGAAGCAGAGTCTATTTCACCAGCCCTTGAATCTGGAGTGGCCACGTGACTTTGGATAATAAGACATCCGAAAAAGCTGGGGCCTCAGAAGGGGCTCACCCACTAGAGCCGAATCCTCCTGCTGCTCTTGAGAGCCCCGCCACTGGGTAACAATGCCCTGGTCAGCCTGCCAGAATGTAAGATGCCCATTGGACAGCCTGCTGACCAGCAGACTCACAGGCGAGGCTGGCTTGGATTATCAGCTCCCGGCCAACCTGAGAACTGACTGTAGATCCATGAATGAGTCCAACAGAAACCTGCTGAGCCGGCCCCTGAATCCAGAATCTAACTGGCTGTTTGGAGCCTTTGCACTGGGTGGTTTGTGACCCTGGGTTATCACACAGGGCAGAGGGAGGGGAGCCTGGGACTCCCACCCCAGGGGGAGGCTAGGGACAGCTGCTGGAGGGGCTGTTTCCACACAGAGCTCTGGGAAGTGCAGGGTCCCAGCAGTACCCACTGTGGGGCCCTGGGGAGAAAGTGTGACCATCACCTCAGCCCTACCTGGAGCATAGTCTGGCTGCAGGGACCTCGGCACCCAGAGGTGGTCGTCGCACCATGTGGCTGCACCCCCCACATGGCTCTGTGGCTGCACGAGGCAGGCTGGGCAGTGGTGGTGCAGACAGGGGCACGCTGGTGGGGCTTCCTGGGCAACCGACTTAAAGCACAGGAAGTGGGAGGTCTCTGAGTTTCTGTAAGACTCTCTCTGAGGACCAGCCCCCCGCCCCCCACCGCTGAGAAATGCCTAAAAGAGACTTTTAAGGGGGATGGAGGGCTCCTGTCATAGAGATGGTACTGGAACCAGTTAAATCCAAATGATTAAGTTGATGGAGCTTCTTGTGAGCCAAAAACCAGTGAGCCCGGCCTGGGAACTTGGCCAGCACTGTCACACCCCAAAGCAAGGCTAGTGTGGGGCGCATATAGCCTGGGGTTGTAGCTGGGTAGTCTGGAGGGGTAGCTGAGAGGTGACAGTCAGCAGGGAGTTCACCCCTAGATTAGCCTTGCTCACGTGTGCAGGCTTCAGTCATGTCTGACTCTTTGGAACCCTATAGACTGTACCCTGAAGCCCACCAGGTCCTCTGTCCTTGGGATTCTCCAGGCAAGAGTATGAAGTGTGTTGCTATGCCCTCCTCCAGGAGATCTTCCTAACCCAGGGATCGAACCCATGTCTCTTATGTCTCCTGCATTGGCAGGCGGATTCATTACCACTAGCGCACCTGGGAAGCCCCAGCTACCCTTGCTCAGACAGACCAAACCTCTAGGGAGGTCGAGCACAGGACATGAGGTGAGCTCTGCTCTTTTCAAAGCAAAGCACCTTCTCACATGGATGAAAACCAGCCTCCTGCTACAGAGACGCCTGCCTGCATCCAAGGCTCGGACGGTCCAAGCTGAACACCTGCCCCACTTCCAAGTGCTGGTCATTCTATCCAGAGTATCAGTTGAAAAGATTAACAGAGGGACTTCCCTGGTGGTCTAGTGGCTGAGACTCTGCACTCTCAATGCAAGGGCCCCTGAGTTCAATCCCTGCTCAGAGAACTAGATCCCACATACCACAACTAAGATCTCAAGTGCCTCAACTAAGACCTGGCACAGCCAAATAAATAAATAAAATTAAAAAAAAAAAAAAAAGACTAACAGATACCCAAGATGTTGCTACCACTGTGTTCGGTCTCAGACGGTGCGTAGCCGATGCCAAGTTCACCGGCAGCTTCAGGAGCCGGCAGGGGTCTCACTCGCTTCCTTATCCTGCGTGGACGTTCTGTTCAAACTGTCTTTGAGAAAATTACAATTTTATTTCCAGAGCTTGGAGATCAATATTTAGGGCTTGAAGGAGAATTTACTGAAAATCATCTCACAGTGGAAATGCTGGAGGCAGGAGCTTCTGCGCATGCGGCCCCTCCCAGACCACGAATCCACCCAGAGGGCCAGCTGCCCGCCCAGCCTGGGGCCTCTGCCAGCTTCCTCCCAGGGAGACTGGGCGGTGACCAGGGCAGCAGGGCTGGTCACGGGGGGGGGGCAGCCAGGCCTTCTTTAAGGGGGCCTGAGAGAAGAAACAACCTATCATCTACCTAGGACACCACCTCTGCTTAGAGGAGAAAGTGAAAGTGTTAATTGCTCAGTCATGTCTTACTCTGTGACTCCATGGACTGTAGCCCACAAGGCTCCTCTGTCCATGGAATTCTCCAGGCAAGAATACTGGAGTGGGTATTTCCTTCTCCAGGGAGTCTTCCTGACCCAGGGTTTGAATCCAGGTCTCCTGCATTGCAGGTGAATTCTTTACCATCTGAGCCATCAGGGAGGCCCAAACTGGGCTGAGAAGAGCTCCCAGAATCTTTGCAGACGCTCCTTGAACCCATCTACAGAACTGGCTGTAGGGAGAACCAGTTTTAGTTTTGGGTCTGGTACCAACAGCAGACTGTCCCTTCTATCACCAAGGGCACTAGCTGTGTGAAGACTAAGACAACCCCCTTCTAAAGGGGTCCAAGTCCCCTGGGGAAGGCCTGCCCAGCACAGGACAGGCTCCAAGCTCTCTCACTGTGGTTGTTGGGGACGGTGAAGGGTGGGGCAGACATGCAGCCCACCCCCCAGAGATCTGGATTTGGTGGGCTGAGGTGTGGCTTAGGCACGTGGACTTTTAATCAGCACTCCAATCACTGGTGGCTCGTGGCCAACTTGGGGCTTATTGTGTGGATGGTGACCCAAGGCGGCTCAGCCTCTCTTGTACCCTCAGGTCACATGCACTCCTATGCTGGGCCTGTTCACTGCCTCTCCAGGGATGAGGCATGGGCACCGGGCATTGGTCCTGAGCTCATCACCTCCATCATCCACACATTTATTTCCTCCCTTCCCCTCGGTGAGGGCCCTTTCACGCCCCACTTTCCCGTGAGGCCCCTCCTCCTGCCCTCCCCATGGCCCAACCGGAAAAGCACAGTGGACTGGCCAAGGGACCCTCGGTGCCCATGGACACCCTGTTCCTGTTGCCTAAAGAACCTGTAACCCATCAAGTGTTCTAAGGCTGTGGGAAAATAAATTGGCAAACCTACTTTGGTGCTGTGTGCTGTGCTTAGTCAGTCAGTCGTGTTGATTCTTTAAGACCCCATGGACTATAGCATGCCAGACTCCTCTATCCATGAGGATTCTCCAGGTAAAAATACTGGAGTCGGTTGCCATGCCCTCCTCCAGGGGATCTTCCCAACCCAGGGATTGAAACCAGGTCTCCCGCATTGCAGGCGGATTCTTTACCATCTGAGCTACCAGGGAAGCCCTTTGCAAATAGCTATAACCTGCCCCTCTCCAAATTTAAAATAAAGCCTTCTGGGCTTCCCTGGTGGCTCAGTGGTAAAGAATCTTCCTGCATTCAGGAGACACGGGTTAGATCCTTGATCTAGAAAGACAACTACTGAGCCTGTGCTCTAGAGCCCAGGAACCACAACCGTTGAAGCCCTCATGCCCTAGAGCCCGTGCTCCGTGACTAGAGAAGCCACCGCAGCGAGGAGCCCATGAACTGTAACCAAGAACAGCCCCCACTCTCTGCAACAAGGGAAAAGCCCACGCAGCAACAAAGACTCAGCACAGTCAAAAATAAACAAACAAAATTTTAAAAATAAATAAAGCCTTTTGACCTATAGTCACAATCCTCATTATCTACCCTAAAGAAATTCTGCCTCCTAAAACGGAGAAGCCATAAACCAGCAAGCTCACTGAAGGATTATTTGTGATAGCGAAAAACTAGAAGCCGTCTGGCACGTTCAATCCACACGTGAACCCTTTTCCGCTCTCACGTTTGAGACGCATTAAGAGGAATGTCCTAGATCTACAGGTATCGACTTGGAAAAATCTCAACAGCATTTTGTTGAGTGAAAAGTTGAAGAACAGTGCATCCTGTGTTGTATCATTATGTTCACAAGCCTGTAAAACAATAGACAGTTCTGTGAATTCACTGCGGACATGTGTTTATCTTGTAAAAGTGTTTAAGAAGTCTGGAACAAGATACACCGGTGCTGTCTTCAGAGACAGCAGAAGGGGCTGTGAGGCAACTTGGAGGGGCTGTGCCTCTCTCCAACGGCCGAATTTTTTTTTTAAGGAGACTATATTCAGGCATTGGTGTCGTTAAAAAGTAGTAGGGACTTCCCTGGAGGTCCAGTGGTTAAGACTTTGCCTTTCAATACAGGGGGTCGAGGTTTGATCCCTGGTTGGGGAGCTGGGATCCCACATACTTCGCAGCCAGAAAATCAAAACATAAAACAGAAGCAATAGTGTCACAAATTCAATAAAACCTTTCAAAAAAAGGGGTGCACATTAAAAAAATCAAATAAATAAAATCACTTTAAAAAAGAACATATCTTAGTTGTACTCTGTGGAGCTCCTTTGAAAACTGGGAGCTTGTTTTTAGGTGGGGCCACGCGTTCTGCTGGAGCTGCCCCCAAAACCCTCTGCAGCTCCTAGCCTGGTCCAACCCCACCTCCCAGTTCCTGGGGCCCCAGTCGCACAGTCAGACTCTGGCAGGGGAGACCAGTGGTTGGTTTGTGTTTTGCAGGAAGAGGTCTGGTTATTAATATTATTGATGAGGATCACAGACAGCACTCCAGAGCAGTGCTAGAGGACAGCTGGAAAGTTGGGGCCATTGGACAGGGGGACGACTCTGGCTCACAGGAGCCCAGACCCTATATGACCAACCTCGTATCTCCACCCCGCGACATCCCAACTCCCATCCTTACCTCCGCACCTCTGCTTCTCCCCACTCCTGAACCCTGCTTCCCAACTTTCCAGCCCTAGAGCCCTGAGCCCTGACCCCCACCTCCACATACCCACCACGGCCTGATCCACAGTCCCCGCAACACCTGCTCCCCAGGCCCTCCTCCCCTCCCCTGACCCATCTCCCCAGCCTCCTGATCTACTGGCTCTTCCCAGAGCAGCAATCTCCCTGTTGTCCTTTCTATGCCCCAGTGAGAAAGGGGAGCCAGTCCATCCTCAATGGGGTGACTGCCAGGGAGAAAAATGTGGTGTTTCAGGCTTTAACTAATGAGGAAAGGACTATTTCCCCTCTCCCTCCCCAGGATTTGCAAGACAGTGCTCAGCCCCCTCCTCCCTTCTGATTTCTGTCTCCTGTGTGGTTTCCATGGATTCAGAGATTGCTCCTAGCACCTGAGCCCACAGTGAGAGGGAGGGAAGTGAGGGAAGTGGCCCAGTCCGTGGAGGGTGGGGGTTTGGAGCTGCTCCACAGGCCCCCCTGCCAGCCCCCGCTTCTTCCCATAGACCTCAGAGGTTGGAGGGGCACCGGGGTTCCAGAGGGCTTTCTGGGGACTCCCTGGGGACCTGACACATTTCATCCTCCTGGGTGGCCAGAGGGGGAAACATGCTCTACCCTGACCTATCTCAAAGCCAGCTCACAGAGGGACTGTCACCCTCAGCCAGCAAATGCCAGCAGTGACCACAGCAAGAGGGGGAAACCATGCAAATTGGCTGGTAAAGGTCACGCTGTTGGTGAGAAGAGCAGGATAGTTTAGGGAAGGGGCCAAGGACACCGCTGTTCAGTCTCTGTTCTGTTGGATCCAGGGGCCCAGGCAAGAGTTCACTTGGGTCCTGTGTGTCTAGGGCTTTAGTGCTGCTGGTGAATCCAGGCCACTGGAGAGAGGGTGAGAAAGGTCCACAGTGGGGAGCCACTGACCACTGTCCACCAGGGAGTGTCCATCCTGCCCAGTTTAGCCCCTTTGAGAACAGGCAGAGCATTCTCCACCCCTCCCTGACACTGCCAGGGCCCCTGGGCACTGTCACTGGGGCTGCTCTGTTCCCCCATCTCCTTTCGAGGGCTGCTGGGTGTGCAGGCCCCAAGTACAGCCCGGCCACTGTCCTGTCCAGGGTGCAGCTCAGGCAGAAAAGGTTCACAGAGGCTGCAGGAGAGCTGCCATCAGAGCCAGAGCAGGCAGCTGGGCAGGAAGTGAGCAGTCCCCAAGGCGGCCCGCCATGGGTTCCTCTCCAGCCCAGGTCCCAGGAGGTTCTGAGAGCAGCCTCACACCCTCCCAAGGATATCCTTTCAGCATACACTTACTTAAGTCCAGTCTTGTTGTTTATATCCGGGAGCTCTGCCCAACACAAAGTTTACCAGTGGGTGGGTGGTCTTCAGTGGGCACGTAGATTCTTGGGGACCATCTGTGATCTTAGGGACCACTACTACATGAGGCCCGGTGGTCCTCTTTTCTGGCTTCCCTGGAATCTCCCAGACAGTCTTTAAAAGCTGCTAGTGCCTGCACTTCACTACACCACCATTGAATCAGAATTTCCAGGAATGGAGGTAGAACATTTGGGATTTTTGAAAATCTCAGTTGATTCTCCTGGCAGCCAAGATCAAGGAAACTTTAAGACAGACTTCCCCAGCACAGTTGGCAGGGACAATGGGGTCCCACAAGAGGGAAGGCAAGGGTGGTCCCCAGGCAGGATCTTCTGTCTCCCAACCAACTTCACACCAGTTCTCCACTGACTCCCCACCCATCCACTCTGCTCCTGTCTCCTGAAGGCTGCCCACGGTCCCTGCTCTCTCATCCTCTTTGTCCCTCCACCAGTCATTGCAAATTCTGTCTCCATCTTCACATTCAGCTTGGATGACTTAGGAAGCTGTTCATCTGAGACCTTAAAATGGAGTGCCCACCTCTGACCCGGCAACTCCATTCCTGGGTGTTCGTCCAGCAGAAACATGAGCATCTGTCAACTGGCAGACCTAGGCAAGACTGCTCATAGCTGCCCTGTCCAGAAAAGCCCCAAACTAGGACTACCCAAGTACTCATCAGCCATGACTTGGATAAATAGAGTGGTACTCTCATGCAGTGGAATCTATGCCACGGGGAGGATGAATCTCAGAAACATGATGGTGAGCGAGATCAGCCTGACAGAAGAGCACGTGCTGTGTGATTCTTCGGCTGCTTTTCCATGACAACGGCAGAACTGAGTCATTGCAACAGAGCGCACAGGGACTGCAAGCCTAAAATATTGATTCTTTGGCCCTTTTCAGAAAAAGTTTGCCAACTCGTGGTCTGTAAGGTAGGGGGAATGGAAAAGAACAGGGATAGAAGCCAGAATTTTCAGTAGACACACTCTTTTATATCACTTTGGGGTTTGCACTTTTTTTTAAAGGCTAAAATGGAGTCACTTATGCTAAGCCCCAACATCAACAAACTAAGACAATGCCTAACCTCATTGCAGTTTCAGCCTCTCCCAGGAAGGTGACCTTTGACCAGTCAATCTGGAATTACTTGGCCAGCACTCCTGAGATTGGGGTCCCCTCCCCAACAGGAAGGTGACCTTGCCTAGAAATAACTCGCCCTTTGCTAGAATAACTTTCCTGCCTGCCTCCTTCTGCCTATAAAAGTCTTCAATTTTGTGCAGCTCCTTGGAGCTCCTTTTTATCTGCTGGTTGGGATGCTGCCTGGTCCCTGTTTCATTGAATTAAGCCAGTTAGATCTCTAAATTTACTTGGTAGAATTTTTCTTTCCTCAGAGAATTTAGGGAGGAATGTGTTACTTGCTCATAAGAAAATAAAAACAAAATCAGCGAAAAAGAAAAAAAGTTAAAAAGAAAACTGGAAAAACTCATTAAATTGTTGGAAGTCAAAATCATGGTAACCTGTGGCCAGTAGTGCCTGGAGAGACTTCTGAAGCTACAGAGGTTTTTGGACTCATCTGGGTGGCTCCATGGGCATATTCATTTTGTGAAATTGCACAGAGCTGCACATTTAGGAAGCGTTCATTTTTCAGTCTGTACATGACACTTGAATGAACGTTTCCTATAATTAATCAGGCTGTCCTGGAAGAGGACATGAAGATGAGGGGGAAAATTGCATTCCCTCTTCCTAAGGCAGGAAAGGAGAAGAAACCTAACCTCTGAAGTTCCTGTTTTAAAGCCAGCTGAGCATTTACATCCTGCTGGAAATCTCTCCCTGTGAGCCCCCAAAATTGCCTTCTCCCCTGACACCTGGGCTGCCTGAAGCTCCAAGTAGAGGGCAAGCCTCAGCCTGGGGACCAGGAGAAGGAGACAGGAGGAGAGCCAGCCCAACCTGGTCCAGCCCATGCTCTTTGTCCCTCCAGATCCACTGGGCATCTTTAAGCCTCATCCTACCCGGCTTCTTGGCATCTTAGGGAGACGGGGATGACTCCCTCCTTCTTAAAACTCTCTCTTGCTTTGTCTCCCAGCTGCCCACCTTCTCCTGATTTCCTTCTGCCTCTCTTTGGACCTTCTCCAACTGCTGACACTCAAGCCATTCCTCAAAAAATGAAATCCCCCAGGATGCTACTGCAGGTCCTCCATCTCTAACTGCTGCCCGCGTGCTGGCAACTACCGCAGCTTCATCCCAGGTCAGACTCCCTTTGGCTCTATTTCTGTGTCTCCCAACAGCACCAGTCAGGCATGCAGGACAAATAGCCTCACACAGTCACTCCTTGATGGCCCCTCTGCCCATCGTGATTCTCTGTCTTAGTAGCCATGCAGTTAGCTGTCCACAAAGAAATCTGGTGTCACTTTGATCCTGAGTGACCTCAGCCTGCAGCAGCTTGAAGGAGGGCTTCGGTTCCCAGCCAGAGATTGAGGTCAGGTCTCAGTGATGAGAGTACCACCAAACACCCATGGTCAGGAACAAGACTCTGGCCCTTCAGCTTTGCAGAAAAAGAATTCCCACAAAGACGGAAAGTAGCAAAACAAGTAAAGTATTTATTAGAAGGAAAAAAGAGTACAATACATGTAGACAGACACATGGGCAGACTTAGAAGGAAAGTCCATGAACTGCACGCTTATGGAAGTTTGAATTCCTTTTATGAGGCATTCCTTCCAGGTCTCCTGTGGTCAATCATTTTGATCTGCCTGGCTCAAGGTCCATATTTGGTATATCTCTGGATCCTCCCATGAGGATGCACATGCATCTCTTAGCCAAGATGGAGTCTACCAAAGAAGGCTATGGGTAGAGAGTCTTAGCATCACTCCTCTTTTGACTTCCAAGGAGCCTTTCTGCTCCTTGTGTAGTCAGGGAGGTCTCCTGACTTCGAGAATGAGAAATAGTGATCTTCTATCTGGGCAGGGGCCAATCTCCTCTCTGAATTGTCCTGCTGTTGATATTTTAGAGTTTCGGTCCACAGGGAATGCATCTCCAATCGCTTTACTCTGGGTAGAGATGGGGGGAGGGGCATCTACCTCCTGCCTCAACCTCACCTTCACAGGCACATCCCATGTCACCAAATGCTGCCAGCTCTCCTCCAAGTACCACTGGAATCCCTCCCCGCTCCCACACCCACTGCCCTGGACCAGGCTTCCTCTTCTCTCCCTAGGTCATTGCCAGAACCTTCAATGACACTCTCCCAGCTTCTGCCCAGGGATCCTCTAAATAAAAGAGATCTGATCTCGTCCCTCCCAGCTGCTCACAGCTGTTCAGAGGGGCACATTCCCCTTAGGATAAATCAGTAAAGTCTCAAGCAGGGCTACATCTTAGCATCACTGGAGAGGGTTTAACGATGCTCCATCTGGTCCCAACATGGGGACCCCGGCTGTTGGTACTACTCCACCTGCCCACTGTGGTCAGCCCAGGTCCCATATTTCAAGGTCCCCACTCACCTCTCCTAATTCCACATTCCTGATTCACTGGCTCCTGTGCTTCCAAGTCTCATACATCAGATATATTGCTCCCTGGCCAGCTTCCCTGCTGGCTCTGCCTTCATCATCTTCAGGTCCAGTCTGGACTTTCCTTCCTTCCCTGACAGCTCTGCCCCCTGTCTGCTCAGATGTCCTTCCTTCTAACTCACCCCACTCTCTCCAGAGGCCTATTGACTTGTCTTTCCTCCATGCTGAGAGGGGGTCACATCTGCCTCTATCTCCTTGACAAAGACTCTCTCTTTGACCAAACTCAGCCTCCTCTGAGCCCTCGTCCACCTTGGCCTGTAAGGAATGCGACCTCTTAGCACAACTTCATGCACTTCCCACACCAACGGGAGAGGATGAGAAAAAACCAGCTCAAGACTGTATCCCTGGAACAGCCCAGCCCCTCCTCAAGTTCCTGTCTGGGAAAGCTCAAGACTGCCAAATAAATTTACTATGTGTTCCAGTTGATGGTGAAGATGGGACCCGTGTCTCCTGGTGTCTGGGGGAGGATAGGAGCTGACTTCCATAAGCTCCAGTGAGCAAACCCAGGGGCCTAATCACTCTGACCAGCTCCTGCCTGTTTTTTGCAGTTTTTCACTTCCCTGACTCTTCCCCACCCCTGCCAGTCCCCTTTCCTACTCCCTCACGCGTGCGTGCCTGCATGCTAAGTTGCTTTTGTCGTGTCCGACTCTTTGCAATGCTATGGACCGTAGCCCACCAGCCTCCTCAGTCCATGGGATTCTCTGGACAGGAAAACTGGAGTGGGTTGCCATGCCCTCCTCCAGGGAATCTTCCTGACCCAGGGATCTAACCCACGTCTCTTATGTCTCTTGCATTGGTAGGTGGGTTCTTTACCACTAGCGCCACCTGGGAAGCCCTCCCTACCCCTTCATCCTCCCTCTAAAACGCCCCGTGGCCTCTACATGGAGGACCCAAGCTCAGTTTTACACTAGAGTCCTTTTCTCCTACTGCAGTGGTTCCTGAAGATCTAGCTTCACTGCCTTTATCTACGGTCTGGCTTTGCATTTCTTGGACATCCTCTAGAACTCACGCTTGAGTGGAAGGCAGGCAGGATGTAAGCGAGCTCATCCCCACCTCTACCAGAATGAAGCTCCTGCCCTTGACCAAGCTCCTCCAAGACCCAGGAGGAGCTGGGCTGGCTGAGACCCTGCCCTCAGCTGGACTCCCCAGATGTATTGACTTCCTAGGTCTGCTGTAACATATTACCACACACTGGGTAGCTTAGAACAACAGAAATTTATTCTTTCATGGTTTGGAAGCTAGAAGTTTGAAACTGAGCTGTCTGCAGGGCTGGTTCCTTCCATAGTCTCTGAGAGGGGATGGTTCCCTGCCTCTCTCCTAGCTGGAAGGCCCTGGTATCCTTTGGTTTTCCGTGGTCTTCTCCCTCAGGCTCTGTTCTTTTCTATTTCTGTCCTCATAAGGACATCCATCATTGGGTTTATGATCTCATCTTGAGATCCTTAACAACATCCACAAAGATCTTTATTCCAAATCAGGTCACATTCCAAGACTCCAGGTGGACATATCTCTGGGGGAACCACCACTCCACCCACTACCTCTGGGCTCAGCAGGCACCCACCCTTTTCCCTGGCACTCATGCTGGCATCTCCAGGATGATAAGACAGATCACGGGGAAGAGGGCCATCCAGGGAAGTCTCAGGAGTGTGAAAGGAACCTGAGAGCCCCCTCCCAATTCTGGCCGACACACCCTCCTTGTCTTTGTCAACTCCTCCTAAAGATAAGCACTCGGCTCAGGGTCAAGAGGCCTGGATTCAAGGCCTGGCTCTGCCCCTCGACTTGTGTGATCTCTGGCTAGCAAGTCCCCTCTCTGGGCAGAGACAATGCTCCAGCCCCTCCTGTAGCCCGGGTTCTGGGACTACAGCATCTTCTGTTGACATCTCAGAGAGCCTGGCATCCTGCACAGACCCCAACCTAGGAAGGTATTGAATGAGTGGCCCCATGTGCTTGGGGGTGGTACATGCCTGAATTGGGCACACAGCAGGCTTTGTGAAGCCCCTGAGCTTCCTAATTCATAGTGTCCCCATGGTGGCTGTGTGTAAATAGTTTCTGCCAGCATCAGTTGAGTTCCCCGCAGACAGTGAAGGCTGACACATGATGACCAGGTGCAGAGCAGGATGCAGTCAGCCAGGCATCATGAGGAGTTCAGTTTCTCTGGTAACAAGGGTGGGACTGTGAGCCCTCATAGCTGGGCCTCCTGAAAAGCCACACATGGGAGATGCTGTCCATATCAGTACATCAGGGGATTTGCCTTCAAAGGAGCCTGTAGGGCAGCAGGGACCCAGGAGGAAAAAGGAGATTCATCCCTGACATTTGCTTTGACCCCAGACCCATCCTAAAGAGTGTAGAGAGAATCAGAGAGCACACACCTGTCCACCACATCCCTACATGAGATAGGCAGCCTTTCCTTATGGAGGTGACATCCCCCTGATACCCCATCAGTGGCTCTTGCTGGAGGACTCAGGATATGGTGCAGAGCTAGGACCAGAGGTGTGTGGCCATACACATGCAGTGGCTAAGGCAGGGGGGCAAGGAGAGGACCAGCATTTCTCAGTTCCATCTCATTTCAGTCTCCTGATATATTGATGAAATAGGTACCATTATTATCCCCATTTTATAGATGAAGAAACTGAAGCTCAGAGAAGCTAAGCAACTTGCCCAGATCACACAGTTCTTAAGCAAATAGAAAGTGAAAGTGTTAGTAACTCAGTCATGTCCGACTCTTTGAGACACCATGGACTGCTGCCCGCCCTCCAGACTCCTCTGTCCGTGGGATTTTCCAAGCAAGACTACTGGAGTGAGTTGCCATGCCATCCTTCAGAGAATCTTCCTGACCCAGGGATCTAACCCAAATCTCCAGCATTGGAGACAGATAGGGCAGGACTCAAACCCAGTGGGTCTGACCTCCAAGTCACTCTACCACCGTACCCTCACCTCTGAGGCCAGGCCTGGGGCCCAGAGTGAGCCAAGTATGGAATAATGAATACACCACCCTGGCTAATCAACCACACCAAAGTCTCTACCATCATACTCTCCAAATAATGGAGTCACAGGACTGGAAAAGGTCAGTTTTCATTCCAATCCCTAAGAAAGGCAATGCCAAAGAATGCTCAAACTACCGCACAATTGCACTCATCTCACACGCTAGTAAAGAAATGCTCAAAATTCTCCAAGCCAGGCTTCAGCAATACGTGAACTGTGAACTTCCAGATGTTTAAGCTGGTTTTAGAAAAGGCAGAGGAACCAGAGATCAAATTGCCAACATCCGCTGGATCATGGAAAAAGCAAGAGAGTTCCAGAAAAACATCTATTTCTGCTTTATTGACTATGCCAAAGCCTTTGACTGTGTGGATCACAATAAACTGTGGAAAATTCTGAAAGAGATGGGAATACCAGACCACCTGACCTGCCTCTTGATAAACCTGAATGCAGGTCAGGAAGCAACAGTTAGAAAGGGACATGGAACAACAGACTGTTTCCAAATAGGAAAAGGAGTCCGTCAAGGCTGTATATTGTCACCATGCTTATTTAACTTATATGCAGAGTACATCATGAGAAACGCTGGACTGGAAGAAACACAAGCTGGGATCAAGATTGCCGGGAGAAATATCAAAAACCTCAGATATGCAGATGACACCACCCTTATGGCAGAAAGTGAAGAAGAACTAAAGAGCCTCTTGATGAAAGTGAAAGAGGAGAGTGAAAAAGTTGGCTTGAAGCTCAACATTCAGAAAACGAAGATCATGGCATCTGGTCCCATCACTTCATGGGAAATAGATGGGGAAACAGTGGAAACAGTGGCTGACTTTATTTTTTTGGGCTCCAAAATCACTGCAGATGGTGACTGCAGCCATGAAATTAAAAGATGCTTACTCCTTGGAAGGAAAGTTATGACCAACCTAAACAGCATATTAAAAAGCAGAGCAATTACTTTGCCAACAAAGGTCCATCTAGTCAAGGCTATGGTTTTTCCAGTAGTCATGTATGGATGTGAGAGTTGGACTATAAAGAAAGCTGAGTGCCAAAGAATTGATGCTTTTGAACTGTGGTGTTGGAGAAGACTCCTGAGAGTCCCTTGGACTGCAAGGAGATCCAACCAGTCCATCCTAAAGGAGATCAGTCCTGGGTGTTCATTGGAACGACTGATGTTGAAGCTGAAACTCCAAGACTTTGGCCACCTGATGTGAAGAACTGATTCATTTGAAAAGTCCCTGATGCTGGGAAAGATTGAAGGCAGGAGGAGAAGGGGACGACAGAGGATGAGATGGTTGGATGGCATCACCGACTCAATGGGCACGGGTTTGGGTGAACTCTGGGAGTTGGTGATGGACAGGGAGGCCTGGCATTCATGGGGTCACGAAGAGTCAGACACAACTGAGCGACTGAACTGAACTGAACTGAACCACAGCTGTGTTAGGACTGTGGGCTTAAAAGGGATATTTTTCTGTGTTCCAAATGTTTGTTAGTACGCTTATATTATCTTTATAGGATAATCATCATTCAGAAGAGCTGGCACAGAGGACAAGCCAACCTATCACAGATTCTCTAGGCCCTGAAAAGTTACACACCAGCACTGTTTCTCTGCTTTCACACATAACTGTTTTTAAACTACACCTTATATCATTCCCTTAGTTTCTTGCATTTCCATAAGCCTGCTCTTCACGGATACTATCTGCTCTGTTGTTCACAACAGTCTCAAAGATTCAATTGACAAGCTCCGGTTAGATTCATGGCTTGGACAGACACTCTCTAGATCAAGTTGTAAGCTTCTGAAGAGCTCTGCCACGTCTGTCGGCACTCATGTTCTTTCCACAGTGCCCAGTACAGTCTTGGACATTTACTAAGTGCTCGATAGTGTTGTATGAAAAAAGGAACGGACTGACTTGCACAACTGGGAAGTCCAAAGGCCTGCGTTCCTTCAGGTATAGCAGGATCTAGAGGTTCTAGCAATCTCATCAGGTGTCTACCCTCCCTCTTTTGGCTCTGCTTCCTCGTGTTATCAGTTTCATTCTCAGGCATGCTGACTCCCTTTGGCAGCCAACAAAGCCACACGTGTTTTCAAAATCACTTCCACATCCCAGCTTCCGAAGACAGAGAAAGCCTCACCCCATGAAGTCTTGGGGAAGACTCTGGTTGGCTGACTTGGGTCACGTGCCCACCACTGAGCCAATCAGAGTGGCCCAGAGAATGAGGTATTCTCATTGGCCAGGTCTAGGTCAGGTCGCACCCACTCAAGCCAGGGCTAGGAATCAGCCTCACCCAACTCCACAGCCCATCAAGGACAGGCTCTGTCATCAGAAGAGGATGCAGAAGGAACCATGCTGAGCAACTTCTAGAAACCGATGCTGCCCCAGTCCCTAGAATGTCCCGACCAAGACTCTGGATTTTGCCCCCTCTCACCTACGCTTCCCCATCCTGATAAATGGGATACCTACCAACTGCTCTGTTCTTCGAGCCAGGAAGTTACATATTATTATTTTTCTAAGTTCTTTTCTCTCCCTTCCCCATGGGCCAATGGAAACTTAATGCATGTGGCTACTAAGTCCAGTGACCCAGCAGTCCAGCTCCAGCCAAGCAGCTGCTTGACCCCCAGGTCCTTCACAACACTCACCATAGCTCTCAGAACCCTCGAACAAAGAAGGCATTATGCCCGTTTCATGGATAAATACACTGAGGCCAAGATGAATTATGATGTCTCTCCTAAGGACTCATAGGAAGCTGATGGCAGAACCAGGGCAGAGCCCAGGTCTGAGACCTTTTAGGAAATATACCCACTGTGGGACCACCTCATGGTTTATGGCCCTGTGCCCAGCAGACCACAAGCACCAACAAGCCAGGCACCCCCATCCAACTCCCCTGCTGCAGCCAGCCAGGGTTCGGGGTCCAGGGCTTAAGGGTTGCAAGCTTCCTCAGCAGGGGAGGGGTGGAGGCAAGTCTCCTGTGTGGACAGAGACCTACTGGCCACTGCTGAGACAGCATTGAAAACACCTTTCTTATACCACATTGTTTGAACCTCCCACTTTAGAGATTCTTTTTTTTGGGGGGGGCGGGGGTGCCCTGGGCCTTTGTCAAGGTGCACAGGCTTTTCTTTGTGGCGTGGGGAGGGGCTTCTGTAGTTGTGGAACATGGGTGCACAGACTCTAGAGCAAATGGGTTCATTAGTTGCAGCCAGGAGGCTTCTCTAGTGGCCCCAAGGCATGTGGGATCTTAATTCCCTAACAAGGGATGGAACCAGTGTCCCCTGCTTTGGAAGGAGGATTCTTAACCACTCAACCACCAGGGAAGTCCCCTACTCCTGAGAGTCTTAATAATTTTTAACTTTGAACTTGCGCTTTGTAAAGTGAAGTTCAAAGGGATAATGGAACATGTTTTGGGGCCCAGAGTCACCTCCTTCCACCACCTCCCACTTCCCAACCACCTAATCTGTGCCCTGTCTGGCGACTGCTGTCATCCTCCACTCCCGGGGGTCTGAGCATAGACAGGAGGCCAGATTAAGCTCTGAATTTCAGGGTGGCATGCTGGGCGCCCATGAGGATCTGCATTCACCCCACAAGTTTCCCCATGCCCAAGGGAGAGCAGCATTAAGTAGCAAAATTTAAACCCCCATGACAGGTGGCTAGAGAGATTGCGGAAGAATGGGAAAGGTTTTTCCCTGTTCTTTGAACAAGGGGCCCAGCGTTTTCATTCCTTACCAGGCCCTGCAATTATGTAGCCTCTCTGCCTCCAGGAGCCGCTGATGGTGCTGGTTACAGACTCTCCAGAACTCCATCCTGGGCTTCCTATTGGCCACACTGCGACCCCTTCCCCAAGGCTTCCTCTAGGGGAGGATGGGGGCTTCCCTTCTGGGGCAACCTCACCCCCAGCTTCAGGAGACTGCTCTCAGCCCCCATCAACCTCTCTGAGCTCACACCCTCCACTTTCCCCTCACCCCCACCCCCCATCTCCTTCCCATCCTCCCCCACCCTTCCCTGTTCCCTTTGCTTGATCTGTTCCTCCCAGCCTTTTCCTGGCTGGATCCTTGGCTCCCACTTCCAATGCTGCCTTCCAGGGCCCTCCTGAGTCCTGTCGCATTTCCTCTTTAGCACATCTATCTCTGAAGGTCCTTTCCTGTTGATTGATTAAGAGTCTCTGTGGCCCTGCCCCTCATGCTCCCTCCCACTCCCTGAGGGCAGGGATCTTTCCATTTGGTTCACTGAGGTGTCCCCAGAACAGCGCCAGACACACAGTAGGAACCCAGGAAATATTGGGAGAAGGTGAGAGCAGAGGTGTGGCTTAGCATCTGGGCTGTGGGTCTCCATATAAGGGGTAACTTACAAGATGCTGGTCCAAGACCAAGCTGGACAGACCCCCACTGAGTCTGACTGAGCACAGCAGGGTGCTAGGTGAGCTGACGGGACTCACTGCAAAATGCCCACCTCCTTCTGTAACCCACTCTCGGCAAGGTGGTAGCAAACACCAGCAGCCCAGAGAGAAAACCAGCGCTGTTTCAGCTTGAATGACGAGGGAGGAGGTGAGGTGTTTGACACACTCAATTATCACCCCAAACCCTATCATCGCTCATAATCTGCTGGAGATAAATCACAGGCAGGTAATTATTATGTCAGGCCAGGTAGCAGAGAGAAGTTTTAAAATAGCAGTCAAAGAACTTCCTGGTTAATTCAAATCCATCCTGACTCCCTCCAGGGGACAAAAGTGCTTTGGCTGTAGAATTGACCAGGCGTAGAGAAATGGGATTGCTCCATGCAGAATGGGGACTCCTGGACTTAATGTTTCTCTCTGTCAAGTTTCAGAATAGCACACCTGTCAGGAGTCCTAAATCAATGATCACCCATCTGGAGTAAATCATACCGCCATGATGTCCTATTTCCTGGGTGTCAAACCCAGACTCCCCCGTCTGCTTACCAGCCTGCACCCACCTCCACACAGCCAGGCCTCAGGACCCAGGCCTCCTCACTTCGTCTTGCCTCAGGCCCTTGGCCCCTGGGTGTCCCGCACCAGCATGCTCGCCTCCATTCCAAGTGCCACCAAGGCCCAGCTCAAGCCACTTTGCCCCAGGGTATCCTGTACCCCAGGAGATCTTGAGGCCCATCCCAGGGTCTGTCTTAGGAGGAATTCCCCCCAAAGACAACACTGGGTTTATCTGTTCCTGTACTGGGGCCAGCTCCAGGGCCTTCCTAGAGCTAGGTTTCCCCATTATTTCTTTTTTTTTTTTAAATATTTTTATTCATTTACTTATTTGACTGCACCAGGTCTTAGTAGAGGCATGTGAACTCTTAGGTAAGGCATGGGAAATCCAGTTCCCTGACCAGGGACTGAACCCCAGGCCCCCTACATTGGGAGCATGGAGTCTTAGACACTGGGCCACAGGGAGGTCCTAGAGTCTCCCCATTCTTGTAAACTTGAACAAAGCTGTCCTCTGGGGCTGGATTCTCTGCCTAGAAGCTGAAACCCCTTTGGGCTAACTTAAGCCAGAGAAGTGGAGGAAGGGGTTGCTGGAGGGATGCTGGGCATGGGAAAGTCTCTTGGGGTGGCAAGGGGCAAGACACCAGTCCACTATGAGCTAAGCAGACCCTGTCCTGGGCAGAGTAGCCTTAGGCGGGGCTGGATTCAGCCACTGTCACCAGAATATGGATTCTGGGCTCTGGTTGACCCCATTGAGGACCTTCATGGGCTCCAGGTGGTGGTCAGGTAGTTCCTCACATCCATCCAGGTGTAGATCCATTGAGATACTGTAGGCACTGCATCGCAGTGGCTCAGACGAAAACCCCGGGGTTAGTTCTAATGGTGCCTGACCATGTGGCCAGAGTCACACGCACAGCACAGGACACATCACAGAGGAACAGCATTCTGACGGGTTTGGGTCCTGGGTCACAAGCTGGCCCCATGTAGGGCACAGCTCCAGCCGTGCAGGCTGAGAACACAGGAGGAATCAAGACCCCGAGAGGAGGGAATGGGTGCAGGACAGTCCTACACCAATACCATGAAGGTGGTCCCTGGATCAAAAAGGGGGCAGAGCAAAATCAGGGTGGCCCAAAGGCCTTGGGGCCAGAGTTCCAGGCTCCTCCTCTCCCGAGGCTGGTTGTGAACAGGGCACTCAGCTTCACCACCTCTGTTTCCCAGGAAAGAAGATCCACTTGGCCAGGCCTGAGTCCAGGGCATGGTTGCCAGGGCCTGGCTGGCTGAGTACCAAGGACTTCCTAGAGAAAGTGCAGGACTTTGAGAGAGGAGAGACATCCTGCCAGCAGCTGCTAAAATGTCGGTGCTGCTACCATTGCAATCTGGGTCACCCTAACTTTTCTTACCCTAATTAATAGTTGCACACTTTTCCTTTTAATATCACTAGTATATGATGCAATTCTATGATGAAGGTTTATCTGAGCAGGCAACTGCCCTTGTGGTGTATCCTCCCCTGACCTCTGGAAGCCAGAGCTAAGCCAAAGCCGGGGTTGTCATTGTTTCCCTTCCCTTAGTGTGGTGAGAACCAAATCACCTGACTTTATCTCAGATTTTTAACTGGTCAAATCAAAATGCCTTTGGGGCTTCCCTGGTGGCTCAGTGGTAAAGAATCTACCTGTCAATGCAGGAGACACAAGTTCGATTCCTGATCTGAGAAGATCCCACACGCTGCGGAGCAACTAAACCTGTGTGCCACCACTGTTGAGTCTGTGCTCTAGAGCCCAGAAACGGCAACTATTGAGCCTACACACCACAACTTCTGAAGCCCATTTGCCTAGAGCCCATGCTCTGCAACAAGAGAAGGCATCGCAATGAGAAGCCCAGGCACCGCAGCTACAGAGTAGCCCCCACTCTCTGAAACTAGAGAAAAACCCAAGCAGCAAAGAAGACCCAGTGCAATCAAAAATAAATCAGTAAAATTATTTTTTAAAATACCATTAGTTTAGGGATGGTGGAGAATCCTCCAGCATGTCCTCTGTCTCCCTTTCCCCTCAACTGTGATCTTTCTTACATGGGCTCCTCAGCCCCAGACTGATACACTCCAGATGAAGTTCAAGCTCATTACCTTAAGCCTCCCTGCCCAAACTCCCATCTGCCCACAGCCTCAAGTCCTCTCCCGTCCAACCTGGAATCCTGTTGGGACCCAGGACTTGGGCAGTCGGTGTTTCTTTCACACTCTGGGCTTTTGTCTGCTCACCTGTCACACTCTTCCCTTCTTTCCACCAGGTGACCCCCCACCTGCCCCCAGGGTGCTTCACCCAACTGCAAAGCCAAGCAGGAGGGGTTGCTCTTACCTTCGAGCCCAACAGCTTCCCCCGCCATTCTTAAACCATGTACTCAGCCAATCTCATTGTACAGAGGACGAGTCTCCTCCCCCATCCTTATCTGGTTTTCCCTGGACCCCCAGTTGCTGTGCTGGGTGTGGTCAGCAATGAGTGCCCACTAACACGTGTTGGATGGAGGATCAGACAGCACAGTTGGGAGGAGGGACCATGGTTCTATGGCCAGGATCATGAAGCCCCCTGGCCTGACAGCTCTTGTTAGGAGATACCCAGATTGGTCTTAATTCAGGAAAGAAGTTCATCCCTGTGGTCAGCACTGTGGTGCCCAGGAGCCATGGGTCCTCAAGAAGAGGCACACGCGGGGACAAGCCAGGAAAATCTCCTTTGGAGTCTCCAGCACAAGGGGCTGGAAGGATTGCCCACCTCCACCCCCAGCCTGGAGCTTCCCTGGTGGCTCAGAGGGTAAAGAATCCACCTGCAATGCAGGAGACTAGACTTTGATCCCTGGATCAGGAAGATCCCCTGGAGGAGGGCATGGCAACCCACTCCATGCCATGTATTCTTGCCTGGAGAATTCCATGGATGGAGGAGCCTGGCAGGCTACAGTCCATGGAACCGCAAAGAGTCGGATGCTACTGAGCAACTAACACACACACACACACACACACACACACACTCCTCACACACACACACACACACACACACACACACACACACACACTCCTAGCCTGATACTGGAGATCCCTGAGAAGAAAGAGAGAGTCTGGGGGAAGGGAAGGCATTTGAAACTGTTGATGTGCTGAGAAGGGCAGCCCCGGGCAACGCTGACAGGGCTCATAAGGGTCCATCTCCAGGGCCTCACTGAGAAGATGGAGGCTAGTCCCTTTATCCATGAGGTTTTCTTGGGGGAATGAGTGTAGCAGAGCTGCTTTATGATGTTGTGTTAGCTTCTGGTGTACAGCAAAGTGAATCAGCTATGAAAAGTGAAGAAAGCAAAAGTGTTAGTTGCTCAGTCGTGTCCAACTCTTTGAGACCCCGTGGCCTGTAGCCCACCAGGCTTTTCTGTCCATGGGATTCTCCAGGCAAGACTACCGGAGTGGATTGCCATGCCCTTCTCCAGGGGATCTTCCCGACCCAGGGACCGATCCTGAGTCTCCCACATTGCAAGCAGATTCTTCATCGTCTGAGCCACCAGTTATATGTTTACATATATTCCCTGTTTTGGGGATTTCCTTCCCATTGAGGTTGCCACGGAGCACTGGGGAGAGTTCCCTGTGCTGCACAGTTGGTTCTCGTTAGTTATCCAATTTATACATAGCTGTGTATATAAACAAGGGTATTTAGCCAACACAACAAAATTGAAAATGGAGAGAAAACAAAACCCCCAAATTAGGAAGACGATATTCTCATTATTGGCAGACAATATGTTTATGTTTACTGAAATGATCCAAGAATGTTAATTGCACAACAATTTGATCCATGGAGAAAGCCTGGAAAAGTGGACTGAGGGAGGGTACATGGAGGAAAAACCATAAGTTTCCCCGTACTAGGGAATAGCTGCCTGGGAAATGAAATGGGAGGGGAAAAAAAGAGGATCATTCACAACATCAATAAAGCTACAAAGTATATAAACTGAACAGGAAACACACAAGGCCCAGATGAAGAAAATCCTGAAACACTAAAAGGACAAACAGACATGCCCAGTTAGAGAGAAATGATCCTTTCTGGGATGGGAAAAGTCGCTTTGTGAAGATCTCAGTTCTCTCCCGATTCATCTGTGTTCCTACTACAATTTCCAGTTTTAAAAATCCCCAACACATTTTCACAGACGTTTGAGAGAAAGAGGTTCAAGTTCATCAGACAGAGCAGGTGGGGTGGGGCTGAGGGGCACTGCTCTCCCCACGCATCAGACACCCCTCCCCTGCCGCAGCCCCGCAGAAGCCACACGGCCACACACAGCCAGTGTCGCCATGGGACGGGAGCGCGCTGGCTGTCTGTCCGCAGGCCCTGATGCTGTTCCCTGGATGGGTGGCTCCGGTCAAGTGGGATCTCCCGCTGTATGTACTGAATCTGCAATACACAAGTGAGTCTCCTGAGGGGAGAGGCAGTGCGCCCAGTGCTGGGGGCTCCATGGCTGAGCCCAGCTCACAGTCTCGGTCTGTGACGATAACTGCATGATGAGGTCTCCTCCATCTTGACCACATAGAAGGGGCTGGGTTGGGCTCTCCAGGGTCTCAGTGGCTGTGCCAATTCTCAGAGGAGAGGGACGGAGGAGAGCAGGGTGGGGAGGACCGTGAGGCTTCCAGCCAAAGGCTGGCTGCCCACCTCTGCCCTGGTCTCTCCTGTGGCTCCCAGGACGGGGGCAGAACGTTGAGGCTGCCTGGTCAGCTGTGTCTTTTGCTGTTTGACCCTGGCCCATTTTTTCCGTTGATGTCTCAGTTTCTCCATCTGTAATGTGTGTGGGGTGGGGGTGGTGCGGAGGGGTTGGCTGGATCAGGGCCTGGGCCTCTCCAACAGGGCTGCCTTTGGAGGCAGAAGGTGGAAATTGCTGTGTTGTAAAACGGAAGCTGGGAGTCAGGCTGGCTGGGAGGGCTGGGTGGGCCAGAACAGAGCTAAAGGCCTAGGAGAGCCTGGGAGTATGGTCCAGACTGGGGCTAGTCCAGGCCCTGCAGGTCTCAGGCTGTAACAGAGGGACAGACAATCGGGCTGCAGGGTGGGGGTGCGGACCCGTAAACAGACCAGAGTCCTTAGCCTGGCGTGCAGACTTCCTGCAGGGCTGAAGACCTTCCCTGTCTCAGTCCAGCAATGGGAGTCCAGGCCTTGTACAGGTGACTGCAGAGCCCACGCTGGAATCGGGAACATTTTGCCGCAGGATTCATGGCAGGGGCAGGCAGGAGCTTCTGGCTTTCTTGTCTCAGAACTGAGGTTGCTCTCAGATTCATGTGAGCCATAAACCCGCGCCCTATTTCTGCTCTAATTGAGGCTATTTGTATTGTGACTAAAATAATCAGAGACAATTTTATTGGTATATTTAAAAAAATAATGACATCTCATATACTCAAGTTATGTAACTGCAGTGACAATTCGATGGGACTCCCCATCGCTAGACGATGGGACTCCCTGTGCTAGACGAAGCTGTCCCGCCCCAGCATCCTGCACCTCCCAGAAGAGAGAGCAGAAGAGATGCTGACTGAAACAGGTCCCCAAGGCCTGGGCCACAGTCAGGGGCCAAATAGTAAAGATCTAGGGGCTTCGCTGGTGGCTCAGTGGTAAAGAATCTGCCTGCCAACGCAGGACACGTGGGTTTGATCCCTGGTCTGGAAGATCCCCTGGAGAAGGGCACAGCAAGCCACTCCAGTATTCTTGCCTGGAGAATCCCCATAGAGAGAGGAGCCTGGTCAGCTACAGTCCATGTGGTCACAAAAGAGTCAGGCATGACTTAGCAATTAGACAGCAACAACAAATGCCAGCCCAGTGACCCCAGAACACCTTAGGAAGTTGGAGAAGTGGGGCTTTCTGGAGCTGCCCAAACCTTAGTTCACATCTGGCTTTCATGGTGGGTTTTGCCACCCAGCCGGAGTCATCTGCCTTCTGGTGACTCATGCTTCTCTGGGGACCCCCCACTCTCTGTTGTCCTGCTTCTGGAGCAGCTGATGGCCCCTACCAACCCTGGTTGTCATTGTTCAGTCGCCAAGTTGCGTCCGACTCTTCATGACTCCATGGACTGCAGCGCGCCAGGCTTCCCTCACCATCTCCTGGAGTTTGCCCAAGTTCATGTCCATTGAATTTGTGATGCCAACTCTGGAGTAACCAATCAGAGTGTCACACTCCCCAGCCACTGGGATTGGTTCAGGGCCAAGCATGTGTCCATTCAGAGCCCTAGAGCTAGGGCTGTTCCCAGTGGTTAGGAGCCAGCACATCCCACTTTTGTTTAAGCCTATTTGAGCCAGGCTTTAGTCCCTATGATCTAAAGAATTATAGCTGATGTAACTTCTATGAAGGCGGAGGGCAGTAGCACCCGTCTCCTGGGTGTGTTACAAGGATGCAGAGGGAAGTGCTTACTCAGCACC
The DNA here is from genome assembly GCF_027580195.1 of Bos mutus. Lineage (NCBI taxonomy): Eukaryota > Metazoa > Chordata > Mammalia > Artiodactyla > Bovidae > Bos > Bos mutus. The sequence continues at coordinate 18,647,880 of NC_091634.1, read as the reverse complement.
AAGCACAGTGTCCCCCCGATCAGCGGCTGTGGCTGTTGTCAGGAGCAGCGTGGAACGCAGATGCTTGCTTGTTTACCATTTTTTTGATGTATATTTCAGATATTTTTATTTCTTCCAATATGTTATCTATCAGAAGTGACTGAAAGAAAAAATGTAATTGGGCCCTATTATTGTCACAGACCTTCATCAAGAGGCTTTTTAGTTCCTCTTCACTTTCTGCCATAAGGGTGGTGTCATCTGCATATCTGAGGTTATTGATATTTCTCCCGGCAACCTTGATTCCAGTTTGTGTTTCTTCCAGTCCAGCGTTTCTCATGATGTACTCTGCATATAAGTTAAATAAGCAGGGTGACAATATACAGCCTTGACGAACTCCTTTTCCTATTTGGAACCAGTCTGTTGTTCCATGTCTAGTTCTAACTGTTGCTTCCTGACCTGCATACAAATTTCTCAAGAGGCAGATCAAGTGGTCTGGTATTCCCATCTCTTTCAGAATTTTCCACAGTTTATTGTGATCCACACAGTCAAAGGCTAAAAAGTTGGCTTAAAGCTCAACATTCAGAAAACGAAGATCATGACATCCGGTCCCATCACTTCATGGGAAATAGATGGGGAAACAGTGGAAACAGTGTCAGACTTTATTTTTCTGGGCTCCAAAATCACTACAGATTGGTGACTGCAGCCATGAAATTAAAAGACGTTTACTCCTTGGAAGGAAAGTTATGACCAACCTAGATAGCATATTCAAAAGCAGAGACATTACTTTGCCAACAAAGGTTCATCTAGTCAAGGCTATGGTTTTTCCTGTGGTCATGTATGGATGTGAGAGTTGGACTGTGAAGAAGGCTGAGCGCCGAAGAATTGATGCTTTAGAACTGTGGTGTTGGAGAAGACTCTTGAGAGTACCTTGGACTGCAAGGAGATCCAACCAGTCCATTCTGAAGGAGATCGGCCCTGGGTGTTCTTTGGAAGGAATGATGCTAAAGCTGAAACTCCAGTACTTTGGCCACCTCATGCGAAGAGTTGACTCATTGGAAAAGACTCTGATGCTGGGAGGGATTGGGGGCAAGAGGAGAAGGGGACGACAGAGGATGAGATGGCTGGATGGCATCACTGACTCGATGGACATGAGTCTGAGTGAACTCCGGGAGTTGGTGATGGACAGGGAGGCCTGGCGTGCTGCGATTCGTGGGGTCGCAAAGAGTCGGACACGACTGAGCAACTGATCTGATCTGATTGTCACAGAAACGGCTTTAAGAGAACACTGGTCAGGTGAATATCATTATTTCCCATTGTCAACCAATAAATAGTTGCCATTGATAAATAGGCAGCCAACAGTCTGTCAGGAAGACTCAAACTATGTTACATAATACCACATGCCTGTTCATAGATGGGGGCAAAAAATAGAAAATAACGTATGTGAAAAGAGAGAGCAGGGAGGGTCTAGCAGAAGACTTCGCAGCCCAGGAGGGGCCTGGGGCTTACTGGGAGGCTCGTGGGTGGTAGGAGCAGCTTTCTCCCGGTGTAGACACCTCACTCTCCTTCTCCATCAGGGCCCCTCCTGGGGGCTTCTAACACAACTGATGGTGCTCAGCCCGCGGTGCTCCTCAGCATCTTCCAAGTCTCAGCTGAGCAGATGGACCTCAGCATTCCCTCCACATCGCAAAGCCTCCAGGCCCTGCACTGAGAGCCCAGCAGGTCTGAGTGCCCACCAGCCCTGCAACACCATCAGCCACTGTGGCCAGAAGTAAGTGTGAACCCCTCCCACCTACTCTGAGCAAGTGTTCTCTCCTAAATCAGCTTCTGCCCCAGGACACCACATCTGTCCAAGTTGCTAACAGGCAGTGGGAGCCTAACCACCCTGCCCCAAGGAAGCCTTCTCTCTTTGCTGGATTCAGGCCCTAAGTGAAGTCGCTCAGTCGTATCCGACTCTTTGCGACCCCGTGGACTGTAGCCCACCAGGCTCCTCCATCCATGGGATTCTCCAGGCAAGAATACTGGAGTGGGTTGCCATTTCCTTCTCCAGGGGATCTTCCCTACCCAGGGATCGAACCCAGGTCTCCCACATTGCAGGCAGACGCTTTAACTTCTGAGCCACGCCCTGTCTAGGTCCTAAATGGCAGTGGGAGCTGCAGGGAAAGCCTCAGTGTCTACCTGCGGTGGGTTGGGAGAAGCGATGCTCTCCATTCCCGGGGCTTATCTGATGGGTCCACTGGTCAGGAAGGAAGGACCAAGAGAGATGCTGGGGCCAGAACGTCCAGCTGGCTCCTGGGACTCCTGGCTCTCCAGACTGCCTGGTTCAGTGGAGACACACACACTCACTCTGATACACAATACTGCACACATATATACTCTCACATGCCTCAGAGCCCTTGCTTTTCCTTCTTTTTTTCCTAGATACAGTTTGTGACTGATTTAATTGCAGTAAAATTCCCTGGTGGCTCAGATGGTAAAGAATCCACTTGCAGTGTAGGAGATCTGTGTTTCTGATCCCTGAGTCGAGAAGATCTTCTGGAAGAAGGGCACAGCTACCCACTCCAGTACTCTGGCCTGGAGAATTCCATGGAGAGAGGAGCCTGGTGGGCTACAGTCCATGGGGTCACAAAGAGTCAGACACGACTTAGCGACCAACACTTTCCCTTTCTCACTGCATAGAGTATTGTGACAGTTTCTCTTTCACACGTAACATAAAATGTGTCACTTTAACCGTTTTTCCCATTGTAACCATTTTTAAGTGCACGATTCAGCAGCTCTCAGTGTTACATTCACTATGTTGTGCCACCATCACCGCGATTTGTTTCCAGAACAGTCTAATCATCCCAAGTGGAAACTCTACATTATAGAACAGCTCCCCATCTCCTTTCCCCCAGCACCTGGTAACCACTGTTCTGTTTCTACTAATTTGTCTACCCTAGGAACCTCATATAAGAGCAGTTATACAATATTTATTCTTTTGTGTCTGGCTTGTTTCACTTAGTATACTGTTTTCAAGGTCCTTCCAGGCTGTAGTATGTATCAGTACTTCATTCCTATTTATGGCTGAATAATATTCCATGGGCATGAGTCTCAGTGAACTCCGGGAGTTGGTGATGGACAGGGAGGCCTGGCGTGCTGCGATTCATGGGGTCGCAAAGAGTCAGACACGACTGAGCGACTGATCTGATCTGAATATTCCATTATAGACATACACCATATTTTCTTTATTCATTTACCTGTCGATGGGCATGTGGGCTATGTCCATCTGTTGGCTATTGTGGAGAACGCTGCTGTAAACACTGTTATATATGTATCTGTGTGAGTTCCTGTTTTCAGTTCTTTTTCATTTGCTTTTTCTGTCTATACCAGAGGCTGGGCAGGGGCCTCTCTGTGCACCTCTGCAGTAGCCAAGAACCTCAGGTATGTGGGATATCAGCCCAGGAGACCCCCTTCTCCTGGATGACTGGACCGTGTCCTCCTAGTCCTCAGGGTCTCTAGCCTCAAGGGTAGGCATTATCCAGCATTCACTGGTCCTTGTGAACATGGGCCCCACTTACCCAGTGGGGCATTCTCTCCACCCACCCCCAGGAGCCTCACCAGAGGTCCCTGACTTCAAACGTTTTTTTTCTGTCATCAGCCCTCAGGTGGTTCAGATGGGTATGAAAATCCAGCCACCATCACAGGCCCAGCATGAAGGTATAGATGACACCAGGCCCAACAGGACCTAAAATCCTTGCAGCCACAGGGCAATGCCCAGACATGCCTCCAGGGCTCAGTGTGAGTCCGACAGAGGCACCTCTGCCCCTGGGTCTGGGTTATAGGCCTCCCCTTCTTTGGGTTCTAGAAGCCTGGCATTGGGGACACCCCTCCCTCCCCCAGCAATGACCTGGCAATCCTCACCCCACAGTGGTGGCCTAAGAGATTCCCAGCTACCTTCCCTTCCCTCCAGATCACACCCCCCCCAAGCTCCCACAAGCCATCGTCCAGACAGATGGACCCATGGACACTTCCCATCACCGTCTGTACACCCATGACAGATAATGCCCCACCAGTGGCACTGAGTGGGGTCTCCTCTGCCCACTCTTGTCACTGGATACAGAGCATGAGTATGTCTGATCTCAGGCCACAGTCAGCACCTGCCCGTCCACTCCCAGAAGACCTCTGCTCTCCACCCCAATGCAGCCAGGGTGGCTGGCTAGACTTTGGAAGGGATGGCCTTGTGTCTCCTGCCACAGTCTAGCCAGTTAATCTGCTCAGTGCTTCCCTGACTCAAGTGTGCCAGCGATCAAGAAAGACAAGAGTGCCCTGGGGACTGGACAGGCCAAGAATCCCTCATGGAGGAAGGCCCTCTTCCCTTGGGCTCCAGAGCAGCAGGAGGCCTGGGTCAGGATGGTCAGCAGGTATCCGGTGGTGGGAAGGAGCTCGGTCTGCAAGAGTGTGGGTCCTGCTTTCAGACCCCTGATGTGAGCTCCTCAGAGGGCTCTGGGAGACATCATCCATGCCCCCTGTGACTGAGGGTGGGTGACATACCCAACTGGAAGTGCCTGGAAGAGAGAGAGACAGGGAGGGAGAGACAGGGAGACCCTCAGAGAAGCCAATGTGCAGATGCCGCACATTGGAGATTTGCCTGGAAAATCCCATGGATGGAGGAGCCTGGTGGGCTGCAGTCCATGGGGTCGCGAAGAGTCGGACACGACTGAGCGACTTCACTTTCACTTTTTCACTTTCATGCATTGGAGAAGGAAATGGCAACCCACTCCAGTGTTCTTGCCTGGAGAATCCCAGGGGCAGGAGAGCCTGGTGGGCTGACGTCTATGGGGTCACACAGTGTCGGACACAACTGAAGTGACTTAGCAGCAGCAGCAGCACATTGGAGAAGTATAAGGGTGGGACTCCTAGAAAGACAGACGGACAGCAAACTGTACTACCACCCCCAGCTCCCCATCTTGGCGCTCATGAGAAATAAATAAGTCCATTCCCAAAAGGACCCCAAGAAGACTCTGTTCCCAGATATCTTTGCTGAGAGCCCTAAAGAGCCATTCCCCCATCCCACTCCTTGTTCAGAGGAGGAAATGGAGACCCAGAGGGAGGCAGAACTGCTCTGGGTTCCACTGCGGGTGTCTACAACCCAGACCTACAGACCCCTAGTCCTGCACTGGGCTCTACCAGTGACTTGAGGTGCCCCAAACCTCTGTGCCTTTCCACCCCTCAGTTGTCCTCATCTGCAAAATGGGCGCATTGGGTCAGAAGGTTGTAGATACACCTTCTGGCTTCGATACCTGGAGACTTAGGACCCAGCCCTCCAAGCCTCCGGGAAATCCAGAGTCCCCTCCCTTCCTGTGCTGTTACTACTCAGCACCTTTTTAAAAATCACCTCTGTCAATTACAAAAGGCATCCCCCACCGGCCTGTTAACCTATTTCAAACAGCACATAAGTTATAGGGTAGAAGCTAGAAGTGTCTCCCACCCCAGTCCATCTCCACCAGGAGCCCAAGGTCTGTGCAAATGCAAGCCTGCCCTCAACTATCTCTCTAAGCCCTTCTTCCTGCAGAGTCAAGGAGGGGAGCCTGGAATGGCTGAGCCTGGGGAAAGCCCTGAGCCCAGCCCAGCGACCCAGCACACCCCAGCCCCTGCCCACACCAGCCCCTGGCTGCACAGCCCTCTCCTCCCACGTCTGTCCCCTGCGCAGAGCCCAGGGACAGGGGCTCATTATCCCATCCCGTCTGCCTTGGATGCCGCAGAGTGACAGCTGTTCCACGTTTAATTACTGATGGGCTGCGGCTATGCCAACCCATGAATAAAATTACAGTTGTTCTGCAATGCAAATACCGCGGCGCTGGTCTGTGAGGTGCTTACTTTGATTGGCTGGCTTTTTTAATGAGAAAAGTTTTATTACATTTTAAAGAACATTAGTAATGATGAAACTCGCACACCTAAAGATTTATATAGCGCCGCAAACAAGGAGCAGGGAGAAAGGATGTTATTTATAACTTCAAATACTGCTCCTGCTGTCTGATTGCATTGTTTTTGGAAACAGGGCATTTTTAGCCGATAATTGTTTTAATGATAAATGTGGAAACTCAAGAACCAAAATATATGTAGTATCTTTAAAAGGCAAAAACCTCAGCTAAGATCAGGGTGAAGTGACCTTACTTAGGGGAGAGTGGGAGGGCTTACCTAGTGGCTCAGCGGTAAAGAATCTGCATACAATGCAGGAAATGCGGGTTCAATCTCTGTGTCAGAAAGAGCCCCTGGAGGGGGAAATGGCAACCCACTCCAGTATTCTTGCCTGGAGAAGTCCATGGGCAGAGGAGCCTGGAGGGCTACAGTCCATGGGGTCACTAAGAGTTGGACGGGACTGAGTGATTTAGCAGCAGCAGCAGGGCAGGGCGTGAAGGGAGGGGAGCTTGACTTTACCAGGGCATGTGAGGATAAGATGTTATGGGACTTCCCTTGTGGTCCAGTGGTTAAAAATCCATACCTGGAATGCAGGGGACGTAGTTTCGATCCCCGGTCAGGGAACTAAGATCCCACATGAGGCAGGGCGTGGCCCCCAAACAAAAAGAAGATGACGTCCAGACGTTGGGCTTTGAGAGAAGTTTGTCATTTGCAGGAGTCCACTGGGCACAGGTTCAGCCTATGGAAGTGGGAACAGACTGACCTCCTCCTGTTGGAGCCGCCACCAGGGGATATCTGTCCTCTGCTGTGGAGGAACGTTTCCCTTCAGGGTGACTGAGGTATCTGAGCCACAGCTGGGTGATAGTACAAAGTTTTGGGTCAAGGATCTGGATTCATACAGGTTTGAACACAGACCATCTGATTCTACTTCCCTTTCACCTAGAGAACGGAGTTTCCCGGGGAAGGCGGGCATTTGCAGATGGACGAACCTGGGAGATGGCACTTACCTAGCTGAGTTTTCTCTGCAGGTCCTTCCCCCTGGGGACACAGCTGAACTCCAAACAGTAGAGCAGAGAAGGGAGGGTTCTGCAGCTGGCCCAGGTCCCCTTCTCCACACAGAGCAGAACTGACTTCAACTCTGCACCCTTGGTGCCTTCATTTCTTGCTTCATTCTGCCAACTTATATTTATTGAGAATTTGCCGCCAGCCAGGCTCTTGGCACATTCAGACGAGGAAGATGGAGCCCGCGATTCCAAAAGGGATTTCTCGAGTATGGCAGAGAGCATGGAGCCGAGCTACATGACAGTGTGAGCAGGACAGTCATGGAGATATGGATGCCCAGCTTAGGGACAGCAGAGGACGGGGGCCCGGCTCTGCCTGGTGGGGGCAGGGGGCATCAGAGAATGGGCCATCCAAGCCAGCCTGGAGGGGTGTATCAGAATCTGAAGCAGGCACCCACTGCCTTGAGATCTGGGGAGGGAGGAGGCTATGGAGTCCCTAGAGTATGGGAGTTGGGGAGTGGGGGGGTGTCCATGAGAGGGGCAATTTGGGGTGAGACAGGCATCAGGCTAAGGTGCCTGGGCTTGTTCCTGAGAGCACCTCTGCGGCTCAGAGCTGGGGTTCAGAGTGACCTGGAGATCGTTCCTATGGGGGAGGGGTTGGGGAGGTAGGGATCCTGGAGAGAGGGTGTTTTGCCAAAAGTCAACTTTTGTTTTAGGTGAGAAGGATTTGTTAACAAAAGAAACCACTTGTTACACACAAATAGTCAATTTCCATTTTTTATGGAAGATGGTTTGACTTAGTTTCAATATAGGGTCATCAAAAGAAAAGAAACACTAGAAGTAACAGCGTATATGTCACCAAATTGAGCTGACACCTACATCCAGACTTGAACAGCACTAGGAAGTCCCACAATAACAGCCATGTGGAGCCCCAGTCGGGAAAGGGTCCCAGGCAGCGTGTCTACCCTAGAGACAAAACTCCAAATTGCAGTTTTGGGGGCTCCTGCTTAAAATCCCAGGCAGCAAACTGATACCATCATCAGTGTGAATGCAAAACTGCAGCTCTGGTTTCTCTTTAACTTTTACAATGCTGTTTGTTTCATCTTGTGAGTGAACTTTTTAGACCCCTGGGGGTTGGCCAGACCACCAATGGCTGAAGACTTCCAAGACCCACTTCCTCTCTTATCTAAAGTGCCACCTAACTTGTTAGTAACAATTGTTGTGCTTGTAGGCAAGAAGGGAGTCCAGGCAGTGTCCAGGCAGGTCAGAAGCAGGTCAGAGGCTTGCTCTCCTGCTCTGAAGCCTGAACAGGACTGCCTCCATTTAAATTTCCCTAACAGAGGGCCTGTGTGTGAAAAGTAGTTAGAAGGGAGAACCGGTGTTTTCTGTCCCTTCTCTTGAAGGTCAGGGCTTCCCTGGTGGCTCAGACAGTAAAGAATCTGCCTGCAATGCAGGAGACCTGAGTTTGACCCCTGGATCAGGAAGATCCCCTGGAGAAGGGAATGGCTACCCACTCCAGTATTCTTGCCTGGAGAATCCCACGGACAGCAGAGCCTGGAGGGCTACAGGTTACAGTCCATGGGGTTGCAAAGAGTCAGGCTCAACTGAGCAACTAACACCTTCTTTTGGAGGTCAGCTGGGTTAGTGTGTCTCCTGTCCACTCAGCCAAGGATCCCATCCTGGAATGAGACAGCAGAGGAAGACAGGGAAGGAATCCCAAACCAGATTTGGTGTGTGTGTCATGCAGCCTGGTTCGTGTGCATGTGCTTTTCTGTGTGCTTGTCACTCTACGTGTGTGTGTGTGTGCATGCCTGCGCTTGCTTGTGTTTGTGCTGTGCATGGTGCATGAGTGAAAATGTGTATGGGGTGCTTGCATCTGTGTAAGCCCATGCACATGTGTTGGTGTGTGAATTTCTCATGTGTGAGCATGCAAGCTTCTGAGTGTGCTCATGTGTGCCACTGAGGATTTGTGTGTGTAAATGTGTGTGTGTGTATGTGTGCACGAGTGTCCATTAGAGGATCCATGTCTAGTCCAGTTTTTTTTTTTTAAATAAAGTCTGACACTGTGGATTTGACACAGTCTGACACCACCACCACCGCTGGAGCTTCTCGAATGAATCTCGTGCAGCTCTGCTCACTGCTCATACCCTTGGGCAGCTCATGCTGCTGAGGCCTCCTTGGTGAGAAGAAGAAAATGGAAAATGGAATAGCAGCACGGCCTCCTGGCACTGCTTAGGCCAGGCTTGGGAGGCCGTGGGGGCGGTGAGAGAGCATCTAAAGACAGTCAGGTGCCCGGGGCAGCCTCAGTGGCCCCATAGACAGAAAAGGTACCCAGATGCCTGTGTGTTTGTGTATGTGCGCACGGGTGTGTGTGGTCCTGGTGTGTGTGCACAAGTGCATGTGCACATGGATAAGCATATTGGTGCCTGTATTTGTGTGTGCTCACAATCTGTGTTTCCTGATCCAGGGACTCTGGTCTGTCATGTCCAACTCTTTGAGACCCCTTGGACTATAGCCCACCAGGATCCTCTGTCCCTGGTATTCTCCAGGCAAGAAAACTGGAGTGTGTTCCCATTCCCTTCTCAAGGAATCTTCCCAACCCAGGGATCGAACCCAGGTCTCCTGCATTGCAGGCAGATTCTTTACTGTTTGAGTCACCAGGGAAGCCCCTTTGTTGATCACAGAGTTACCCAAAGTTGCAGCCAAGGAGGGTGGGGGTGGGGGAGGGATGGGTACATGTCTTCCCCTTCCCCCCAACGCCCATGCTGGCCCTCTTACCCACCAGCCTCAGTGCTGTGCAGGGAACAGACTGGGCTAAGTGCTGGACAGCCTGCCCAGTGGGTGGGGTGCAAGGCATCCCCCAGCACCCCACCCCAGGTTGCAGTGGGGTGGGAACTCACTGCCTGCTCTTGATGCCTGTTCTCTTCTTAAAGCCACTGCTGGTCATACACACCGAGGAAACCAAAATTGAAACAGACATGTGTACCCCAATGTTCATCACAACACTGTTTATAATAGCCAGGACATGGAAGCAACCTAGATGTCCATCAGCAGATGAATGGATAAGAAAGATGTGGTACATACACACAATGGAATATTACTCAGCCATTAAAAAGAATACATTTGAATCAGTTCTAATGAGGTGGATGAAACTGGAGCCTATTATACAGAGTGAAGTAAGTCAGAAAGAAAAACACCAATACAGTATACTAACACGTATGTATGGAATTTAGAAAGATGGTAACGATAACCCTGTATGCGAGACAGCAAAAGAGACACTGATGTATAGAACAGTCTTTTGGACTCTGCGGGAGAGGGAGAGGGTGGGATAATTTGGGAGAATGGCATTGAAACCTGTATAATATCATATAAGAAACGAATCGCCAGTCCAGGTTCAATGCATGATTCAGGATGCTCGGGGCTGGTGCACTGGGATGACCCAGAGGGATGGTACAGGGAGGGAGGTGGGAGGGGGGTTCAGGATGTGGAGCACGTGTACACCCGTGGCGGATTCATGTTGATGTATGGCAAAACCAATACAATATTGTAAAGTAATTAGCCTCCAATTAAAATAAATATATTTAAATTTAAAAAAAAAAAGTCTTATTGGCGACTAGCTGATGGCAGAGCCTCCAGGTTCAGGGTCATTACCAGGTTTAAGACTCTTCCTTGGGCGGCCGAGTCACTCGAGCCCTGTTTTACTTCCTTCCTTCAAGTTGAAGGAGGGGGAGGGGCTAGGAACTGGAGGGTGGTAAGGCATTTGGTGACTGAGTGGAATCTGCCACTTTGGTGACAACAGTCAGGCTGTGACACAGCAGCCTAGTGAGCCAGGCGGTATTTGGGAGGGGTCAGAGAGACAGAAGTGTGACAGCTCGTCAGGCAGCTGGGCCAGAGGCAAAGGGGGAAGTAAGTGCCTGAGCAGGACTAACAGGGGTCCATCTGCAGAGCACTTCTCCCCGCAGGTGCCCTCTTTACGCATGATGGGTGCTGTGAGCTCAGTTCCTGGACCAGAAAGCCAAAGCTCAGGGAGGTTATGTAGCTGCCTGTGACCTGCACCGAGTCAGCTGAGCCCACAACACCACCTCCTCCACGCAGTCCTCCTCTCCTGCCACTCCAGCCAGACAGCAGGGCCGGACCAAGACCTCAGGGTCCTGAGACCTTCCATCTCAGGGTCCAGAGATGGGGAAATATCCCGGTGCAGACACTGAGTGGCTGTGGTATCAGCTCATGCACAAGGTTTTTCTTTGATCTCAGGGCCCAGGCCACACATCCTTGTTGGCAGAATTGTCTGTGTTTGTTAATTTTGCTCTGAGAGGAAGAAAGAAAAGTCCTTTACTTTGAATTTTAGGAAAAGGGTAGAACTCTGGGCTTGCATTCCAGGATTCAGAGGCTCTGAGGGAAGAAGGGCCCCAAAGAAGAGCCTAAATTACATTCGATATGGTTGTAAAGGGCCACAAAATTAGGTATGAATTAGTCCCTCAAAGTCATTATTGTGTGTGTATGTGCATATGGGCCAATCATGGACCACTGAGGGCTTCCCGGGTGACGCTAGTGGTAAAGAACCCGTCTGCCAATGCAGGAGACATAAGAGACGCAGGTTCGATCCCTGGGTCGGAAGATCCCCTGGAGGAGGGCAGCGCGGCCCACTCCATTATTCTTGCCTGGAGAAACCCTTGGACAGAGGAGCCTGATGGGCTGCAATCTATAGGGTCGCAAAGAGATGGACAGAACTGAAGCAACTTAGCACACATGCTTGTCTGTGCATATGTGCATGTATAATATGTTCATATATACCTACATATATTTTAATATAATGTATGCATGTGCATGTGCATATATATTTATCTATATATACACATATTTTTCATATATATATATAATACATACACATGTATATGTGTGTTTATCTGGGTGTGTGTATAATGTGGGTGTGTGTGTATATAATTTATTATTCCTAGATGAGTCTGGGACAAGATTATGAAACAAACAGCACAGTGGTCTTTTATTTCCCTTTGAAAGAGGTATACTTATCCACCGATGTTCTTTAGTAAAAGCTTGAATTTGAGGTAAGAAGATAATCCCAGCCTCAGGCCATCTGTATTCTGAAGACACACACCACACATCACGTAAACACAGAATGTGATTTCGGCATAACATAGTGATCTAACCCACGGAGGCTGTGTTAGACCGGGAGTCAGAGTGACGATTTTGATTATAATAAATAAGGCCTAAGCACCACTTATTGATCACTTCCACATGCCAGGCCCTCTTCTAAGTGCTTCACAGATATTGATTGTCTTAATTAATTCAAGTCATAGAACCAGAGGTAGGTTGCTGTTATTTTCCTGTCTTCGGATAAAGAAGCAGAGCTTTCTTTATCTCCACATTTTCCCAGAGACGTACTATCCACCTCATTACAAAACAAATTTCTTTGTCCCTTAGGAAAGTTTCACTGGAGTAATGATGATTCATTAAACTCTTTAGCCATTGACATGTGTGGTTAAAAAGCATCTAGACCACATCTTCGGCATGAGATGTGTGAAGGGCAAGTAAGGGAAAGGTCTCAGCTCTCCCTCTCTGAAATGAAAACATGCAAAAGAGAGAACAAAAATCAGGGAAGTCCTGCTGAAACTCAAGGAAAGCAGCAGCCGCGTTTTATAGGCCACATTTATAGGAGTTTCTGCCAGGGGCTGGGCAGCTGAGACCAGGGTGAGGTGGTGGCTTGACATAGACCCACAGCCCTCTTTCCTGGGTATGGTAAGAAGCGAAAAGAAGTGTGGCGTTGGGACTTCCCTGGTGGTCCAGTGGTTAAGACTTTGTCTTCCAATGTAGGGCATGCAGGTTCGATCCCTTCTTGGGGAACTAAGATCCCACATGCCTCACGGCCAAAAAACCGAAATATAAAACAGAAGCAATACTGTAACAAATTCAATAAAGACTAAAATGGTCCATATCAAAAAATCTTTTAAAAAGTCAATTTAAAAAAAGTGCTGTGTCAGGAAAGTAAGTAACGGAGATGATGATGAAGCATCACACACATTCTTTCCTCTCCAGGTGAGGCATGCCACAAGCACACTCATGGGGACAGTGGGGGCCCGTGCCCACCATGTCTCAAAGGCCTTCAGAGGCCCCAGCCGCAGGGCCATGAGCATGGTCCTGATTGCACCAAGAAGCAGTCCTGGGGTGCTCAAAGCTTTCTCTGACCTGGCCATCCACTAGTGTGGGAGAACTCCTTCCTGAACCCTCTAACTTGAAGGGGTACCCGAGAGCCACGAGCCTTTTTGTCCCCAGGGACCACCAGCCAAGAGGAGATTGTGCTGAGCCTAGAAAGCCTGAGTCTTTGCACCAGGCAGAACTCTGTGGTCAAGGCTCTTCTCCAACTGTCCCTTCACCACTGCAGTGGGCTCAGTCGGCCCTCAGGGAGCCTGCCCTGAGCACGAGGGATACACCCTCGTGGAACACGCCCAACTTGGCAGGCAGAAGTCCAGGTGTGAGATGAACTCAGCCGCACAGCAAGCACCTGAAGAAAAGGTGAACAGAACAGAAAATCATATTTTTCATACTATCAAGGAAGATGAAAAAACATGAATTTTGAAGATACTTATTCTGAGAAACAGACAAAGATTTTTTTTTTTTTTTCAAAGTGAAAATACTGACTCTGAAAACCCAGAGGTAGAGAGAGAATGACAACAAACTATAATCAAAATGGAGCTGGAAGTTGGGCAAACGATTGAAGGACACAAATAGCTCTACAGCAGACGTTTTTTGTCTTTTAAATTTTATTTAATTAATTCATTTTTAACTGAAGGATAATTGCTTACAATATTGTGTTGGTTTCTGCCATACATCAACACGAATCAGCCACAGGTGTACATGTGTCTCCTCCCTCTTGAACCTCGCTCCCACCTCCCACCCCATTCCACCCCTCTAGGCTGTTACAGAGCCCTGGTTTGAGTTCCCTGAGTCATACAGCAAATTCCCACTGGCTATCACTTTATATATGGTAGTGTATCTGTTTCCATGCTAATCTCTCCATTTGTCCCACCCTCTCCTTCCCCTCACCTGCCAGGTCCATAAGTTTGTTCTCTATATCTGTGTCTCTATTGCTGCCCAGCAAATAGGTTCATCGGTACCATCTTTCTAGATTTTATGCGTGTGTGCGTGCTAAGTTGCCTCAATCGTGTCCGACTCTTTGCAACCCTATGGACTGTAGCCCTCCAGGCCCCTCTGTCCATGGGATTCTCCAGTGGGTTGCCATGCCCTCCTCCAGGAGATCTTCCTGACCCAGGGATGGAACCCACATCTCGTATGTCTCCTGCACTAGCAGGTGGGTTCTTTACTACTAGAGCCACCTGGGAAGCCCCTAGATTCCATACACATGCATTAACATATGCTATTTTTGTTCTCTTTCTGACTTACTTCACTCTGTATAATTGACTCTTGGTTCCTGGAGCAGACTTTTAAAAGGCATCAGAAACAGTAAAAGCCTGGAGCGGGCCTGTGGACAATTGACTCAGTAACACGGGAGAGTGAGTTTGAGAGGCTTTTTTAGGACGTAGGGGAAAAAAACAACAAGGGAAGTTGGAGGTAATCAGAGAGAAGACAACACCTTTGGAGACAGGATATTGAAGATCCAGAAAGAGTAAGAGATTTGATGAAACACAGTGAGCGGAAAAGAAAAAACATACCAAAATTAAATAGGGGGAAATCTTGCTGATCTGAAGATGCACAGATGTAGATCTGTAGGTTGAAATGGTTCACTTCATACCAAGCAAAGCAAATGAACATCAAAAGAGAGCTGGTGGGACTTCCCTGGCGGTCCAGTGATTAAGAATCTGCCTTGCAACGCAGAGGACGAAAGTTCAATCCCTGTTCGGGGAACTAAGATCCCACACGTTGCAGAGCAACGAAGCCCACGCAGTGCAACTAATGAGCCCTGCACTCCAGAGCCCACACACCACAACTAGAGAGTCAGTGTGCCACATGGAAGGTCCTGTGTGCTGCAACTAAGACCTGACACAGCCAAAGAAACAAATCAATATTTTAAAGAAAACGCGAGAGCTGGAGAAATGATCTAATCTCCTGGATTCATGAAGAATAAGTACCCACAAAGACATCAACACCGATCTGGTCATAAATTTTCTCTCTCCACCCCTCCCACCCTGACCTTCTTGAGTGGAGCCTTATCTTGAACTTTCCGTCTCTTTCTCTGCTTTCTTGATGACCCCTCCCTGCTCCTGCTCTGGGTCCATCATCTCGTTAATCCCAGGCGAGATATACTAGGGCTTTCTTGATGGCTCAGACAGTGAAGAATCCACCTGCAATGCAGGAGACCCGGGTTCAATCCCTGGCACGGGAAGATTTCCTGGAGAAGGGAATGGCAGCCTACTCCAGTGTTCTCGCCTGGAGAATTCCATGGACAGAGGAGCCTGGCGGGCTACAGTCCATGGGGTCTCAGCGGCCCTGTGCTTAGGCTGCTCAGCTGCCCCAGAGAGTAGGAGGGTACTTAGGGAGTCAGAGGCTGGCAATGCCCAGAAGTTTTCCCAGAAGGGGGGTTCCTATCTTCAAGTGAGTTTAAGATAGACAGAGGGGAGATCCTATCATCTTGCAAATTCAGGCCAATCAGTAAGATAAGCCCCAATCAGCAGAAGCTAAAGATAATGCTGTGAAAGTGCTGCACTCAATATGCCAGCAATATGCCAGCAAATTTGGAAAACTCAGCAGTGGACACAGGACTGGAAAAGGTCAGCTTCTATTCCTATCCCAAAGAAAGGCGATACCAAAGAATGCTCTACGGCACAATTGCACTCATCTCACACGCTAGTAAAGTAATGCTCAAAATTCTCCAAGCCAGGCTTCAACAATACGTGAACCGTGAACTTCCTGATGTTCAAGCTGGTTTTAGAAAAGGCAGAGGAACCAGAGATCAAATTGCCAACATCCGCTGGATCATGGAAAAAGCAAGAGAGTTCCAGAAAAACATCTATTTCTGCTTTATTGACTATGCCAAAGCCTTTGACTGTGTGGATCACAATAAACTGTGGAAAATTCTGAAAGAGACGGGAATACCAGACCACCTGATCTGCCTCTTGAGAAATCTGTATGCAGGTCAGGAAGCAACAGTTAGAACTGGACATGGAACAACAGACTGGCTCCAAATAGGAAAAGGAGTCCGTCAAGGCTGTATATTGTCACCATGCTTATTTAACTTATATGCAGAGTACATCATGAGAAACGCTGGACTGGAAGAAACACAAGCTGGAATCAAGATTGCCGGGAGAAATATCAATAATCTCAGATATGCATATGACACCACCCTTATGGCAGAAAGTGAAGAGGAACTCAAAAGCCTCTTGATGAAAGTGAAAGAGGAGAGTCAAAAAGTTGGCTTGAAGCTCAACATTCAGAAAACTAAGATCATGGCATCTGGTCCCATCACTTCATGGCAAATAGATGGGGAAATAGTGGCTGACTTTATTTTGGGGGGCTCCAAAATCACTGCAGATGGTGATTGCAGCCATGAAATTATAAGACGCTTACTCCTTGGAAGAAAAGTTATGACCAACCTAGATAGCATATTAAAAAGCAGAGACATTACTTTGCCAACAAAGGTCCCTTTAGTCAAGGCTATGGTTTTTCCAGTGGTCACATATGAATGTGAGAGTTGGACTATAAAGAAAGCTGAACGCTAAAGAATTGATGCTTTTGAACTGTGGTGTTGGGGAAGACTCTTGAGAGTCCCTTGGACTGCAAGGATATCCAACCAGTCCATCCTAAAGGAGATCAGTCCTGAAGGTTCACTGAAAGGACTGATGTTTGAAGCTGAAACTCAAATACTTTGGCCACCTGACGCAAAGAACTGACTCATTTGAAAAGACCCTGATGCTGGGAAAGTTTGAAGGCGGGAGGAGAAGGGGATGCAGAGGATGAGATGGCTGGATGGCATCGCCGACTCAATGGATAGGAGTTGGTGATGGACAGGGAGGCCTGGTGTGCTGCAGTCCATGGAATCGCAGAGTCAGGCACAACTGAGCGACTGAACTGAACAGAACTGAAGCAGAAGCCACATAAGTATTGGGCCACATTTTAGACCGCATGGGTATCCTGCTTTCCTGAGCCAGGAAGGCCCACTGAGAACACGTCCAGGCTAAGCTGGATGACACCGAGCAGGGCTGCCAAGTCCCTGACCACCTACCTACCCTGTGACCCAGGTAGAAACCAACTGGTCTCCTTTGCAACAGCTGTTGCCCGGAAAGATGAGAAACATAATCAAAATCTCGGGTGTTTGTTCCCAACGGTCATTCCAGCTGGAGAGCCTAAATATCACACTGGGTCTGAATGTGCTGCATTTATTACTTTCACCATGGAGACGTCCAAGAAAATTGACCTTTTCAGCTTCAATAAAAACGGATTTTCCTGTAGGTCCTCTGACAGCAGCTGTGATCATGAGCGGGGCTGAAACTCAGTATTAAACACCAAAGAACAGAAAAAGGAGGTACTTTCACTTCACCTGTGAGGATATTGCTACCTGTTTGCAGTTAGATATGGGCAAGTGTGTGGGGGCCTGAGCCCCGCTCAGAGGAGAGGCCTCTTACTCCTCTTAAACCCTAAAGACTCAGGCACCCTCCTAGCATCAGTGAAAGTGAAAGTGTTACTGTTCACTCAGTCGTGTGCAACTGTTTGTGATCCCATGGACTATACGTAGCCCACCAGGCTCCTCTGCCCATGGACTTCTCCAGGCAAGAATACTGGAGTGGGTAGCCAGGGATTGAACCTGGGTCTCCTGCACTGGAGGCAGATTCTTTACCGTCTGAGCCACCAGGGAAGCCCTGCTTATTCTCCTTGAATGAGCTTTTGCTGATGGATATGTTTATGAATAAATTTAGTATGTATGTTCAAACTGAGTGTTTTTCTCAACTAGAGGTTTATAGATATATGAATAGCATCAGAGGTGCCTGTTATTCATGCATTTAGTTCAAGGGCAGATTAGACTCAGAACAAAGCCAAAGTAGCAGGTTGCTTTGGAATCCAGCAAGACTGTATACTGGCACGCTTAAGATTCAGCATCCCCTCCTGTAATATTCCCAGGAATCTCCGCTTTGACCCATCTTTCCCTAAATGCAACCCAGGGTTGACTATCTTGCCATTACTTGGACAAACCCTTGCAAACTTCCTATTCCACCATGTCTTCCGACCATGATAGTCAGTACACAAAGGGACACAGTAGCAGTCAAATAGTAACAGTGCTTCCTTGCACTGGAACAAGGGGTTTAGCAAGAGCCAAACCTGGAGTGAGATCCTATTAAAAACCAGCGGCTTGGGACTTCCCTAGTGGCCCAGGGGTTAAGAATCCGCTTTCCAATGCAGACGATGAGGGTTAGATCCCTAGTCGGGGAGCTGAGATCCCACATGCAGTGGGGCCACAACTACTGAACTCCCACCTAAATAAATAAATACTTTAAACAAACAAACATAACACAGTGGCTTGACCTCAGGCATCTTTTCTTCCCTGTCCCAACTCTGCCACCATGAAAGTAAAGCAATTTTCAAAGATATGAACCAACAGGGACAAAGACAAATCAGGGAAGAGTAGCAGTGAGGGGTTTCAATAAACTTTGGAGGGCAGAAAATAGAGGGAGGAGGGCATTCTGATTGAGCAGAGCAAGTAGTATCACTGGAGGTGCACTGGAGCAGGGCCTTGGTGAGCATGAGCCCATTACCCACAGATTGCCCAGGCATAACAGTGGGAGGCAGGGGGGTGAGTTCTAGAAGCTGGGGCTGGGAGGTTAAGGTGATTAAAAACAGGAAGGGGTGGGTAGTGTCATTGAAGATGGGAGGGTAGAATGCTACAGGAACCTGTTCTTCCATCCAAACAACTGTTGAGTTAGTTGGAGTGGTCTGAAGCAATCATTTTGGAACTCTGAAATCCGATTGAACATGTAGCTTCCAGGGGAGAGCTTGTTGAAGAGTCTGGTAAATTTTGGTGGGTGTTGTTTTTGTTCACTTGCTCAGTTGCATATGACTCTTTGCGACCCCATGGACTGCAGCTCACCAGGCTTCCCTGACCTGCACTATCGCCTGGAGTTTATTCAGACTCATGTCCATTGAGTCAGTGATGCCATCCAACCATCTCATCCTCTGCCACCCCCTTCTCCTCCTGCTGTCAATCTTTCCCAGCATCAGGGTCTTTTCCAATGAGTTGGATCTTCACATCCAGTGGCCAAAATATTAGAGCTTCAGCTTCAGCATCAGTCCTTCCAGTGAATATGTAGGGCTGATTGCCTTTTGGATTGGACTTCCCTGGTGGCTCAGATGGTAAAGCATCTGTCTACAATGCGGGAGACCTGGGTTCCATCCCTGGGTTGGGAGGATCCGCTGGAAAAGGAAATGGCCTTTTGTATTGACTGGTTTGATCTCGCTACAGTCCAAGGATTCTCAACTCTCAACAGCTTTCTCCAGCACCACAGTTCAAAAGCACCAATTCTTCAGCACTCAGCCTTCTTTATGGTCCAACTCTCACATCTGCACATGACTACTGGAAAAACCATAACTTTAACTAGATGTACCTTTGTCAGCAAAGAATGTCTCTGCTTTTTAATATGCTGTCTAGGTTTGTCATAGCCTTATTTCCAAGAAGAAATGTCTTTTAACTTCACGGCTGCAATCACTGTCTGCAGTGATTTTGGAGCCCCCCAAAATAAAGTCTGTTACTGTTTCCATTGTTTCCCCATCTATTTGTTATGAAGTGATGGGACCGGATGCCATGATCTTAGTTTTCTGAATGTTGAGCTTTAAGCTAACTTTTTCATTCTCCTCTTTCGCCTTTATCAAGAAGCTCTTTAGTTCCTCTTCACTTTCTACTATTAGGTTGGTATTATCTGCATATCTGAGATTTCTGCTATTTCTCCCGGCAATCTTGATTCCAGCTTATGCTGCATCCAGCCGGCACTTCACACAATGTACTCTGCATATAAGTTAAATAAGCAGGGTGACAATAAGCAGCCCTGACATACTCCTTTCCCAATTTGGAGCCAGTCTGTTGTTCCATGTCCAGTTCTAACTGGTGCTTCCTGTCCGATATACAGGTTTCTCAGGAGGCAGGTCAGGTGGTCTGGTATTCCCATCTCTTTAAGAATTTTCAACAGTTTGTTGTGATCCAAACAGTCAAAGGCTTTAGTATAGTCAATGAAGCAGAAGTATATGTTTTTCTGAAATTCTCTTGCTTTTTCTATGACCCAGCTGCTGTTGGCAATTTGATCTCTGGTTCCTCTGCCTTTTCTAAATCCAACTTGTACATCTGGAAATTATCAGCTTTGATAAATTCTCACATTTTACATAGTACTGGCCATGCTCCAGCTACCAGCTCCTTGGCAAGCAGTCATGGGGATAGCACCCCCTAGTATGACTTCCTGGTCTCAGAGTGGGCAATAAGAACCTTTTCCTCTAAAAACAAAGTTCTGTATTTTGATTGTGGAACACTGTTTTCAATCACTGAGGGGCTGGCACAAAGGCCAGTCATTGTTTGAAGCCCCATGAACAAAAGCAGCTTCCCCACCATGAGGGAATTTAAAGAAACGGTACCCCCTCTCCCAGACATTTTAGAGAATCTTTGTTGAGTCACTGAATAATCACAGAGACTATGGAATAGAAATTTCAGTGATCAAACACAGTAAAGAATATACACTTTGCATAAATAGTTTAGAAAAAAATTTAAAAAATTAGATGGTCTCAGTCCTCAAGGAGCCTGGTACGCTGCAGTCCATGGGGTCGCTACGAATCGGACACAACTGAGCGACTTCACTTTCACTTTTCACTTTCATGCATTGGAGAAGGCAATGGCAACCCACTCCAGTGTTCTTGCCTGGAGAATCCCAGGGACGGGGGAGCCTGGTGGGCTGCCGTCTATGGGGTCACACAGAGTCGGACACGACTGAAGTGACTTAGCAGTAGTAGCAGCAGCCCTCAATATGCAAAAGTCAGCAATTCCTGAAGAATGGGACAATCTGAATACCAGAATTACCACAACATAATATTCAGAATGTCTGGTTCTCAACAGCAACAACAAAATTAACAAAATAAACAGGTAAGTGATGCCCATTCACAGGATTAAAAAAAGTTTGATAGAAACTGTCCCTGAAGAAGACCAAACACAGGAATTATCAGTCAAAGACATGAAGTCAACTGTCTTTAATATAGTCAATGAACTAAAGGAAACCATGAACAAAGAACTAAAGGAAATCTGGAAAATCATGTCTTAAAAATAAGAATTTCAATAAAGAGAGGCTATAAATAGGAATCAAATAAAAAATTTAAAGCTGAAAATACAGTAATTCTGAAATAAAATATCACAGGAGGGGTTCAACAGAAGATTTGAATAGGCAGAAGAAAGGATCAGCAAACTTGAAGATAAGATGATTGAAATTATTCACTCTGAGGAGCAGAAAGAAAAAAGAATGAAGGAAAACGAATAGACTGAGGAACCTATGGAATACCATCAATATACCATATATAAGAATATATGCATCATAAGAATTACAGAAGAAGAGAGAGAGAGAAAGGTAATAAAATATTTGAATAAATAATCATGAAAATGTCTCAAATGTGACGAAAGACATCATACAAATATCCAGAAAGTTTAACTAATTCCACGTAGGATAAACTCAAAGAGAGCTATACCGATTTACATACAAATTGCTGAACCCAAAGATAGAGAGAGAATTTTTCTTTTTTGTTTTACACCCCTGTTAGAATGTCTCTTTAAACTCTGTGGGTTAATTAACAGCTGTTTAGGGGCATTTCTAGACATGCGCCCAGAGCCAAGCAAGTCTGGACCCAGCCTAAAACCGTGTCCTCCCCACTTCTTGGAAACAAGCTGGCCCCTCACCTGCAAACTACCCTTAACCTGGGCAGAGGCTGTGGGGGAGGGGTTGTAACGTCCTTATTTAAAATGTTAATTGACGGGACCTTGCTTCTCTCTCACAGCTCCTCTACCTTTTCACGTGGTGGAAGCGCAAACCCAAACCATGATGAGGTAGCACTTCTCATCTATCAGGATGGCTGTTACGCTAAAAAGTAAAGAGAAAATAAGAAGTGTTGGCTAGGAACTGGAGGAATTGAAACCCTTGTGCATGGTTGGTGGGTAAAATGCTGCAGCTGCTGTGAAAAAAAGTATGATGTTTCCTTGAAAAATTAAACATGGATTTCCATGTGATCCAGCAGTTCCCTTTCTGGGTATGTTGCAGGAAGGGGGACCCATTCCAAGCCCAAAACTGGGCTGTTGTCTAACACTTGGAAATGAATTGTCCGAGGAGACACATGCACTGACAAAGCAAGAGATTTTATTGGGAAAGGGCACCTGGGTGAAGAGCAGTAGGGTAAGGGAACCCAGGAGAACTTCTCTAAAGAGAGAATTTTTGAAAGCAGTAAGAGAGAACCAACTGGTCACATACAAGCTGCTGCTGCTGCTAAGTCGCTTCAGTCGTGTCCGACTCTGTGTGACCCCATAGATGGCAGCCCACCAGGCTCCCCCGTCCCTGGGATTCTCCAGGCAAGGACACTGGAGTGGGTTGCCATTTCCTTCTCCAATGCATGAAAGTGAAAAGTGAAAGTGAAGTTGCTCAGTCATGTCCAACTCTTCACAACCCCATGGACTGCAGCCTACCAGGCTCCTCCATCCATGGAATTTTCCAGGCAAGAGTACTGGAGTGGGGTGTCATTGCCTTCTCCGTTTGTCTGTTGATGGACATCTAGGCTGCTTCCATGTCCTAGCTATTATAAAAAGTGCTGCAACAATGAACACTGGGGTACATTCATCTCTTTCAATTATGGTTTTCTCAGGGTTTATACCCAGTAGTGGGATTGTTGGGTCATGTGTGCATGAGTGTTCTTTGCAACCCTATGGACTGTAGCCCACCGGGCTCCTCTGTCCATGGGATTCTCCAGGCAAGAATACTGGAGTGGATTGCCATGCTGTCCTCCAGGGGATCTTCCTGACCCAGGGATCAAACCTGCATCTCTTACATCTCTTGCATTGGCAGGCAGGTTGTTTACCACTCATGCCACCTGGGAAGCCCTTGTTGGGTCATATGGTAGTTCTATTCCTAGATTTTAAGGAATCTAGGTTTGATTGGGAAAAGAGTGAAAGCTGCTTCTAGAGTGATTGCTTTACAGCAGATTGGAAAAAGGAGAAAATTCCATGAAACACATCCTGATGAGTAAGACAGAATGTGTTAGAGCAGAGGTTCCCAGATTTTTTGGTTAATGGTGTCCTTGTCTCGGTAATTTTTTCTTGGTACTCCTAGTTTAAAAGCAATACCTGACTGTTCTGCCTATTAAATAGTTAGATCTGAACAACTTGATCAATATTCATGTCTTAACAACCTAGTAGCCTTTTGAAAAACCAGTACACATAAATGGAAATGAAAATATTTGACTTTCGTTCTTTAATAATCACAATTGCTTCCTAATGAGACGTGTGTACCTGTTGAACACTGCATAGCTGCTCAGACTTTTGGATTTGATTATATACCTCCACCCTCATTTTCTGTTTCACAATGATATTTATCCAGTACTTGCGTCTTATCACAGTAAATGCTGAAAACCCAGCTTTGCAAAAATGTGACATCAGTTGAAGAAATGTAGTTCACAGTAGCATTTAAACAGTAAACTGCCTTATGCTAGTAGTTTGTGACAGCTAACAAATGTTGACTATCATTGTATTTCTCTCAGAAATTTAGGATATTCCTTGGGGCTTCTGTATGTTCATGCAGTGTCCTGGTGTGGTCTTCAGGAATTGTGATAATAGCATGTATCAAAATGCTACTATCAAAATACTATTTCCCACCAGGGAAACTCTAGTATCACCAGGGCTTCCTTGGTGGCTCAGAAGAATCTGCCTGCAATGCAGGAGACCTGGGTTCAATCCTTGCGTTGGGAAGATCCCCTGGAGAAGGGAACGGCTGCCCACTCCAGTATTCTGGGCTGGAGAATTCCATGGACAGAGGAGCCTGGTGGGCTACAGTCCATGGGGTCACAAAGAGTCGGACATGACTGAGTGACTTTCACTTTCACTTTTTATGTATCAAAAATCATTACTAATAGACTGGGCAGAGATTTCAAAACACAGAAAAAAATTAATGATATATATGTTGATAACCAGGCAAATAAAAAGAAGCAATTAACAACTCTAGAGGGGAAAAAAAGACAAAGTTGGATAAGAAGGGAGATGAGCTGGTGATATACTCTTAACTTAACAATAGACAAGGGACTTCTCTAGCAGTCCAGTGGCTAAGGCTCTGAGCTCCCAGTTTGGGGGACCCAGGTTCCATCTCTGGCCAGGGAACAAGATCCTACATGCTGCAACTAAGAGTTCATTTGACACAACTGAAAGATACCATGTGATGCAACTAAGCCTGGCACAGCCAGATACACCTTGAACAATTAGAAAAGACAATAGGCAATGTCTGCATGGTCATAATAACATACGGGCAATAACACTGCCCGTAACTGTAACCAGAAGTGTGATGGGGGATAGT
Organism: Bos mutus; assembly: GCF_027580195.1. Taxonomy (NCBI): domain Eukaryota; kingdom Metazoa; phylum Chordata; class Mammalia; order Artiodactyla; family Bovidae; genus Bos; species Bos mutus. The sequence continues at coordinate 18,623,471 of NC_091634.1, read as the reverse complement.
GGAGGAGAGGTAGGGAGAGGATGGCCTGGGAAAGCTAGGGACTCATTCCCGGGGTAGGATATCAAAGCAGAACAACAGAAGCCATTGACTGAAGAGAGGGCTGTGGTTGTGAATGAGGCTTGGAAACATGAAGGTGAATATCTGAGGGAGCAGGTCCAGAAGGCAAAAGTGTTGACTCTGGGAACAAGATTGGAAGATAAGGAAGTATTTTTCCTTATATAAATCTTCTGGTCATATTTGACTTTTTGAACTGTGTGCCTGCATTGCTTTAATAACAACATGAAAAAATTAAACAAAACAATATTAAAACCTAACAGCTATAAACTCAGATGCCTCTTGTGATCTAAATAATATTTCACACGTGACAGAAAGTCTAAGAATTCTCCTGAGATTTCTCTGCAAAGCTGAGCCTGAGAGTAGGGGTGAATTATATTCTCATGTTGCTTCTGGCTCCAGCTGCCGCTTCTGCTGAATTCTCATCCTCTGCTCTCGATCATGCCGCTGGGATTCGGTCATCACGGCCCACCTTCCCCAACCTCTCCAAATCAACCAAGAAGGCAAGCTGAGACCTGCGAGCTTGTGGACCTGGGAGGAGGCGCTGCTCGTTAGACACAACTTGTGTCCGTGTCAGGCCTGGGCTCCTGGCTTCTGGTCCCTGACTCTCGCCTCCATCCCAGGGGTGGCTGTTCCCAGGATTCCCAGCTCTTCTTCCTACAGCTGGCTCCTGGCCCACCATGGCTGTGCATAATTGTACACACACACACACCTGAGGGTCACTTGGGCAGAACAAAGAGCAGACCCTCTGAGAAGAACAGTGGAGGCCCTGGGATGATCACCTTTCCCTCCCTAGGCTCCTTCTACCTGGAAGAGAGCATAAGTTTCAAGTAGCAATTTTTTCCTCCACGGCACATGATATCCACTCCCCACCTTGATAAGTGAAGAAAAACAGCAGCTGTGGGTTGTGACCGACTCACAGTGGTCTGCGGATGTGATGGTAACAAAGCTCTTTGCTGACAGCCGGCAAGACACACAATCTGTGTGCCTGTGTGTGGGGAGACGTGTCATGTGGTCTGGCCACCGGGTACCTTAGCAGAGCACTAAGATGAATAATGAATGTACTGATGCGCAGACTTCAGTTCTGGCGATCCCAAATAGCTCATTCTGTAGGCTTCTGGTGGGAAGCCCGTGGTCGAGTGTTTGAGTGTAAGGGCTGGTGCCTCACTCACCCAGAACAGCTGAGGCAGGATTCTGGATGCCTCTGCTGCCCCTGAAGGGAGGGTCTCCTTCCCATGTGGGCCCAGGATCCCAGTTTGAAGAAGCTTCCTCTGTCTCCCTGAAGCATTGTCCTAAGCACGTGGAAGGCGGCGCTTCTGCATTTTTCTGCATCTCCCTGGCAGCCCTGGATGGGCACCTCGGGTCCAGTTCCTCTTTGTACGGTGGCCAGGACCCCTGGACTCCCAGAGGACACGGTCTATACAGAGGTTCAGAGAGGTGCTGCCTGGTTGGAGGCCCTCTGGCCCTCCAGGAAGCTGGCCCACGGGTGAAGCTGCAGGTCCCGCTTCCCCTGCAGGGGGAGCTAGTAGGGCTCCTGAGCACAGTCAGCTCAGTTCAGTTCAGTGGCTCAGTCGTGTCCGACTCTTTGAGCACAGTCTGTGCTAAAGGGGCTCTATGCTCCTGGCCGGCCCCCACATCTTTCGGGTACACACTCACATGACCCATATTTAAGTGGTCCTCTCCACTCGGCTCTGGGGGCGGCATGCCAGGAGAGGGCAGTGGAGGGTGCAAGGGACATGTCCAGCCTCCAGGACAAGGACTAACTTCCCGTGCTGGAGCTTCCCAGATAGAGCACGCATGGAGGCCACTTCCAGTGACTGCTGGCTTGGCCACATCGGCCTCCCCTCCAGCCCTTCCCTTTGGATTCCAGACGATGGGGTCCCGGACCGTAGAAGGGAACAGAGGCCAGCACGCCCTGGACTGCTAGAGCCCTTTCTTGGGCTTGTTGGGCCTGCAGTCCCCCGGATGTTCACCCACCTCCACGAGCATGGTCCTGGGGCCCATCCTCTGGAAGCCACATCTCAGGGCTTTTGCCTCCTTTAGGATATGCCTGCCCCACCTCCCCACCTCTCCCACCCCCCCGCTGAGCGGACACAGCGTGCTCCGCTTGTCCAGACTTCCCTAAACGAGGCCCTGAAGGACACTGGAAACAGTCTTCTCTTTAGGAAGACTCTTTGCCCCACCAACCCTGCACCCCTCCGCTCCTCACCAGGGCCTGCTTCCAGAAAACCCAGCTGCCAGGAACCACATTTCAAATGGGGGTTGGGAGCCACTGAGGATGAAATGCCGAAGTTACCGTCTCATCCACGCCTTGAACATTCTCCCTGGAGCAAGTCCGTCTTGCAGCCGTTATCAGAAACCTGGGGCATGTGAGTGGGTGTTTTGCCCTCCCTGTCCTTCCACGGGGCATGACCTGAGCTGGGTCACAAATGCTCTCCTGAGCTGGTTGCAATGAGGCTCCTAAGTCCAGGGAGCCCTCTTTGGCCTAGGACCTGGGCTTGCACCCCAAATGTACCAGCTCTGACTGCCTGAGCTGCTACTTTTGCAAACCTGCAGAGTACAGTGGGGGTAGGGGGGGGCGGGTGGCAAGAAACACACTGTCCTGAGATGTACTGTGCTGATGAAAACCTTCAGTGTCTGCGAGGCAGAAAATCTTGCACAAGTGAGCCTGGTTCTTGCTGGCCTCCGTACCACTGCAGGGCCACGATCAATACCAGTGTGAGCAAGCTCCGGCCTGAGTTGTTAGTTGTCCTAACTGGTTTGGGGCATAATCCATATTGTTTGGCTCCTGGTGCCTGGGCCCCCACAAGCTCTGGAGCGGGGGGGATGGGCTGCCAAGGAGTGGGGCGTCCAGTCAGGGCGGAGGCACAGAGTCCTGGCAACAGACCTGGGAGACCAAAGAGGGGGCATTGGGGTTGAGCTGGCTGACAGCCCCTCCAGCCAACAGCCTGGCTGCCCCCGATGTGGGGGTGCATGAACCCCTCTCCTCTCAGCGCCAAGTGCCTGGAACTTCCCCAGACCTCCCCGTGGGACTGAGCTGCCCACACGTCCCTGTCTGCTGAGGACAATTTGCTGAGAACCGTCTGTTCAGCCAGTAATGAGGCTCGGCCCTTCTGCTCCGGCCCTGGTCGGGGGTGTTTCAGGGAAACAAGCTTTCCAGGGATGCTTAGGCAGGGCTGTGCTGTATCCTGGCAACCAGACCCAAAGCCAAATCCTCCTGAGACCCCGACTCCCGCCCTGCACTGGGCGGCACAGGGAATGGCAACAGTCCAGGCTGCCCTCAGGGCCCACCCCACCCCTCGGCTGGACCCAAGCTGTGCAGGGGTCCACACCCTCCCTGGGTGACCGCACCTGGCCCTGCCCTGGCCTGCTTTTTCCATCACTGCCTCTCTGGGCTCCCCGGGCTGCCCTTGGCTGTAACCTCACCTGAGAAGGGGATGTCGTTCGTCCAGCTCCCGCCCATGGGCCCTTGGCTGCCTTGCTGCCCACACTCCTCTCCGCTTCTCCTTCTCAGGATAATCTGTTTAGAAGCAACAGCAGTTGAGGTGACCAGGATGGGAGGATGGGGCCCAAAACAAACCTCCCAGCCTCAAGGCAGCCCTTCTCTCCAAGCCAGGCCAGGCCCAGTTATTCCTGGCACTTCTCTCGGCGTTTCTGATCCAGCAGCTGGAAAGCCAAGTAGTAGGCTCCCAGCCATGTCACACCCCACAACACTGCCACCCTCCGTGGGAACCCTTCGTGCTCAGTCATTTCATTCATGTCTGAATCTTTGCGGCCTCATGGACTGTAGCCAGCCAGGCTCCTCTGTCCATAGGATTCTCCAGGCAAGAATAATGGAGTGGGTTGCCTGCCCTCCTTCAGGGAATCTTCCCAATCCAAGGATCGAACCTCTTATGCCTCCTGCATTGGCAGGTGGGTTCTTTACCACTAGCACCACCTGGGAAGCCCATGGGAGCCCTTTTCACTAAGGTAAAGCTGCCCACGGCCTCTCTGCCCAGAGAGGGGCAGGGAATTCACTGAAGTCCGCCTTGCTCTGGAGCACTGACCACTCTATCCGACCATGCCCCTTCCTACAGCAAAGCTTGGGGGGAATAGACCCCAAGCTGGAGCAGCCCCCATGCCAGCATTTCACCCTTGACCCTTAGTGTTCCCTCTCACCAGGTTTTTGAGAACATCTTCTCTGAGATCTCTCCCAGTGGCAACTCTGCCAGGGAACACGAGGTCCCCCACCTACTTCCCACATTCCCCAGGGCTCCACCGAGGGGATCTCCCTGAGGGTGAGTCCATCCTGATGGCCTCGGATCTGCGACTTCCTGGTCTTGTCCTCAGCTCTGCAGCTGGGAGCCTCCAGGAGAGGAGACTTCCCCATCTTCACATGGAGAAGACTCTGTGGGGTGCCACCCAGGCCCCCCTCCAGGACTGGGGCTGCCACCCCCTCGGCTGCTGGGAATTTCACTGTGTCTTTCAACGGGAATGACTTTGGCAGCCAGTAAGCACCTCTCCCAAGGTTATGCCTCCCCAGGGTGATCCTGCCTCCAATGATGTCAGGGCCTGCTCTTTGCCTCAATTAGGAGGCAATTGGAAGGGCTGCCCCAGCTCCAGAGCTCTCATGGGACTGGCCTGGGCCTTGGCTGTAACCCCACTGTGGTCGGCTTCCCTCTCTGTCTACTCCTGCACTTCTCACACCCTTACAGGGAAGCCCGCAGCATAAACCTCCTGCCCCAAAGACGCCTTTGGGCTTGGGGCCAGCTGGTTGTGGGTGTGAGGGCCCAGGGCTCCCATCCTCTTGGGATTTTCACCACAAGCTCAGAGTTGTAGCTTCACGTCTTGGCCTCCAGCTGACCGTGGCATTGAATTGAGCCCCACATGCCTCCCCCAGCTCCCATCTCTGTGAAAGACCCCCTCTGCAGTGGACACAGCTGATGCTTCTCCTTCAGCTTCTTGGATCCCCACAATGGGACATGTATGCCCTGATTCTATGAGCTGTGCTTTCAACTTCTCAGGACCTTCCTGGGTTACAGGAGCTGCTCTGCCCAGAGGCATAGGGAGGTGGTGTCCCTCGGCCAGCCGTTAATCAATGACTGACAGCTGCAGGAGTATGAAAGTCCAACTCCTTAATAAACCACGTGGGTGTTCATCGTAGGGTCTGCTTTTGGGGAGCCCTTTCCAAGACACTCTTTCCTTATAGGAGAAAAAGAGTCTAGGGAGAACCCACAGGCTCACTTGAGTCTTTGGGCCTTGGATTTTGTAGTTTCCACATCAGGCCTGGGAGGACTTTTTTCCTACTCAAGATCCGCCATGGGAAAGGAAAAAAAAAAAAAAAAAGATCCACCATGTGAAGATCACTCACCCACGTTTCCTTCTGTTACTTTTTAGAGTTCCAGTTGTTATAATTAGATCTTTAATCCACTTGGAATTAATTTTGGTGCGTGGTATACAGAAGGAAGAGGCTTCCCAGGTGGCGCTACTGGTAAAGAACCCACCTGCCAATGCAGGAGACATAAGAGACGTGGGCCCGATCCATGTTTCAGGAAGATCCCCTGGAGTAAGGCAGGGCAACCGACTCCAGTGTTCTTGCCTTGAGAATCCCATGGACAGAGGAGCCTGGTGGGCCACAGTCCATAGGGTTTCACGACTAAGCGATTTAGCATGCACGCATGCATACAGAAGGAAACTAATTTAATACTTTTCATAAGGGGTTAACTATCATCACACTACTTAATAATTTAGGTGATTTTAAAATTAAAAACTAATGAGTAAAATTTTTAAAAAATGAGTTAGTGTATGAAATGATCTACAAGATATCATTAAGTAAAAAAAGAACAAAAATCAAAGTTCAGAGGAGTGTATACATTAAACTCTTATTTGTTTAAAGAGCTATATACAAGTGCTTCTATATGCATGAACAGTTCCTGAAAGGGTTTATAGAAACTCTTTCTGTAAATTGTTAATGGTTATTGCCTCCAGAATAAAAGAACAGGGAAGGGAGACCTACTTTTTTAATTGACTACCCTTTGACCTACATGAATTTTTTAGTATGTTCAGTTATGATCTTTTTAGTAAAAAACAAATTAATTTTAAAAATTCAAGACTATCAGTTGCAAGTAACAGAACACAACTGAAGCTAACTTGAGCATGTGAAAGAAAACTGAAAGCGTTAGTCGCTCAGTCATGACCGACTCTTTGTGACCCCATGGACTGTAGCCCACCAGGCTCCTCTGTCCGTGGAATTCTCCAGGCAGGAACACTAGAATGGGTTGCCATTCCCTTCTCCAGGGGATCTTCCCAACCCATGGATTGAACCTGGGTGTCCCGCATTGCAGGCAGATTGTTTATCGCCTGGGCCACCAAGGAAGACCATAAGGGGACACATATTTTGAAGGATGCAGTATTTACCCATGGAACCCAAGGCCAGGAGGGCAGCCAGTGTTGAGAGGCCTGGATCCAGGAATATAAAGCTAACAGAACAGTCTCTCCTCCCTGTCCATCTGTCCCCATCCTAGATTAGAGGACTTCCTCCCAAGTGGAGCATACCTAAAACCCATCTGTCCCTGTCCCCCGAACCCCCCACCCCCCAGGCAGTCATGAGGCTCCTCTTCAGAGCTCATCTTCTTTTTACAGGGGGCAGGTCACTTGACTCCATCTGTGCGTGGTACCACCCTAGGCTGAGTAAAAACACATCCTATGAACAGCGGTGAGTTTCATTTATAGGATTGGAATATGTTAAGAACCTTCTGAACAGAGATGTCTTACCATTCCAAAACAGACACCATTTCTTCCTGCCCAGAAGGAATCTGTGGATTCTTGTTTTCCACACTTCTTCAGTGACTTGCTTCCCTGGCCAACAGCCACTCCAGGGTCTGCTGGTCATGAGGGGAGTTCCCAGGCCAGTGTTCTGTGGGGTCCTTCCAGGGAGGAGCCCTGGGGAAGATTCCTGCAGGGGCTGACCACCTTGATGGCTTACCCCCAGCTAGAGCCTGAGCTCAGAATTGTGAATTTCTCGAGGGACTAAGAATCCCAAGTCCCTGTTGGCCAGACATTTTTTTCCTCCTGGAAATACGTCTCCTGTGAAAACTTAAGCCATCTAGCTGTGGAGGGTTCTCTGTAGCCCCTAACCCTGGGAACCAGAGCCAACAAGCATCGCAATTGCTTCTCCAGCATTTGTCTCAGTTGAGAGGTTTCTCAGTGTTGGATGGGATTCCTCACCGTGGTCTTCCTCTCTCCCATCCTGCCTCAGACAGCTCATTGCCTTTCAAGGACTGTCTACTTGTAACTCCACTTCTGGTACCAAGCTTGTTGTCTGTTAATACTCTGCCGATTATACCATCCAAATAGAATAGGCTTAAACAAAAACCTGTTTACTTTTTTTTTAAATCAAAAGGACACCATATTTTGATTATAATTGGCTTTATGTGACACTCCTGGTGTGTCACACAGACTATTAAAAAATGGACTTAAAGGGGTGAGATTTAATAGAACTAAAAATCAATAAAATGTATTAAATAACATAGCAATAAAAATATAAATGAATAAATTTTACTGTTTTATCAAGCTATTCTTCCCTGGTGACTCAGATGGTAAAGAATCTGCCCACAATGCAGGAGATAAGGGTTTGATCCCTGGGTAGGGAAGATCCCCTGGAGGAGGAAATGGCTATTCACTCCATTATTCTTGCCTGGAGAATTCCATGGACAGAGGAGCCTGGTGGGCTACAGTCCATAAGATTGCAAAGAGTTGGACATGACTGAGTGACTAACACACAGCTTATTTTATTTATTCATTTTTATAGATATACAGATATAGAAAATGGATGTGCAGACACAGAGGGAGGGAAGGGGAAGATGAGTTGGGGGACTGGGATTGGCAATATACACTATAGCTCAGTTGGTAAAGAATCCGCCTGCAATGCAGGAGACCCTGGTTCAATTCCTGAGTCGGAGAAGGGATAGGCTTCCCACTCCAGTATTCTTGGGCTTCCCTTGTGGCTTAGCTGGTAAAGAGTCTGCCTGCGATGTGGGAGACCTGGGTTTGATCCCTGGGTTGGGAAGATGACCTGGAGAAGGGAAAGGCTACCCACTCCAGTGTTCTGACCTGGAAATTCCACGGATGGTATAGTCCATGGGGCTGCAACGAGTTGGACACGACTAAGTGACTTTGGCTTTCACCATGTGTAAGACAGCTGGTGGGAACCTGCCGTAGAGCACAGGGCTCTCAGTGTGGTGCTCTGTGATCCATGATGACCTAGACGTGTGGGCCAGGGGGTGGGAACCCAAGAGGGAGGGGATACATGCATACGTATTCACTTCATTGTATGGCATAAACACAACACTGTAAAGCAATTATTCCTTAATAAATAAGCTTTTGAAAACATGGGTTTTTAAAAGTTGTAGAACCTCTGAACAGGTACCTCATGAAGGTCCACCACTCAGAGCCTGGAATGGATACCAACAGGGCTGCCAGCATTCCTGGTTGTGTAGGATACAGGTTTAGTCACCCGGAAGGACTGACTTTCTCAGCCTGACTTCAAATTCCTGGTCAGAAGATCTCGACTCACCCCGCTTGGTAACTGCTGTCAGCTGAACAAAAGTGCATAATGTAAAAATCGCAAGTTATGCTTTATTTGGGGAACTTACTGAGGACTACAGCCCCAGAGACAGGTTCTCAGAGAGCTTTGAGGAACTGCTTCTGAGTGGTAAGGGAGGAGCCATGATGTACAGGAGTTTTTTTGCTGAAAAAAGAAAAGTAATCAAACATCAAAAGATTACTGGAAAGCTCAGAAAACAAGCATCTCAGGTTAATGATTTTCTATTTATTGGAAAATGCAAGAGCCTTGGCTCATTGAAATTATTACTTAGATGTACATCTTAACATTCAAAAATCTAAGATCATGGCATCTGGTCCCATCACTTCATGGCAAATAGAAGGAAAAAGTAGAAGCAGAAACAGATTTTGTATTCTTGGGCTCCAAAATCACTGCAAATGGTGACTGCAGCCATGAAATTAAAAGACAATTGTTCCTTGAAAGAAAATCTAAGACAAACCTAGACAGTGCATTTAAAAGCTGAGACATCACTTTGCTGACAAAGGTCCGTAGAGTCAAGGCTATGGTTTTTCCATTAGTCATGTGCAGATGTGAGAGTTGGACCATAGAGAAGGCTGAGAGCCCAATAATTGATGCTTTCGAATTGTAGTGCTAGAGAAGACTCTTGAGAGTCCCTTGGACTGCAAGGAGATCAAACCAGTCAATCCTAAAGGAAATCAACCCTGAATATTCATTGGAAGGACTGAGGCTGAAGCTGAAGCTCCAATACTTTGGCCACCTGATGCAAAGAACTGACTTATTGGAAAAGATCCTGATGCTGGAAGAGACTGAAGGTAAAAGGAGAAGAGGGCACCAGAGGAGGAGATGGTTAGATAGCATCACCAACTCAATGAACATGAATTTGGGCAAACTCCTGGAGATAGTTAAGGACAAGGAAGCCTGATGTGCTGCAGTTCATGGGGTTGCAAAGAGTTGGACATCACTTAGCAGCTGAAAAACACAACATCTTAACGATGTAAGGACTGTACCCTGTTTTTCCTCATCCTGAACCCCCTCAGGATGTACTATGAGGCACAGCAGCTATAGTGACTAATATCTTGACCCTTGTAGAACTGGAATGATGGGCAATATGGTTTACTTGGATGGCAGGCAACATTCCCTGTCCACACTATCCACCCTTGTTTCAGCCCTCTGTCCAGAATGGAGGCAGGGCTGGGAGTTGAGAGCATTTAAGTACATTGCTCAAAACAGCAGCTAGATACTCACCAACACTGTCAAAATAAGCGACTGGGATTAGAGATGGTTTTGCACTGGGGAGACATCTCTGAAGGATAGACAAAAATACAGTAGCATAAAAATGTTGTTTCTTTAAATATTTTTTAATTTATTTGACTGCTCCAAGTCTTGGTTGTGGCATGTGGGATCTAGTTTCCTGATCAAGGATGGAGCCCAAGCTCCCTGCACTGGGAGCGCAGTCAGCCACTGGGCCACAAGGAAAGTTCTGAAAGACTGCTTCTGTATTTCAAGAGAAATACATGATAATTACAGAAAAATCACTGAATTCAAGAAAACAGGAAACATCCTTGATTTCATCGATCCGATTAACTTGTTCAGCTCTCCAGCCCCACCTCCACTTGGTTACACATCCCTCCAGTCTTTTTTCTCAGCTATTTATAACAAATTTTACGTATATGTGGTAGCAGACTCTGCATGCTCAGCCTGCTTTATTAAAAAAGCCAAGTTCTTTGATCTTTTTTCTCTTTTTGTTGCATTGGAAAGACAGAATGCAAATATTTCATCTCTCCTGCAGGAAGGTTTGCATATTAAACCCTTCCTGCCCTTGAGGAAAGAAAGGGCAACCAAGTTTTGGTTGCTAAATGATGGGCTTAATGGCTCATCAAATCAGGCCTATTGTGAAAAAATGAGGGAAGATGAAGGGTTTGCTGGCATTTGAGGTGAGCAATAAACAATACCTTTCTCTTCCTATCAGGTTTCGAACCAACTGAAAAATAAAATTCAGTAATCAGACAGATGGAGATGAAATCATCAGCTTTGGGTATAATGAGGCTGATATGAATTCCCTAGGATCTGCAGCCCCTGCTGGGCTTCCTAATATTATACCCACCACCATCTCCTTACCCAACAGCCAGAACAGTGGTTAGCGACAGCCTCTGTGTATGTATCGACAAAACTGAAAGTGTTAGACTCTCAGCTGTGTCCGACTCTTTGTGACCCCATGGACAGTAGCCCGCCAGGCTTCTCTGTCCATGGAATTCCCCAGGTTAGAATGCTGGAGTGGGTAGCCATTCCCTTCTCCAGGGGATCTTCCTGACCCAGGGATCGACCTGGGTCTCCTGCAGGCAGATTCTTTGCCATTCAAGCCAGCAGGGGAGCCCTACAAAAGTAGGTCCTAGGTCCGGCCATATTCACTTTGCTCTGAAAATAGCTTTGTATCTTTATTTTATGAATCTCCATTTGATGATTTCCTTATGATAAACCAAGAAATGCATCACATTACAATTGTGCATCCATTCCTGCTATGTTGGTCTCAGAAAGGTGGTAACAATTCAGAATCTGCTTAACAGAGTATGAAAGGTCCTGTTTTCCCCATGCTCATCGATATTGGTAACTATCCTTTTTCATTTTGCAAATATGAAAGTCCAGAAACATATTGTGTTCATGTATATTTCTGATGACCATTAAAGTTGAATGTCTTTTAATGTCTGTCTTGTGTTTACATTTCTTTTGGCACTGATTGTATGTGTTTTTACATGTTTCTCTTACTGATTATTCAGACCTCTCTGTAGGTTGAGGACAATGACCTTTGGCCCATCATGCTGTGTGCTTTGGAGAAGGAAATGGCAACCCACTCCAGTGTTCTTGCCTGGAGAATCCCAGGGACGGAGGAGCCTGGTGGGCTGCCGTCTATTGGGTCGCACAGAGTCGGACACGACTGAAGTGACTTAGCAGCAGCAGCAGGAGCTGTGTGCTTAGTCTCTCAGTGGTGTCCGACTCTTTGCGACCCCATGCACTGCAGCATGTCAGGCTCCTCTGTCCATAGGGATTCTCCAGGCAAGAACACTGAAGTGGGTTGCCATGTTCTCCTCTAGGGAATCTTCCCAACCCAGGGATTGAACCCAGGTCTCTTGCATTGCAGGCAGATTCTTTACCATCTGAGCCACCAGGAAAGCCCTTTGCCCATCATAATATGTTGCAAATCTCTGCCCACATACACAGCACTCTGGTCAAATTTTGTTTTCTGATTTGGTGGGTAGGTACATGGGAATCACTTGGAAACTTTTTCAGTATTCACATGCTGCTGCTGTTGCTACTGCTGCTAAGTCGCTTCAGTCGTGTCCGACTCTGTGCGACCCCACAGACAGCAGCCCACTAGGCTCTTCTGTCCCTGGGATTCTCCAGGCAAGAATACTAGAGTGTGTTGGCATTTCCCTCTCCAGTGCATGAAAGTGAAAAGTGAAAGTGAAGTCGCTCAGTCGTGTCCGACTCTTAGCGACCCCATGGACTATAGCCTACCAGGCTCCTCTGTCCATGGGATTTTCCAGGCAAGAGTACTGGAGTGGGGTGCCATTGCCTTCTCCATTCACATGTTAGCTAACGTTTATTAAGTATTTTCTATATGATAGGCAGGGCTTACCTGGTGGCTCAGAAGGTAATCTTCCCACAGTGAGGAAAACCTGGGTTTCATCCCTGGGTCAGTAAGATCCCTTGGAGAAACCCATTCCAGTATTCTTGCCTGGAGAGTTTCATGAACAGAGGAGCCTGGTGGGCTACAGTCCCTGGGGTCTCAAGGAATCAGACACAACTGAGTAACTAACACATGTGACAGGCACTGTTCTAATTGATTCACGTGTATGAACTTGTTGTAACCCATATAACAATAACCCTATGAAGCATGTACTGTTATTGTACCAGTTTTATAGGTGGAGATACATTTTGTCCAAGGGCACACAACCAGCCAGTACAATTCAAGCTATTGCCTGTCTACAGGGTCCTTGCTCTAACCACGACCTAAGGCCACATGTGTGCACTCTAAACCCTGGAGAGTCTGAGCTGCTGCCTTGGAATGTGACTGATATGTGCACATCGAGAAGTTCCCCAGACAATTTTGATATACCCTCAGGATAAGCACCTGAAGAAGGCGATGGCACCCCACTCCAGTACTCTTGCCTGGAAAAATCCCATGGATGGAGGAGCCTGGTAGGCTGCAGTCCATGGGGTTGTGAAGAGTCAGATACAACTGAGCGACTTCACTTTCACTTTCCACTTTCATGCATTGGAGAAGGCAATGGCAACCCACTCCATTGTTCTTGCCTGGAGAATCCCAGGGACGGGGGAGCCTGGTGGGCTGCCGTCTACAGGGTCGCACAGAGTCGGACACGACTGAAGTGACTTAGCAGCAGGATAAGCACCGGTTTTTAGTGGTGTTTTGTCTGGGCTTTGCTGTATGCAAGTTTTACATTTTTTTACCTAGTCAAATTTGTCCTATTTCTATTGTCCACAAAAAATTAATAAATAGTCAATCTAAGAAAGAAATGAAAAACTTTATTCATGTCAATCTGAGGATGATAGCCTGGGAGACAGTCTCTCAGAGAGTTCTGAGAACTGTTCCAAAGAAGTCAACCGGGAGGCCAGTACATATGTGATTTTGGCAAAGGAGAACATGCCATCACACACATCTTCATAGAAGGTTGCTACTAGAAATGCAGGACAGACACCTTAGTTAATGGTGTTAATGTTTTTCTAAGTATGGGAAGATGCCAGAAATTAGGTTCACACAATCTTCTCCTGAAAATATCCGAGGGCCAGTTCCATCCATTTTCCAGAGGTTCACGGTGTCTCATCCTGATCTTTACTCTGAATTCCTTTCTGGGTGTATTTTAGATCAGCAACTGCAGTGGCTAATGACTTGATTCGTGTGGAATTGGCTGGTGGGCAGCATTCTTTATGTTACAATCCCTTTTTGGTCTTAATTATAACCAAAGTTTGGGAGGTCTTGTGTGGCCAATTTGTCCTATGGAGCATGTAGGAATGCTCATTCTTAGGTCAGGTGAGGATTTTCTTGATGGAACACTCAGTGTGCTATTACTGGATCAGGCCCTGTTAACAGTAACTGAAGGCCTCTGGACCACCTGTCTTTTAGGGTCCTGGAAATGGCTCCCTCTTGTTGCTCCTTCCCATATGTAGAATCTGTACTATTACAATCATCGATCTTATAGAAATCATATATATATATACACATTTGTTTGTTTTGTTTTTTGGCCACACCATGCAGCTTGTGGGATCTCAGTTCCCTGACCAGGGATTGAATCCTGGGCCACGGCAGTTGAAAGCCTAGAATCCTAACCATTAAGCCACCAGGGAATGCCCTAGAACCATTGATCAAAATACAATATATTTTTAAAACGTTTTTTAATTTGACTGCACAGATCTTCATTGTATCACATGGGAACTTTCACTGCAGGACACAGACTCTCTAGTTGTGCTGTGCGGGCTCAGTAGTCGTGACTCACAGGCCTAGCTGGTCCATAGCAAGTGGGATCTTAGTTCCCCAACCAGGGATCGAATGCACATCCCCTGCATTGCAAGGCAAATTCTTAACCACTGGACCATAAAGGAAGTCCCAATAACATATTTTTGACCAATCAAGTCTCCTAGTCATCATTAATTTTATCTGAGGCCATCACGCTATTTGGTAATGCAAGAAATGTTGTATAATAAGTGGAAGGCAAATACATAGCTAGTAGCATTAATAAGGTCGTAAGTAAATATTTCAGCTAAGGACTTTCATTAGGTGCAGCCCAGTATCTCTCCAGGGCATCTGACTAGTCTATTCTGCACAATCTCTATCTTTAAGGGAAATGATATATTGGCTTTGTACATAAAGTTCACCTAAGATGCCTGCACATACAAGATGAGTGCTGGGTCATCGCAACCCCTTATAGGACTGACAAGGGAATGTTATCGTCTAAGGAATTGCATGACTGGTGCCAAAAGAGGAAAATTGATCTTAAGATTGAGCAGGTATTTCTGCCACAGGGTAGGTCTGGTTAACACGTGATGCGTGTGCACAAAGCACACTAGAAAGAGGGAGGAGGCTGAAGGGCAGAGGAAAGGTTTCATGTTTAAATTTTTCCTGTCTTGCCTAAAAATGTGAATTTTTATTTTGTCACTATCCTTTCTTTCACCTCTATATAAAGAAAAAAAGCCTTCCTTCACCCAAATGTTATCTATTGCTGCCCAACACTCCGGTCCGAAGTATAGGGGTTTAAAACATTAACCATTTTCTTATGATTCTCTGGATGGCAGTGGTTTTTCTGCTGATCTCATCTGAGATCACTCACATGGCTAAAGCTGCAGTTGGTTTCGGCTTTTGGCTAGGGTGCTTTCACTTCTCCAACACATTCTGTCTCCAGCTCTAAGAAGCTAGCCTGGCCTTCTTTGTGGCATGAGTGGGTAAAGTAGAAACTGTAACATTCCTTACAGCAGAGGATCCAGACGTGTCCCAGTGTCACCTCCCCACATTGAAAGTTACAAGGCCAGCCTAAGCTTCAAGAGGTAGGGAGATAGGTTCTACCTCCTGATGAAATAGGGTTTCCCTGGTGGCTCAAACAGTAAAGAATCTGCCTGTAATGCAGGAGACCGGGATTTGATCCCTGGGTTGGGAAGATCCACTGGAGATGGAAATGGCAACTCACTCCAGTATTCCTGCCTGGAGAATCCCATGGACAGAGGAGCCTGGCGGGCTACAGTCCATGGGGTCGCAAAGAGTCGGACACGACTGAGTGACTAACACCTGATGGAAGGAACACCAAAATCACACTGCAAAGGGGCAGAGGAATGTGATTCAGTGGAGGCCAGTATAGCAAAGCTCAACCACAAGGTGTTAAACTCACTCTTCTACAATGTGTTCTTGTACTATTTTAAGGTAAAATTCACCTAAGATAAAATCAACCATTAACCATTTTAAAGTCTACAGTTCCATGGCACTCAGTATATTCACAATGTTGGGAAACCATCTCCATCTACTTACAAGACATTTTCATCATCTCCATCTAGTTACAAGACATTTTCATCATCCTAAAAGAAAAACACGTACTCATCAAACAGTCACTTCCAAATCTCCTCTAACTTATTTTTTTCTGTCTCTGTAGATTTACCTATTCTGATTTATCTTTATTTAAAAGCAAAATGGCTGTCTGAGGAGGCCTTACAAATAGCTGTGAAAAGAAGAGAAGTGAAAAGCAAAGGAGAAAAGGAAAGATATAAGCATCTGAATACAGAGTTCCAAACAATAGCAAGGAGAGATAAGAAAGCCTTCCTCAGCGATCAATGCAAACAAATAGAGGAAAACAACAGAATGGGAAAGACTAGAGATCTCTTCAAGAAAATTAGAGATACCAAGGGAACATTTCATGCAAAGATGGGCTCGATAAAGGACAGAAATGGTATGGACCTAACAGAAGCAGTAGATATTAAGAAGAGATGGCAAGAATACACAGAAGAACTGTACAAAAAAGAGCTTCACGACCAAGATAATCATGATAGTGCGATCACTCACCTAGAGCCAGACATCCTGGAATGTGAAGCAAGTAGGCCTTAGAAAGAATCACTACGAACAAAGCTAGTGGAGGTGATGGAATTCCAGTGGAGCTATTTCAAATCCTAAAAGATGATGCTGTGAAAGTGCTGCACTCAATATGCCAGCAAATTTGGAAAACTCAGCAGTGGCCACAGGACTGGAAAAGGTCAGTTTTCATTCCAATCCCAAAGAAAGGCAATGCCAAACAATGCTCAAACTACCGCACAACTGCACTCATCTCACACGCTAGTAAAGTAATACTCAAAATTCTCCAAGCCAGGCTTCAGCAGTACATGAACCGTGAACTTCCTAATGTTCAAGCTGGATTTAGAAAAGGCAGAGGAACCAGAGATCAAATTGCCAACATCCGCTGGATCATGGAAAAAGCAAGAGAGTTCCAGAAAAACATCTATTTCTGCTTTATTGACTATGCCAAAGCCTTTGACTGTGTGGATCACAATAAACTGTGGAAAATTCCGAAAGAGATGGGAATACCAGACCACCTGACCTGCCTCTTGAGAAACATGTATGCAGGTCAGGAAGCAACACTCAGAACTGGACATGGAACAACAGACTGGTTCCAAATAGGAAAAGGAGTACGTCAAGGCTGTATATTGTCACCCTGCTTATTTAACTTCTATGCAGAGTACATCATGAGAAACGCTGGGCTGGAAGAAGCACAAGCTGGAATCAAGATTGCCAAGAGAAATATCAATAATCTCAGATATGCAGATGACACCATCCTTAGGGCAGAAAGTGAAGAAGAACTAAAGAGCCTCTTGATGAAAGTGAAAGAGGAGAGTGAAAAAGTTGGCTTAAAGCTCAACATTCAGAAAACAAAGATCATGGCATCTGGTCCCAGCACTTCATGGGAAATAGATGGGGAAACAGTGGAAACAGTGTCAGACTGTTTTTCTGGGCTCCAGAATCACTGCAGATGGTGACTGCAGCCATGAAATTAAAAGACGCTTACTCCTTGGAAGGAAAGTTATGACCAACCTAGATAGCATATTGAAAAGCAGAGATATTACTTTGCCAACAAAAAAGGTCTGTCTAGTCAAGGCTATGGTTTTTCCAGTGGTCATGTATGGATGTGAGAGTTGGACTGTGAAGAAAGCTGAGCACCGAAGAATTGATGCTTTTGAACGGTGGTGTTGGAGAAGACTTTTGAGAGTCCCTTGGACTGTAAGGAGATCCAACCAGTCCATCCTAAAGGAGATCAGTCCTGGGTGTTCATTGTAAAGACTGATGTTGAAGCTGAAACTCCAATACTTTGGCCACCTCATGTGAAGAGTTGATTTATTGGAAAAGACTCTGATGCTGGGAGGGATTGGGGGCAGGAGGAGAAGGGGACGACAGAGGATGAGGTGGCTGGATGGCATCACCGACTCAATGGACATGAGTTTGAGTGAACTCTGGAAGGTGGTGATGGACAGGGAGGCCTGGCGTGCTGAGATTCACAGGGTCGCAAAGAGTCAGACTCGACTGAGCGAATGAACTGAACTGAACTGAACTGATGTTTTAATTCATTTTTATTGGGGTATTGCTGATTTACAATGTTGTATTAGTTTCTGTTGTTCAGCAAAACGAATCAGTTATACGTACACAAATACCCACTCTTTTTTAGATTCTTTTCCCATAAAGGTCATTACAAGCTTCTTAGTTGGCACTAGTAGTAAACAATCTGCCTGCCGTTGCAGGAGACATAAGAGACAGGGGTTCAGTCCCCGAGTCGGGAGATCCCTGGAATAGGAAATGGCAATCGGCTCCGGTATTCTTCCCTGGGACATTCCATCGACACAGGAGCCTGGGGGCTGCTGTCCGTGTGCATACAGAGAGTTGGACATGATTGAGCACAATTGAGTAGAGTTCCCTGTGTAGACTTACCTGTTCTGGATGTTTCATTTAAATAAAATCATTCAACATGTAGCCTTTTGTGCCTGGTTTCTTTCACTCAATGTAATGTTTTCAAGATTTACGTAACACTGTAGCATGTACTAACCCTTCCTTCCTTTCCATGGGTTAATAATATACCATGGCGTGGACAAGCCACATTTTGCTCATCCATTCATCAGCTGGTGAACATTTGGTTGTCTCCACCTTTTGGAGACTGTGACTAGTGATGCTATGAGCATCTAGTACCCTCGATTCTTCTTACATTGAAACCTTTCCCACATCTGGAATCCAATTTTGTACACAGTTTGAGGTAGGAATCTAATTCCATTTTCTTCCTTTTATCCCATTGACGTGTATTTATAGACTATGCTTCTTACACCAACTTTGTCTGTCGCTCTGACCAATTATTCAACCTCTCTTGTTTTAGTTTCCTCATCTGTAACTTGAGATAGTAACAGTAACCAATCTGCTAGAGCTGTTGTCAGGATTAAACGAATCAATGTGTGTAAAGTACCTAGAACAGGGCCCAGCACAAGGGAAGTATTCATTAAGTATCTGCCTTTATCCTTACTAATCCCAAATGTCTGCACATGTGAGGATCCATTTGTTTATTGTGGATCCACTTCTTTATTCTGTTGTTTTGTCTATTTCTATTTTTAAGGTGTGTCCCTTTATATTCTGTTTCAATAGCCAATAAGCCAAATTTTCCTTCATTGTTTCTCTTTAAAAAACAGGTCTTCCTGGTCATTTGGAATTCTTCCAATTGAATTTTATCATGTTCTTCTCCTTAAATCCCGCTGGGATTTTTTTTATTGAAGTTACATTTGTAGATTAATTTAGGGAAAACTGAAATATTTTTATTATGAAGTCTTCCTATGCCATAACATGGCTCTTCATTTATTAAGCTCTTATTCCATATCTCACAGAACAGTTTTATAGATTTTTCTGGTACAGTTATTGCGTATTTTTTTTGGTTTATCCCTGGATATTTCAAATATTTTGTTGCCATGGTAAATGAGACTTTTTCACTATATTTAACAAGTTACTATTTGTATATAGGGAAACTATGGATCTCAGTTCTTTTTTTGTTGTTGATGTTCTTACCATTTTTCAATTTTTTTTTTTTTAAAAAGCACAGAATCTTCAAGTAGTTACCTTCTTTTTTGCATCATTATACATATCTATATTTTTTCTTGACTTATTGCACAGGCTAAGACTCTCAGAACAATATTGGGTAAGAGGCAGTAGCAGGCACAAGAGGGTACAGGGTGGCAGTGTGTGGCAGGGCAGGCATTCCAGCAGAACAGTACGAACAGGAATATCAGTTCAGGTTCAGTCACTCAGTTGTGTCTGACTCTTTGCAACCCCAGGGACTGCAGCATGCCAGGCTTCCCTGTCCATCACCAACTCCCGGAGCTTGCTCAAACTTATGTCTATCGAGTCAGTGATGCCATCCAACCATCTCAGGCAGGAGGAAAGCAGTGACATATCTAGAGAATGGTGCAAAGCAAGGAGAAGCTGGTTTTAAATTCCCAGGGTAGAGATTGTGGATCTGACTTGACAAGTTGTATTTTAGAAGCATAGTGGAGGAAGGACCACAGGGACATGA
The DNA here is from genome assembly GCF_027580195.1 of Bos mutus. Classification (NCBI taxonomy): domain Eukaryota; kingdom Metazoa; phylum Chordata; class Mammalia; order Artiodactyla; family Bovidae; genus Bos; species Bos mutus. The sequence continues at coordinate 18,603,770 of NC_091634.1, read as the reverse complement.
GACTCAGAAAGGGTGACCAGTTAAGACCTCATGAGTCGTCAGTGGGGAGGCGGTGAGGATCGGGGCTGTGTAGGAGTGTCAGCTGGAGCCCCCTGTAAAAAGCAACACCTAGTCTTCCACTGAGATTAGGGTTAAGTCCTAAAGCCCTGGGGCCCTGTGCAGCCTGGGGAGGTTTGTGCTTTCTCCTGAAGAGGTTCGAGTATGGCAGGACCGAGCTGATGGCCTTCCCTAAGGGCAGGCCCTGTGCCCTCCCTGTCTCACCCTCCAGAAGTATAACCCTCAGTCATACTTCCATGTGGAGACAGGATTTTGTGGAATTTATTTTTGTTGTTGAATGTCACCTAAATAGCAATCCACAGAAATTCAAGATTTCAGGCCTCAAAGGGTTTTGACTCCAGCCTTCAGTGTAATATCTAAAACATTAGAAAGTGGTGGTAACTTTCCCCCCATGGTCAAGGCTTCCGCACCCACCTCCTCCATTATCTGACCTTGATTAGTTTAGCCCCGTAACAGTCTGGGGCTTCAGTGAGCACCTCTAGGTTAGTGGAGATGGCTGGACCTCGAGGGTGTGATATGAGAATGGGGAGTAGGCCTGGGAGATGGTGACTCATTGTGGTGCCAACACCTCCCCACTCCTCCCAGCATCACCAGGGTGGTCATTTAGACCTCTTTCCTATCTTCTCTATCCAGCCATCAGTGCAGAAGAAGAGCAAGAGGCAGCCAGAGGATGATCTCAGACCTGAAGACTAGAGGGAAGAAGCCAGCTCAGCACCCACAGCAGCAGGGCAATAAGGAACAGGTGGGCAGCAAGCAGGCAAGGGAGGAGGGATGACCCCTGGGGGACAGGGAGGGGAGCAGGTGAATGGAGGCTGGCCCTGTGAGGGGTTTGGGAAGTGAGTGTGTGTTTAAAAATGGGTGTTTGTCCAGGGAAACCAGGGCACCTCAAAGTCTTTGAGGGAAATCAATACAGAGCGAGTCTTGACAGAGAGCCTTCTGGTCCTTTGACCCCAAACTGTACCACAGAGCCCAAACCCTAGTGCCGAGAAGTCTATCTGGACCCCGTTCCCAAGCCTTGCTTTGGTCCTCTGGGCTTTCTGCTGCCCTCATTATCTTTATTGGAGCAAGCATGAAAGCACTGAGTGTTCCTAGCTTCTGGGACCCCAAGGTACAAGGATGATGGGGAGCAAGAGATGGACCCTGATTTTCTGCTCAAGCCCAGCCCTTGATTCCTGGCTGGGGACTTTGGCTGTTGGCAAATGGGTATCAGGTGGTGATGAAGGTGATGGGCTCCTGGGTGGGCAGGACCACTCCACCCACACCCGATGATGTTCACAACCTCATCTGGCAGTGCCAACACTTCACCCGGGCGAGGCAGAAACACAGATCTACCTTTAGCAACAGAGGGTACAGAGTTTTCCAAGGCATCCAAAGCAAACCTTAGACTCCAAATAAGGTGGGAGATCACTCACCCTGGCAAGCTGCTTGTTCTGATTTCAGGGACCATGAACCCTGCTTCAAGGGTTCTTCAGGCTCTGAGGGACTTCCCTGGTGGCTCAATGGTTAAGAATCCCCCCTCTAGTGCGGGGCATGCAGGTTCGATCCCCGGGTGGGGAACTAAGATCCCACACGCCACAGGGCAAATAAGCCTGAATGACACAGCTATTGAGCTTGCATGCTCTGGAGCCTGCACGCTGCAACTAGAGAGAAGCTCAACTAGAGAGAAGCCTGCATGCCACAAGGAAAGATTCCACATGGCAATGCATCCAAAGAAATAAATCTTTTTTTAAAAGAAGGAGGGCTCTGAAGTTGCAGCATCCTCTTTCTGTGCCAGACCGTAGCTTTTGAGCAGTGCCCCCACCCAAATCTGCTTGGCTTGTTGCTCACAGTGGGCGTGAAGATCCAATCCAAGTCTGATCTGGGCTTTTTCTGTGCGCTCACATTTCCTGGGAGGAGAGCCTATTGGAAATGGGCAGAGAGGGAGCATTTTAATTAACAGAGCTGGTCTGAAACATGAGGCTGATGCAACTTCGCTCCATGCCAAGGCTGATCACAGTTTAACATCGGGAGAAGAAAGCAATGAAGGAAATAGATCAGATGAGGCAATATCGGGAGTTTATGAATCCTGTGCATTTTCTTATGGCTTCCCAGGAATGGCTTTTAAACTGGCTGTCACCCATGCACAAATTATGGCCTCAACCAGGGAGGATGGGGAGGCCGACAAGACATACACCCGTGCGTAGGACACAGGCACTCACCAGCTCATAATTCTTTCTTGTGCTGCAAAAGTGGAGAGCACTGTGATAGCAGAGAGAGATGTGACCCTTGTGATGTCTTTGGGGAAAAAAAAAAAGCACCGGAAAGCAACCCTGGGGGCAGGGGAGGGAAGAAGAGAACTAAGAAATAAATAACAAAGCAGGATGCTATTTACATACCCAGGGAAGACCTCTGAGACTGCTTGGAGCCTTGGATGTCAGTAATAACTCGGTGATGGAAATAAAGAGACTGCTCTGCAAACCCACATTGCCGGAGATGGTATCAGCCTTGTTTCTCCCTTTGTTTCCAGACAAATTCCAGCACAGCAGTGGGCAAGACAGGCCCGTGGAAGGGAACAGTGGGAGTGGGGTGGGGTGAGTCTAGGTGGTCCCCGTGAAGACTCAATTATGTTGGCTGTGAAGAGATTAATTAGAATTGAATTTTCTATTGATGTAAAACTGCCTTTTGCACCTGCCGCTGGCATCCTCATTACTGGTTTTCTATTACAGGGGATTATACGATGCAGTGAAATAAAGTTTATGCCTCCTGAGTGATGCTCTTAAAATAGGTTTACTGTACTTAACTGGTGGAAAAGAGGGTTACCTGAGAGAAATATGATTTAATCTATTTTTCTTCTGCTTTTTATTAGACAAGGGAACCTATATCCTTTCCTGGAAATTTCGAGGCACGGAGGTCTTAATGTCTGCTGGCCAGGCGATAAGCTGTGAGGGGAGGTCCAGGCTTGTCTTAGTCACTCTGAGTCTGATGCTTCCAAGGATGACGACGATGTGGAAGGAATCATCAGCTCCCTGCACTAGGATGAGTCTCAGCCAGTGACTGTCTGGAATAGGTGACCCAGAGGTCTGACTGTAGGGAATCAGAGTCCCCGGGATTTCTAGAACTCATCTCTTGGAAAACTGGGAGGAGGGCGGTGGTGCGTGTGGAAGGGCAGATAGTATTCGTGCTCTGGGAAGAGAACTGCAAACAAACTCCAGGTAGAAGAAGCTCCCTCCTGTCCCACAAACCACCTGCTCACCTTTTCTAGTCAAGTATGGGAGATGCCATCGTGAGTGGGACCGTCTCTGCGCAGGTCATTGTCGCTGTTCAGCCTCTCGGTCGTGTCTGACTCTGTAGCCCCGTGGACTGTAACCCACCAAGCTCATCTGTCCATGGCATTCTCCAGGCAAGAATACTGAAGTGCGTTGCCAGTCCCTTCTCCAAGGGATCTTTCCAACTCAGGGATCAAACCCGAGTCTCCTGCATTGCTGGTGGAGTCTTTACCATCTGAGTGACCAGGGTGGGTGATATCCAATGGTGGGCCAGAACCTGACCTCAGAGCTGTGGATACAACCAACTCAGAAACAAGAAGAGATGGGCCTTTTTGTGGTGGGGTCACAGTTATCTTTTCTATGACCAATTACATTGGTATTTCATCCCAACAAAGTGAAACCTCTGAGTCCAGCTCCTGTCATATATCAATTCAACGCGTATTTATTGAGCATCTTCTACACGTCAGGTGCAGCTAGGACTATGGCAGTGAACACGACAGGCATGCTCTCTGGCCTTCTGGACTATATATGCTGGTGGGTTGTCGGGTCCTTCTAATTAGACACCCAGCATCCTTACTCTGGAGCCAAAGCCCTAAGACATCATATCAGGAAACCAGTCACAGTCACAGCCTTGAGGATGAAACTGGGGATGAGGAGGACTTTTTTAAAGAAGTATTTTCATTGTAAAATAAAACAGGAAAATAAGCCCAACAAATGTATACTTTGAAGATTTATTATAACAACCACCACCCAGATGAAGAAGTAGAACCTCACCTGAATGTTCACAGATGCCCATCATGTCCCTGCTTTCTAACTCAGCTGCCGTCCTCCCTACAGAAGTGACCCCTCTCCGGATTCTGATAGGAATCTGGTCTCTTGTCTTTCTTGACAGTTTTATCACCCAAGTGCCTTCCTACACGGGTGCTGTAGTCTTGCCATCTTTCAAAATCCCATCTCTCTTTTGAGTCTCTTTTAACTGACAGGCTTTCCTCCTCCACCCCTTTCTGTTCTTTACAATTTATCTGTTGAAGAATCTAGCCTTTTGACCCAGAGGTGCCCACTGCCTGGATTCTGCTGATTGATACTCTTGGTGGCGTTCAACGTATTCCTCTGTATTTCCTGCAAGTTGGGAGCTGAATCCAGAGGTTGGACCAGACTCAGTTCAGTCCTTTTGGCGAGACCATAGGTGATGTTGTGTTATTTCATTAGGAGACACATAATGTCAGTTTGCGGCTCCTCTGTGCGGTTAACAGCTGTTGCTGAACAATGCCTAGCTCCGTTCATTCACTGGGGCTTTAAAATCGTGGTATTCTAATTCTATCCTTTTTCTTTCATATATTACCTTGAGTGCTTCCACTCATGCACTGCTGGGCTACTCAGTGGTGCAGTTTACATTTTAAAGGCAGGATAAATGTTTGATTCTTGCCCTTTATTTACCTGCTTTTGAGAGAATAAATTTGTTCTTTCTCTTCTGAAGGTGACTATGTTTTAAGTAGCTTTATGCATTAAAGGTTTAAACACATTTGATAGATTTCAATTCATTACAATTATAATCTTTATTGCAGCTCAAATGGTTCCATATTTGGCCCCTGGGAACCTCTTACAGATGGTTTCCACGTCCTTTTGACATGATCTTTTAATACTGCAAGTCTCCATGTTATCTCTAGATATAGAATTCTATCTACCTTTTTAATAAAAACATAAAATGTCAAGAAAATGAAAAATAAACCATAGACTGGGAGAAAATATTGTAAAATCTGATAGAGGATTGCTATCCAAAGTATACAAAGAAATAAAAGAATGAGCTATCAAGCCACAAAGAGGCATGAAAGAAACTTAAACACATATTGCTAAATGAGGGAAGCCAATTCAAAAAGTCTACATCTCTATGGTTCTGATTTTTAGGATAGTGAAAATATTCTGTATACTATTAATACAGTGGTCAGTACACGTCACTGTACATTTGTCAAAATCCACAGAACATACAGTACAAAGACGGGACCCCAATGTAAACAGTGGACCCTGGTTGCGGTTGGTCAGTGTTGGCTGATTGTCATAAAGACACCGCACTGACACCGAGTGCTGGTGGCCGGGGAGGCTGTGTTCCGCAGTGGGAGCCGGTAGAGCGGGAACTCTGTGTACCTTCTAGTCAGTTTTGCTGTGAACCTAAAACAGTTCTTAAAAATTAATTCTATGAGTTAAAAAAAAGTGATTACCATGCCTCACAAGCATGTACTGATTCTTCCCATTTAATTTGAGAATTCTTGAGTATTTATTCAAACTCATTTTTCTTATACCTGAATTCCTTTCTCTCACCCAAGAATCATAATTCTCAAGAGCACAGAAGATGACAGAATCAGAATATCCAACTATTACTTATTTGCTTTGTCTCATATGACACGCACAAAAGTCTCAGTGTAAAACACTAATCCTACCTCAATCAACATCATTGTTAAAAATTATTCACGAAACAATGAAGCATCACCTCACACCAGTCAGAATGGCCATCATTAAAAAGTCTACAGATGGTGAACGCTAGAGAGGGTGCGGAGAGAAAGGAACTTGCCTGCACTGTTGGTGGGAATGTAAATTGGTGCAGTCACTGTGGAGAGCAGTATAGGGATTCCTTAAAAAATACTAAAAATAGAGTTGCCATATGATCCTGTAATCTTACTCCTGGGCATATATCTGGAGAAAACTCTAATTTGAAAAGATACATGCACCCCAGTGTTCACAGGAGCACTGTTTACAGCAGCCAGCACATAGAAGCGACCTAAATGTCTATCAGTAGACGACTGGGAAAAGAAGATGGGGCACATATGTGCAATGGAATATTACTCAGCCATAAAAGGAATGGGATAATGCCACCTGCAGCAACCTAGATAGACCGAAAAATTATCATCTTAAGTCACGTAAGTCAGACAGAGAAAGACACATACCATACAATATCATTTACATGTGGAATTTTAAAAATGATACAAATGAACTTATTTACAAAACAGAAATAGACTCATGGACATAGAAAACAATCTTACAGTTACCAAGAGGAAAGCGGGGGTGAGGGGGATAAATTAGGAGTTTGGGATTAAGATATACACAGTACTGCATTAAAACTTGGTAACCAACAAGGACCTACTGTATAGCACAGGGAACTATATTCAATATCTCGTAATAATCTATAATGGAGAACAATCTGAAAAAGAATATATATTCCTACAATATTATACATGTGTAACTGAATCACTTTGTTCTACACTTGAAACTAAAACAACACTGTAAGTTAACTACATCTCAATTAAAACTAAAAGAATTTTATCACACCAAGTTATATTTTTGCTGACAAATTTCTGACAGATATAACAAGATCTTATTTGACTTCTATTAAGCCTAAAACCACCAGTCCATCCTAAAGGAGATCAGTCCTGGGTGTTCATTGGAAGGACTGATACTGAAGCTGAAACTCCAGTACTTTGGCCACCTCATGCGAAGAGTTGACTCGTTGGAAAAGACTCTGATGCTGGGAGGGATTGGGGGCAGGAGGAGAAGGGGACGACAGAGGATGAGATGGCTGGATGGCATCACCGACTCGATGGACATGAGTTTGAGTGAACTCCGGGAGTTGGTGATGGACAGGGAGGCCTGGTGTGCTGTGATTCATGGGGTTGCAAAGAGTAGGATACAACTGAGCAACTGAACTGAACTGAAGTACAATAAAATTATTATACTTTTAAAATATTTTTTAAATTGTTTCCATATTCTTTCCCCATTCTCTTATTCCTCCCATTAATAAATAGCTGTGTGTATGTGCACTCAGTCATGTGTGACTCCTTGTGACCCCATGGACTATAGCCCACTAGGCTTCTCACCATGGGATTTTTCAGGCAAGAACTCTGGAATAGGTTGCCATTTCCCCCTCCAGGAGATCCTCCCAACCCAGGGATGGATCCGTGTCTCCTGTGTCTCCTTCATTGGCAGGTGGATTTTTGTACCACTATGCCACCTGGGAAGCCCAAGAAATAGCTGTTATATAATCTATATTATCATAATGTATAGCCATTACATATACTATACTCTTTCATTTTTTATCCTTGTTTATTTTTAATTCCATAAACAACCACATAGTTAGTGCTAGTGTTCACCTCTTTATGTTGATGTTTCTCTAGTCACTTTGGTTCTCTGGTAGATTTCCCAGGAAGGGGCCAATAGTCCCTGAATTTTTGCCCCCTGGTAAGAGTTTGTACCCTTTATACTTGAAAGTCAGTTTCCCTAGATCCTTGGTTCACAATTTATTTTCTTGAATATCTTCAGTAAAGTCCTCTATTTTCTCATGACACGTGTTACAGTCAAAAAGTTGACAAGGAGCCAATTTTCTGCCCCTTACAAGTCATTCGCTATTTCTGCTTACTCAAAGGAACTTTATTTTTCTTCAAAGCCTCATTATTTTACTAACAATGATACCCTGACGTTGGTCATTCTGGGTCGATATTCGGAAGAGCGTAATATGAGCCTTCAATGTGTAGTTTCAACCCTTTCTTCTTTCTTTTTTTTAAATTGGAGTACAGTTGCTTTCAATTGTGTGTTGGTTTCTGCTTTACAACTAAGTGAATCATCTATACATATACATGTATCCCCTCCCTCTCGGATCTCCCCCACCCCCGCCCCATCCCACCCATCTAGGTCATCTCAGAGCACCAAGATGCGCTCCCTGAGATACACAGCAGTTCCCCACTAGCTATTATTTTGCATGTGGTAGTGTGTAGCGTCGATTCTCATCTCCCAATTCACCCCGCCCTCCCCTTCCCCAAAGCCCGTGTCCACATATCCATTCTCTATGTCTGCATCTCTATTCCTGCCCTGCAAATAGGTTCATCTGTACCATTTTTTTCTTTTAGATTCCACATATATGCATCAATATATGATATTTGCTTTTCTCCTTCTGATTGACTTCACTCTGTGACAGGCTCTAGGTCCATCCACACCTCTACAGATGACCCAGTTTGGTTCCTTTTTCGTCGCTGAGCAATATTCCATTGTATATATGTACCTCATCTTCTTTATCTATTCATCTGTCATTGGACATCTAGGTTGCTTCCATGTCCTGGCTAATGTAAATTGTGCTGCAGTGAACATTGGCATACATGTGTCTTTTTGAATTACGGTTTTCTCAGAGTATATGCCCAGTAGTGGGATTGCTGGGTCATATGTCAACCCTTACTTTTTCCTGAAAGGTTTCCTTGAATTATATCTTTTAATATTTGTTCTGATCTCTACTTTTGTGTTTTCCTTCAGGGACTTCTCTCTTTGTACGTTAAGTCATCTTTATCTAGCTTCAATATTTGTCATTTTCTCTTGACTCTTTTGTATCATGTTCATTTCTTTTGGATTTTTAATATTTTCCATTTTCCCAATCTCCTATTTCTTCTAGTGCAATATCTGTCATGTTTATTTACTCCAGTGTTCTTCCTAGTTCAATCTTAATTTCTGAAATGTTTTTTAACTCAAATTCCTTCCTGAGTTTGTCATTTCATTTCTGAGTTTTTTAACATTTCTGATTTATGTTGTTTGTTATACCATTTCCTTAATTTCTTACAGCTTTTGTTTTTGCAAATAGGAGGTTATAGCTTCCTATTTGTTTGTAGATATGTCTTTCTGTATGCTTTTAATTGTCTGAAGGGATGATCTTCTATTCCTTATTCTCTCTTTTTTTACTTTGTTTGGAGTATGACCTTGTTTCTTCTCTTGTGCTCATTTCTATAAAGATGAAATTAATTTTTCTTAGCATTTAGGAAGAAGTTTAGTTCAAGATAGCTTTTCTAACTTCATAAAGCTCCCTCTTTCATCTCATGCAGTTAAAAGATCCTGCGGTTTGATTTCCAGCATTCTTTGCTCTTATAAACATGTCTCCACTTTTATCTGGATCTTCTGTTTCCTGCCCCTCTTTTGTCCCTGCTCTATTCAGTTCTGATTCCTCTTTCAGCAGTGTCTCCTCCTGGAAGGAAGACCGGGCTGGCCAGTTTCAGGATGCTCCATCCTCTTTAAATCATCTTATCTCATGCCTTCTGCACTTTACCTGATGTTGGAGGGGACAAAACCCCTCCCAGCTTCAGCTACTGTTCTAAAACTGAATCTCTGTGCTTCTCAGTGAATACCTGCTGGGTGTTTCAGGTGGGGACTCTCTAGCTCTCAGGCATGACAAGCACCCTCTTTCTTCCTTTTGCTAGTTATCCTATTGTTTGTGGGGGATACATTGCTCACTAGGTTTTTAGTTAGTTTTTATTTGTTTATCCATGCTGCATGACTTGCAGGCTGTTCAGTTTCCCCAGCAAGGATGGAACCCCACACTCATGGCAGTGGCAGCACAGAGTCCTAACCACTGGACCTCCAGGGAAGTCCCATTGCCCCCTCGTTTCTTTGAGAACGTTTCCCACTGGTTTTCAGTCTAACTATCTAGCTGGTCTGTCTGTTTTCATTGTTGCCGTTTAGTTGCTAAGCTGTGTCAGACTCATTTGCCACTCCGGGGACTGTGTAGCCCACCAGGCTCCTTTGTCCATGGGATTTCTCAGGTAAGAATACTGGAGTGGGTTGCCATTTTCTTCTCCGGGGGATCATCCGAACAGACGGATCAAACCTGCATCTCCTGCATTGGCAGGCGGATTCTTTACCACCGAGCCACCTGGGAAGCCCCGGCTGTTTTCATTAGGGGATTCAAAATTATACTGCTGCCATCATCTCAAAAATACCACAGGGAGAACTTTTAATATTGGCACTTTAACACCACCAAGGCATGCTTTATCACGACCGAACCAGAGCAGAAAAGCTATGTAAACAGTAATTTGTGTAGAGTGTCTTGTGCTGATAATGACATTGTAGCAAACCCTATTGATCCCCTTAGCCCATCTGAGTTCAACCCCGGAGATGTTTTCAACCTTAAGCTCCTGTATCTCTCTTCTCTCTCTAGAGCTTTCCCTGGTGCCATCAAAGGTTGTTGGTCTGCCTTAAGCTTCCTGAGGTCACACTCAAATAAATTTCCTGAACCCAAATACTTGTCTTAGGTCTTCCTTTGGGGACCATAACCCAAGACAGAGACTAAACTGTGCTCCAGTGGCTTTCCCTGTTTCAAACATCTCTCATGTGGTACAACCCGCTTATGATTTTAGAAAATAGAATGATGTAGGCTTCATATTTTTTAATTGACTTTGATGAGACATCTTTTATTCTACACAAATAAAATGCTTGTCTTGCCTTGTCTATACCCTCTTTACTCCCTCAAAAGGCTCTGATTGTTTTCCCCAGACATTGTCATTTCTAAGTGCTACCCATGTTTTCCAGAATTCAGCAATCCTACCTTCTAATTGTAGCGTCTACCCTTTCTCTGGGCATGGAAATGAGAGTCCTTTATCTGTCGATGCCAGGGTATTCTTTTTTATTTATTTTTAATTGGAGGATAATTGGTTTACAATGTTATGTTGGTTTCTGCCATACATCATCATGAATCAGCCATAGGTATACATATGTTGCCTCCCTCTTGAGCCTCCCTCACACCTCCCACCCTCTCCCACCCCTCTAGGTTATCACAGAGGACCAGGTTGAGCTCCCCATAATATACAGCAACTTGCCATTAGCTGTATCTATTAACTATGGTATTCTTCATGTTAATTAAGAATACCATGTTAAACAAAATATTAATATACATTGGATTATAGTCCCCCTGATTCTCTGTGGCTGTGAGTCTACGAGTAAGAACAGGCCAGATGAGATTAGGTCAGGTCAAATGCCACCTCCTCCACTTAGTCCTTCCCTGATTCCCGGCAAGATGACTCAACCATCTCTCTCACGGTGCCATCATGATCTGCCTTGAATTCTAGTCCATCCATCTGCCTTCTTGCTTGACTGGGAGCTGCTCTTCTCTTTGCCTCTCCCATCCTGCCTCTAGCAGTTCCCCAAAGAAGGTGGGGCTGGGCAGTCTGTGCCTAAGGGCAGGAGGCTAGAAACCACAGTAGGGGCTGGGCTTCACCCTTGGGCTTGCCTCCAGCTGGTTCATCTCAGCACACCTTTAACCAGGGTTATGTCCCACCTGCCCCCACCCCTCTGCCCTAAATCTTGGGACCAAGACACCAAGGCTGGGACAGGCACAAAAGGTGGACTTATTTGATCCTAAGACATCACTGCTAAGAACAGGCAGCTAGGAAGCCCTGTCTAGGGACAGGGATGAGGGACAGAGTGTGACAGGCATCATGCTGGGACCTGCAGGACTGCCTCCATGCCACGGGGCCCTTTGCGTGGTGTCAAAAGAGGATATTTGGGTTGTCTTGTTTTTTTAAAGCCAACTTGAAACACTACTGACAGCAAGATGTCTCTGGCACAAAAGCCGATAGGGAGGCATCTGGCTCGCTGTTTCCATAGCTACTGACAGGACGCCACTGGGCAGCGCTCTGAACTCCAGAGCATCTCGGGCTCTGCCTGAAGGATGAAGTTTCCTCAGCTCTGGAAGAACTTGGCGATGAAATGGCAGTTGCTTATCCCAGTTTCTGCCACAACTGCCTTCTATTGTCATTGACAGGGTTTAATTTCACGAGGTACCCAAAAGGGTTTTGCTGCAGAACACCTCTGCACCCAGAAGTCCTGGGAGGCTGGAGACATCCTTTCCTCCACAAACCTTCAGCAGGTCATCTGCTTCCAAAGCCTGGTGACCTTGGCATGCTCTCTGCTCTGGGGGATGGCTTCACAAGGCTGGGACGGGAGTTTCCTGGGTGGCTGGCTGGCTCTCCGTGACACGCCAGGCTTGAAAAACCTCTGGAGGGGCTCAGGAATCAAACTTTCTCAGGCTTTTCCAGTTTCTCCTTCATGTGCAGGAGAAAGGTTCAGGTGATTCCCACCAATGTTAACTTAGCTGTTTCCTGTGGCAGCATCTTCGCACAGAGGAGTGGATGGCAGAGACTGCAGGTTAGGGACCTGGTTTGGATGCTGGTCCAGGAACAGGCATTTCTGATCTGCTGCCCTGGAGGTCACTCTGGGAGGGGGCAGGGCGTGCTGCCTGATTGATGGACTTCTGATTTGTTTCCTTGGATGCATCATTCACCAGGCTTTTGTTTTCAGTCCCGGTGGAGAGATGCATGCTGCCAGGTGCTGTGTGGGCTCCTGGTACACTCAAAAATGCCACTTGCTCAGGACTGCCTGGAGAAGGGCAAGACCTGCTGCTGTTTCTCCATCTCTGCTGTGGCCACCCACAAGGTTTCAGGCACACATTGCCTTTGCCAGGAGGGTCTGAGAAAATCTTGAGACTAACACACTGCATCTGGGAGATTCTGAGAGTGCCTGTCCTCAGACAAGTACACATTGTAACAGAGCTTAGTGACCACCTTGCCTTCCAGCTCTGTGGGCTCAGACCTATGGCTCTTCTAGAAGGTAGTTTTTCTAGTCTGGCTAAGAAATCGCCACTTGAGTGTCCTCTTTGAGTCACGTTTCTAAGCTCATCTTATGATATATTCCCCTCCTCCCCAATCAGGGAAGTCTCAGGGTGCCCCTCCTTTCCCAATGGCGTGCTCCCAGTGGCATCTGATAAATATTTCTAGAGTGTTCCTGTGGAAATATTTTGTTCAGTTCAAAGCGATCCTTTCTTTTCAAAAATCTCCAAACCCAGTTCTTAATACGAAGCATTAAATTTAGAATAGCATTCAAGTTTTCATCCTTTTTAAAAAAAACGCCTTTAGCTATCTCAGGGACTCAGATAATACTTAAGCCCCACTTCCTTACCACATAATGGAAAGAGATGAAGTGATCCATGACTTTTGTGGTAAGGGCACACAAGCTGATGATGCTAGAGATGAAATTCTGCCCTCAGAGACCCCACTGCCTCTCTCAGATCCCACAGAGCCCTGCATGAGCTGAGTAACCTACAGCCACTCTACTCCGGGGAGCCACCAGTAGGCACAAGAAAGGAAGCTGAGTTGTGCCAGTCTGGGCAAAGCCAGGAGTCCTAGAGAATCCGCAAGCTCTCCCAATCAGTGAGTGTTTAAAAAGAAGTGCCATTTATTTATGTCATACAGTAATTCCTCATTTTAACAGTCACCTCAGTTAATTACTAACAGCACATAGCCCAAAAAAAGAAGGTCAGCCAAGTGACCTTGATTGAGTAGGGAGAACTTCTCATAATGAGCTCATTTGTATCTGGATACAGATAGATGCACAGAAACACCGCAGCGGCAAGAAAAGTCAATGCCCGTTTATCTTCCAAGGTAGGGGAGATGTGCCCCCTACCCCATTCTCATTGACTTTGACACCAAACAAGTAAACTTCAACTCAGCCCACATGATGTGAAGGCTGAATTCGTTTGGTCCAAATTAAATCGCATTTATGAGTTGTGACACATAAGTAGTCTAGAATTTTACACTTTTCACCCTGAAGTATGAAGAAAAACCTCCACCATTTATATTCAGGGTCTATTGGATCCCCTCCTGCAGTTAAGCACCCTCTTCAACGATGTCCCCTCTCCACCATACGCGGACCACCAGGGGATGGTGGGGCTTAAAGATTCGTGGGAACTCAAGGAGTGACCAGCAGCAGACTAGCTCCATAGTGGTTTTCTTTCTTTCTTTCTTTTCTTTTTTTTTTTTTAATTAAGAAACACCAGAATGAACTTGAAATTGGCAAGACCTCAAGAGAGAAACCAGGCTGGCTCTGAGCCCAGTTTGCACGGATGGGCTGGACATGGACTTGGATCTGGCTCCTTCTTGGACTCTAGAGTCAACAAAAATCTATCTGCAGATGCGCGGATATTAGATGGAAAGCCGGGTATCCCTTCCTGGAGACCCCAAGGGTCCTCTAACCCTCTGCCCTAGTAGCTGCTCTCCTCCTTCCCAGATGCTAGGCTCTGCCTCTGCTCTGAGACCCCCAGTGTCCTTTCAAGAAGCCCTCCTTTGTTACTTAATTTAACCACAGTCAGTTTCTACTGTGTGCTACTTAGCAAACCTTTTCTGTTCCCCCACTCTCATCGTGTTAAGGACAAACACTGGTGTCACATTAGTCTGACCCAGAAACTCGCTCTTTAAAAAGGAACTGTTGGTTACTTCCCTGGTGGTCCAGTAGTTGAGTGTCCAAGCTCCCAATGCAGAGGAGTCTGGGTTTGATCCCCAGGCAGGGAATTAGATCCTGCAACTTGCAACTAAGATCCCACATCGGGCACCTAAGATTCGGTGCAGCCAAAAAAAAAAAAAAATCTTACAAAGAAATGTTCTTACGATGGTGAGTTTTGAGAAATTATAGCAGGTGTCTGGGATGTGTGGGTGCCTGGAACCCCAACAGCATTGCTAATGCAGCCCACTTTCACACAGGCACTCTGACATTCAGGGAATTTCAGGCCACTCAACATAGAAGGAAACAGAGCAACCCATTTCTTCCAGCTCCTCAGAAACCAAAAAGGGGACAGAAAAGGAGAAAGGTCATGGGAAGTGGAGGAAAAGGGCAGGAAAGGAACATTCATCTGACAAGGTTCCAAGTGGCCAAAGGAATCTCTGGGTCTCCTTTCCAGGTGAGGAGATTTTAGGGACTGTGGAACCACAGCTCGGGCCTGGAGGGGCCTCAAGAGCCTGAGCTGCACTCCCCTCACTGTTCAAATGGGGCGGTGAGGTTGTGGGGAGGCTTGGCCACCATCTCAGAGCCGCTGCGAAGCAGCCAGTTTCCCAAGAGAGAGTCTCCCATCTAAATGGTGCTCAAATCAGCATGTCAGAGGTGTGTTGAACTGACTTTGGGAAACGCTGGGGTCAGATATGTTAGAGGCCAGTGTAGGGCTTCCCTGGTGGCTCAGTGGTAAAGAATCCATCTGCCAGTGCAGGAGTCACAGGATCCATCCCTGGGTCGGGAAGATCCCCTGGAGATGAAAATAGCAACCCACTCTAGTATTCTTGCCTGGGAAATCCCATGGACAGAGGAACCTGGTGGGCTATAGTCCATGGGGTTGCAAAAATGTCGGACATGACTTAGAAACAAACCACCACCACCACCACCAATAGGGCCAGATGCTGGACGCCGAAGCCCTAAGGTGGCTGATCTGAGTGTGAGTCAGAGCAGGCCAGCCATGGATTCCATTTTCCAAAATGCTTTCCCACCCTTCACCTTATCTGTGAAACCCTGCTGCCCTATAGCAGGGTGGCGTCTATTGTTCATTTTGCTAATGAAGAAACAGACTGGGAAGGGTTGTTGTTGTTCAGTCGATAAGTCGTGTCTGACTCTTTGAGACCCCATGGACTGCAGTAGGGTCTACTGCAGTGCTACCCTGTCCTTCACTATCTCCACGAATTTGCTCACACTCATGTTCACTGAGTCGGTGATGCCATCCAACCTTCTCATCCTCTGTCGCCCCCTTCTTCTCCCTCTCTCATCTTTTCCTGTCTTTTTCCAATGAGTTGGCTCTTTGCAGCAGGTGGACAAAAGTATCAGAGCTTCAGGGAAGGGCTAGGAGATGCACTCAAGGCCATCCAGCTAGCCATTGGAGAGCTGAGATGGGTCCCCGGTCCATCCCATCATTCTCGTCTTTCTCCCACAGGATAATGGAGACAGGTACTCCCAGACCTGCCATTCCAGATGGCTTCCATCTGCCTCCCGAGAACGGTGCCCTGGTGCTTCTCATTGCAACAGAATGGAGGGTTTAGGACTAAGGATTCAGTCCTACCAGTGGGCTTGCATGCCCTGCATCAAACACAAAGTGCATCCCCCACTGTGCTGCCTTCAGCTCCCTGCCCCAAGCCTGTAAGGATCTCTGCTGCTCCCAGGAATGGTCTGGGGCCCAGCAGGGGAAAGGTGGTTTGCCCACTGCCCTCAGCCAAACCTACACAGGCCCCCTCCTGCACCCACACCTTTGGTGGCAACAGAAGAGCTCCCAAGCCTCTGTTTGCTCTCCTGGGGCCTGGGATGTGGACTCAGGAGGCCATCTAGTGCATGTGTCTTTTTCCCTTAGTTGGGATGCAAAGGGACCAATTTGCCACTGATCTTTCAGCAGAGACACACATATCAAGAACCGTAAGTGCGCACAGGGCTCCATGCCGGCTTTGCAGCATCTCTCTACCTTCCTTGCCGCAGAGGCCGAGCCTGACTTTCAAAAAAGGGCATACAGCCCTGGGCAAATCCCGAGGAGGATAACTCAGTGTACATTGGTGCCAGGGATGGCAGACACCCTTTGGGGATTTTCCTGAGGGCCTCTGGAAACCAGAAGGAAGACTGAGTGCAAAACTGAATGTGTAGCATATATCAAAGGAATGCAGCATTGTTGATTCTTAGCGGGTCTGCCTGAATATTAGATGCAAATAAGTGCTAATAAGTACAGTGGGAAAAGCTAATGGAAAAACCGTCCTTCCCAGTAGGATCACTGTGCACAGATGCACAGGGCAGCTGAGACAGCCTGACCAGCCACACTCACGGCTGGCCTGGCCTGGGGAAAACCTGTGTAGACATGTCCTGTGGAGGTAGAACTTGTGTAGACTCATCCAGGGGAAACACTTATGGTCCAGAGCCTCTTCCTGGCTGCAGGGCTGGGGTCAGGGGACAGAAACTCCTCTCCGCATCCTTTCCCCACTGCCCAATGTGTGTGTGTGTGTGTGTGTGTGTGTGGGTGGGGGTTTGTCTGAGTGAGTGTGCATAGTACTGAAGAGATTCCCTTGACCACCAGGCTTCTTCAGCAAACAGCCCAGCTGCACAGCCAGGACCCCAGGTGGTGAGAGGGGACTGGAGGTGTAGGGAGGAAGGGCACAGGGGCTGGGATGGGGCAGTGCACTCTGGGCTCCTCCTTGGGCAAGTAGCTTTCTGCTCACTTCACCAACAACCACAGCCCTCCTTCTTGCCATCTTTCCTTCTGCTCTGTTCCAACAGCTTTTGCTCATGGGATGGATAAAGACACTACTGTCCTGCTCTCGTTGGACTGCAAGGAGATCAAACCAGTCAATCCTAAAGGAAATCAGTCCTGAATATTCATTGGAAGGACTGATGCTGAAGCTGAAGCTCCAATACTTTGGCCATCTGATGCAAAGAATTGACTCATTGGAAAAGACCCTGATGGACGTGAGTTTGAGCAAGCTCCAGGAGTTGGTGATGGACAGGCAGGCCTGGTGTGCTGTAGTCCATGGGGTTGCAAAGAGTCGGACACCACTGAACAACTGAACTGAACGGCCCTGCTCTTCCTGACATTTGAATGCTTGTCCCTTGTATTCAAGCCCCTCCAATCTGACTGAGGTGAAGCACCTCGATTTCAGCAGTATACATCCACCCCCTCTCACCCTCTCCCATACACATAGAAGTAACATGTGGCCAGTGGAGCTGTGGCTGGGGCTAGGGTCCTGGGTCTGACAGTCTCTGAGCTCAAAGTCTTGGAGAGGAAATCCTAGCATCCAACCTATTCTATTTGGAATCAGCAGGCCCAGTGCCAGCTCTGCCATCCTCCAGATGTGTGGATTCCAGCAACTTGGTGGCTTGTGACTTGTATGCTTGGGGCCAAACTTGAACCTCAGTTTCCTCCTCTATAAAACAGGAATAATAACACCTGGTTTGTTGTTGCAGGAACTAAGGGAGATCAAGGTAGCCTATCAGCAGATAACATGAGAGGAGGGTGAACATCCTTCACTTTATTTTCCTAAAGGTTTCTGAAAATCCTGAGCATCCCTTCAAGATGAAGAGGTGACTGATTTACAGTTTCATACAGTTTCTGTGAAAGCCAGCCTGCTTTCCTTCCTGGCACCTGCTTGCCCCCTGCAGGTGGGGGCTGCCGCTTCTCCTAAAGAACAAGGACAAGAATCAGAGCCCCCTCCCCCCCCCCCACTCCCTTTGCCTCCCTGCTCTGCCCTGGGGTTGTGTGGCAATGGATATGTCATGTGTCCACTCTGTTATTGTAGGGTGCGTAGGTAGAGGCGTTGGTGGACCCAGGCTGACCCCTACACCCTGACACAACAGGGACTTCAAGGAGATAGCCTTTCAGCTGAAAGGGCTGAAAGGAGGGCACTTTCAGCTGAATCCAGAGCCCCAGAATTTGGGGATCCATGCGGACACAGGGTTCGAGGCTGCCCAAGATTTTGACTGAAACCCACCGAGGCTGTAGCCCAGGAACCTCTCACAGTCTTCGGATCTATCCTCTGCGTTCCGCCTGCCCCGCGCCCCCGCAACGTCGGGTCCTAGGCGCGCCCTCTTGCCCAGCTGCGGTCACGGCCCGCTCTGGTGACGCCTTGTCCTCTTCTCGGGTCCGCGCCAGCGTGCGACCCAGCGAGGCAGTGGCAGCGCTCGGCTGCGGTCTGGAGCCAAGTGGCAGCCCAGAGTCCTGCTCAGGGGGAACCTGGGAGACGGGCGCCGCTCGGGGCATCCCCACCCCCACCCCCGGGCCGCCGGACCGCGCCCAGCGGCGTTTCCCTCCCAGCTTAGCCGCCCGTGGGGCCGCGCGAGTAGGAGAGCGCGCGTGGGCGCGGCGCCCGAGAGCTCCCGGGAGGGAAGAGTCGATTGAGGTGTGATCCCCTCCCGACCCGGCCACCGCCGCGGCCGCTACCACCGCGGGGCGGGGCCCAGGCCGGGGGCGGGGCGCCGGGCGGGCGCGGCGCTATTTCCAGCCTCGCCGGAGGCTCCGCTCGCACTTCGCTGGGAGCCTTCCTGGCGCGAGAACCGGATCCAGCGGGGCTGTGAGGAGAGGAGACGACGGCAGCGGGAGACGCGAGGGGGGCGGACCGGAGCCGGGGACAGAGGAGGAACACGCCGCCGTGCCCTCTCCCTCTTCTGCGCGCTCCGGTGGCCGGCCCTTCGCCTCTCGCCTCGCCGACCTCACGGGGCTCCGCTCGGAGCAGGAGGAGACGCCGGGCCCTAGCCGGGGCGGAGGGCGCCCTACAGCCCGGGCGCCCCGAAACGGAGGATTCGCAGTGGAGAACCGCGCCGGGGCTGGAGCCTCCCGCGGCCCCGAAATCGCCGGCTGCGCCAGGTAAGTGCGCTGCGCCCCCGCCCCACTCCGTCCCCGCCCTGTGCCGGCTTCCGCCGGGAGCGGAGCCCCGAAGGGTCCCCTGGGACTGCACTGCGCCCCAGCCCCGAGAAGCCCCGAGAAACGACGTGGTAAGAGTTCCAAGCCGCGAGCGGGGATAGAGAGCGCGGGGTTCCAGTCTGGCCGCACTTTGGGGACTGGCTCCAGTAGCGGGAACTTTAATTAGACTTTTGCTCCTTGGATTTTGCTTGTCGCCGCGCGTCTGCGAACTGTCACCCCGCGGGCTCACTCGGTCCCTGCGGATCCTCCGCTCCTCTTCTTCGCCCTGGATGCTGGGCGCGGGGAGGCAGCGTCGGCCCTGGAGAGAGCCGTGCCGGAGCCCGGGGGCTCCCCGAGCTTTCCCGCGCGCTGGGGACGGGGACTCGGGGACAGGTTGTGACGGGGAGGCTCGAGGGAGGAGTTAGAGGCTACCTTCTTGGCTTCCTACGCTACGGCGGAAGGTGCGCCCGCGTTCCATTTGCGCGCATCCTCACCCCACGACTCTCCGGCGCACCAGCCTGTTTTGTACTCAAGGAGAGTGTATGTGCGTCAGTGATCCTGTGAAGGTGTGTGCGTGCGCGTGTCCAGGAGTGCAGTGGTGCAGGAGCCCGGGAGTAGGCGGTGAAAGGATCCGCTTTACCGCGGGACCCAGCCGAGCTCCGGCGGCGGCTGCAGCTCTAGCTGCTGGCTTCTAGTTCTGCGACCAGCTCTGGCCTCGCCCGAGGCTGTCCCCGCCCGGCCAAGGCGCGTTCGCGGGATTTAGTCGTGCCAGTGCTGGCGCTTGTGTCGGAGGTGACCCCTGTCTCTTCCCCTAACTTTGGCGGTACATTTAGGGCTCCAGGCCCTGCGACCCCGACCTGGACGCGGCGGCAACCATGCAGCGCCCTGGGCTGTGGGCACTCGTTGCCCGGCTGTCTGTCCTAGCCGAAAAGTAGGGGCCAACCCCGGGATTCCCTGTCCCTTAGCAGTCTCCAATACTGTGGTGGACCCTGGTCCTTGGGCCGCCTCCCAGCTGGAGCCTGGGCCGTGATTGGCTCTGCTAAGTGAAGCGGACTGGGCCCCCTGTTTGTGCTTGGCCGCAATCTGGCCTGGCAGCAGAGCCTGAAGGAGAGGCCAGTGAGTGAAGGGACCAGTGTCGGGGAGGAGTGGCGGTTGCAGAGGGGTTAGGGGCAGACAAGCCCCTTTCCCATCCTTGGGCTGCTTACAAGCTGCACTACCAAGATCCCTTCCTTCCGCTGATCTCTCATATCTGAGTTCACCTTGACCCTTGCCCGTGGGGTGGAGAACTTTCCCTAAGTCCAGCCCTAGAACAGTGCAGCCTCCAGGCAAGAGTGGCAGAGCCCTCTTTAAAATTTCCCAGCTGCCATAGCCTCTCCTAGCCACCCTCTGCTCCTGTCCCCAAAGCAAGGCAGACAGGCCACCAGGAAGGGTGACATTCTGGTCCCTGGAGGAGGCCCTGTTTTAATCCAGACAGCCCACTGCATATGGCAGGACGTGTTGTGGGGAGCCCTTGGACGGCGTGAAGCGCATTCCAAAGACTTGGTCAGACTTGCCTCTGTGAAGTGACCCAAAGGAGGAATAACATTCAAACTCTGAAGAGAATTAAACCTCATAGGATGATCGATACTCCAATAGCAGTTGAATAGAAACCCCGCCCCCCCCCCGGCAAAGTCTGACCCCATCCATTGCCTGGCCCATTCACCCTGGGACAGAGGGAAGGCACAGCATATTTATTTATTTACCTGGAATCAGACTCCGTGAGAGTGAATTATGTTCCCCCTGTATTGATTTTTAAAAAGACCCCAAATTAAAAAGTCAAGGCTTTCTTAAAGCAAGGTCAAAGATTAATTATTTATAGAGAGACATCAATCAATCAGTGGGGGGAGGGGCTCACTTCCGGATTGCCTGAGCAGGCAAAAGGGAGCATCTTCTGATTTTCCCTGCTTCAGCTAGGAAAGAAACAGCCTTGTCTGACCTCTTGGGCTTCGCAGAGTTGTCCTGAATGGTGACCGGAGAAGTATGCTCTGTAACTCAGCCTGCAGTTGGACATGCCTTTTTAATCTTGTAGCCAGATATCACTTGGGAAATTTCATACATATTTGCTGTGTTTCCATAATGAACATATACTGATTACAGAGTATCAAGGGAATTTCATTTTTTAAACATTTATTCAAATCTCTGTTTATGAAAGCTAATAAGTCTGAGAAAGTTCAGTAACTACTTTTTTTTGCCATATGGTTGTTGGGAAAATATGCCTGGTGGGCTCATCTCAGAATTCACCTTCTAAAGAAGGAACATCAGATTCTCCTGATTGGAAATGCCGTGCAGGCTGCTTCTCTGCTCATCACTCTGGTTGGTGTCAGTGGTGGCCGGATAGGCTGTTTGTGGTTGTGCCGATCGAACAGATGGGAGTTGTATTCATTGCTAGCTGATGCATCTGGTTGAAGGCACATACAGTAGGCACTGGGATCTTTGGGGGAATGTTGGGGGAAGGTGTGGTGCCCGATCTCTTGCCTGCTGCCTGGCCTAGAGTCTCAGACACCTGTCTTAGCCATACCTGCCACACCTTCCTGGTTTACCCATGTGTGGGAACCATGTGGGAGAAACATGGAGCTTGGAGGGAACATATGGGCAAGAAAATGGACAAAAGATTATGGTAGCTTTTTCATGAATAACTGGCAATTAGAGTCAGTAAACACTGTGAAACCAGTACCCAGCCTTTCAGCTAATCAAAAGGTAATGAGTTATAAACAGGAAATTTATGTAGTGCTGGCCCAAGGAGATCAATGTGACTGTGACACGGGACAACGAGACATAAAAAAGCGATCAAGAATGATTGTCTGGATGTGTATGTGGCCACAGTATCTGGGAGCCTGGGGATGTTTGCTGGGGGCAGGCAAGAGCGTGCTAACGGTGTGGTGACAGTAGGCTCCCCAGCTCTTTGGAGCCACTGCCAAAGCTCGTCTGACGGCAGAGCAGCTGTGTTCCCTCCCTCCTGGGAAAAGGCTGCCCAAAGGCAGAGGAAACTCTTGAGTTCAGGCAGCTGGAGGACAGAGCCACATTAGCTCAGGTAGCAGAGGACACAGGAGACGCCGTCTCATTTCCTTCCAGCTGGAGGATGTGTGACCCTGCGGTCGGTAAATCACGGCGACAGAAGATGAGACTTACAAATTGGCCGTGGGAAAAAGTTGTGACTTTTACCCTGTACAAAACTACCTGTCATTTGTGATCTGGTGCTCCAGCCTGCACCTGCTGGCCACAGATGCATCCTCAGCCACTGGCAGGCTGGAGCGGCCTGTGTGCAATCCGGGTGGGTTGACAGTGAGAAGCAAAATTCCATCGTGAAAGCTACCTTTGGGGAAGTCAGAGAGTGTCTGTAGGCAGGGGGCCTGGGTCCCAGCATTTCCACTCCCCACCTTGAAGGTCACGCACTCCTGGGAAATCGGTACTTCTTGCTACTGGTGACTGAGAGCAAGACACCCTGTCCCTGCCAACTCAAGGCTAGAGCTGGGCCTGGTCAACGACATTTATTTGACCTAAATTAGAACTGTTAATGTTGAAACCTAAAGCTAAAGAATGCTGCGTCCCATACTCCCAGTGTCAGATTCCCTGTCGCCCTCCATTCAGTGACCAAACACAAGCGTGTATTTGGTGTCTGTTGCTGGATCAGGCTCTGGGAAAGGCCAAACTAAGAGTGGTCCCTCCTCTTGCAGGTTTTGTCATCTGGTGGAACAGAAACTCCATCACCATCCACTCATCACGCACCGATTCATGCCGTGCCAGACGGCCCTATTACTAAACAGGTCACCAACGCATGTGTGATTCTAGGCCCTGATGAACATGTAGAGGAAATATCCGTGTGGTTGCAAAACAGAGATTTACGATAGAGTAATCTGACCTAGACCGACGGCCCTGGAGGACTTCCTGGAGGAGGTGACTCTCCCGCTGAGCCCTGAAAGAAGAGCTGTAACTAAGCATGGAGGGAGCTTTCCAGTGCAGAATGTGAATGAGTGAGAGAGATGGAGCTGACCAGGAGCTGTGGGAAGGCCCATGTGGCCAGCAGGGTGAAAGAGGGAGATGGGGTTGGAGACACACAGAGTCCTGACTGTAAAGAGCCTCAAAGGCCAGGGAGGGACCTGGGACTGCTGCAGAGCAGGGAGCCCAGCGAGGAGGGGGCTGCAGTAATCCTGGAGGGAGGCAGCTGTGGTCCTCCAGAGGGACGGTGGACCTGAATCTACTGGGGCCTGGTTCGGTGCAGAGCAGAGAAGACGAGGGGACGTGAGATGGTCAGGACCACGACTGGAAGACGTCAGCACCCTGAGGCAGGGCCCCTCGAACCAAAATGTTCCAAGTGCTCCTCCACTCTCGTTGGGTTCGATCCCCCAGTCAGGCAGCCACTTGTGCGGCCCTGCCTCTGTGGCCCTGCCCACCTGTCTCACCTCCTCAGCCAACCCCTGAGCCCTTGGGTCTTCCGCTGCCTCCCCCCAGGCGTTCACCATTTAGGCCTGGCTCGTGGTGGGCGCACAACAGGTGACCGCGCAGGGTTGGTGCTTTCATGAGGACAGCTGATCGGACACCCTCCTTAATGCCCCCCTGCTGGCCAGAGGTTTCATCCTTGGTAGGTCCCTAAGCTGCCATCCTCTTGAGTCTGACCCACAGCTGGTAGGCACCTGACTCAGAAAGAGCTCCTCTCCTGGGCCCTGCCTCGGTTCTCTCTCCTTTCCTTGCCTGCCCCCACCCTCTGCGAGGGGCTCTGCCCATGGCCTCAAGCTCCTAACCCCCCTCCAATGTCATTGAGCTCCCTGTGGCTGGCTGAGCTCGGCTCAGGCCCCGGCTTCCCTGCAGCCCTCAGCTGGGTCCCCCCTGGCTCTGTCTTCCAGAACGCGGGTGGGGGGAGCAGGTCTGTGAGTCACCCCGCTTCCCGTTGTTCCCACGCTGCTGGCTTCGGGCCCTGAGCCGAGCGGCCGTGCTGAGCTGCTGGCAGCAGCCCGGGTCACTGTCACCTTGTCCTCACTCTGCCTGGCCCTGAGCCAGCTCCTCCCTGGCGGGGCCGGACTCCGATGTGGGAGGAGAGCCCAGGAGAGGATGCTGGGAGGCACAGGTCCACTCCATGGACCCCAGGCCTCTCTGGGGCTGATTTCCTCCAGCCCCTGGGCTCTTTGCCTGGAGTTTGGCCTCTTCAGATTCTGGCTGCTGCCCCGCCCCTGCCTTGCCACTGCGGACCACAGGTCGTGCCCTTGTGCTCGTCAGTCTCAAGAATGGAAAGGTGGCCCAGGAGAGTGCCCTGCCAGCAGACCCTAGCCTGGGCTCACGTTGACTCATACTTGGCAGACTGGTTGTCCCCACTTCCGAGGCTGCCTCTTCTTGGGGGGCTGACTCATCTCCCTGGGAAAGTCCCATCTGTCCCAGCCTGTGGGCACCGGGACCCTACTCCAGCCCTGAGATGCGGGGGCTCTGCTTCCCCTGCTCTGCAGGGAGCATCCAGACCCCCAGCAAACACTGACGGTGGACCTGCCATGTTCTGCACCTCCTGCCAGGTCTGGAGGAAGCCGAGCAAATGCAGCAGGGCTTGATGTAAATCCTGGTCTCCCTGGTGTCTTGGCTGAGATGAGCTTGGCATGGAGAAGGTGGTCAGTGATGGCGGGCAGAGTGCGCTTAACCCTGCAGTCTGTCTACACTGGTGGAGCCCTTGTGTGATGCAGATACTCTGTCTACACCCACTGAGCCAGTGCATGGTGCAGGCAGTCTGTCTACACTGGTTGAGTCAACAGCGTGAGCCCTGGAATCTTCCATTTAGTCTGTGCCTGCCCCACTTTCAGTGGGGTCTTCGTACAAACTCTAAAACTCTCTCTGGCTTTCGGGGCTTCCCCGTGGCCGAGCTCAGCTCAACCCTCCGACAAGGCCCTGACCGTCAGGCTGTGTCTCCCAGAGCTGAGGTGGTTAAGCCCAAGGTACAACGCAGTCTGTCTACACTGGTTGACCCAGTTCATGATGTAAGCTATTTGTCTACGCAGGTGGAAACGGTGGGTGATGCAGCCAGCCTTTTGGGGACTCCTTCTGCCTCGTTCACCGGGAATATTTTTTTTTTATCCTTTCCCTTATATACATGTATTCATGCTAAATCACTTCAGGCATGTCTGACACTTTGTGACCCAAAGGACTGTAGCCCGTCAGGCTCCTCTGCCGATGGGATTTTCTAGGCAAGAATACTGGAGTGGGTTGCCAAGCGCCCTCCTCCAGGGGATCTTCTTGACCCAGGGGTTGAACCCGTGTCCCTTATGTCTCCTGCATTGGCAGGCGAGTTCTTTACCACTAGGGCCACCTGGGAAGCCCTCCCTTATACACATCTAGGTCCAATTTGAGCCTTCCTTCCAAGGGGCTTTTCTCAGTGGTTCCTTCAGTCTCCCACGTCTTGGTTGGATCTCTTTGGTGGAGGCTGGCGCAGGACTGGGGGTGGTGTGCGCATGGGGCGTGGTGACCTGCTGCCATATGGTGCCCTCAGCCGGATGCCCCCTCCTGTCGCTGTGCTCAGGGACTGAGCCTGCCGCTGCCACCGTACAGGGGCCACCTGCTGTTGGTGGGCACGGCCACCTCGACATCCCACGCAGCAGTTACTCCTGAGAAAGATTGAAGGCCGGAGGAGAAAGGGGTGACAGAGGATGAGATAGTTAGATGGCATCATCGACTCAATGGACGTGAGTTTAAGCAAACTCTGGGAGATGGTGAAGAACAGGGAAGCCTGGCATGCTGAGTTCATGGGGTCACAAAGAGTCGGACACGACTGAAAAACTGAACAGCAGCACTGCCTTGGTGTGTGTGGGCAACCGCGTTGCTTCAGGCTGGGTCCATCTTGCCATCTCCTGCTTAGATTCCGGGCCTCCGTCTCCGCTGAAGTCATTTCACCTCCTGAGGGTTGGCACATCTGCAAATTTAATTTCATGACCATTCATCCCTGGGAAAACACAATCTATGCCTATTATTTAACGCTTCTCAATTCCCTCTGCCATAAATTAAAGTGTCAATGGACAGCCATGGCAACCAGCTCCACCCTCTCGCTCCACCCCGCTGCCACCCTGGGGTTGTGACTGAAGCCAGATCCCGGAGTCAGGTTCAAGGCCTGGGTTCAAGGCCCAGCTTTACTACGTGGTCACTCTGTGGACTGGGGACTCAGTTTCCTCATCTATAAAACGGAGATGACAGTAGAATACACCTCATAGAGCTGTTGTGCCTAACAGATAGCCTGCCCACAGTAGATGGCAACTGCTGTTATTTCATCATCTTCATAAACTCCTACGTTTGGTCTTTTAGCCAAGGTTCAGTCAGCTGAGCGCCGAAGAATTGATGCTTTTGAACTGTGGTGTTGGAGAAGACTCTTGAGAGTCCCTTGGACTGCAAGGAAATCCAACCAGTCCATTCTGAAGGAGATCAGCCCTGGGATTTCTTTGGAAGGAATGATGCTAAAGCTGAAACTCCAGTACTTTGGCCACCTCATGTGAAGAGTTGACTCATTAGAAAAGACTGATGCTGGGAGGGATTAGGGGCAGGAGGAGAATGGGACGACAGAGGATGAGATGGCTGGATGGCATCACCGACTCGATGGACATGAGTTTGAGTGAACTCCAGGAGATGGTGATGGACAGGGAGGCCTGGTGTGCTGCAATTCATGGGGTCACAAAGAGTCAGACACGACTGAGCGACTGAACTGAACTGAACTGTCCTTCTCCATCTCAGAAGCAAGGAAACCTGGCAATCAAGGGCCTTGTCTAGTTATGTGACAAAGGCTTAGGGATGCATGTGGCCCTACTGAGTGGTGTCCCCTTTCTCAGCAGTCTCCTGTGGATGCCTCTTCCTTGTCCTGTATTCAGTACATTGGAAATCTTTAAAAAAAAAAAAAATTATTGATGTTTAGGAGATTTCCCATGTTGTGTTAATTCCTTCTATATAGTAGTGATTCAGTTATACATGTAAATATTAATATATATTCTTTTCCATATTGTTTTCCAATATGTTTTATCCCAGCATATTGAATATAGTTTCCTGTACTGTACAGTGGTATCTTATTGTTTATCTATCTTACGTATCATAGTTTGCATCTGTTAAGCCCACACTCCCAGTCCTTCCCTCCCCCAAACCCCTCTTGGCAGCCATTGGTCTATTCTCTATATCTTTGAGTTTGTTTCTGTTTCGTAAATAAGTTCATTTGCATCATATTTGAGATTCCACATGTCAGTGATATCACATGGCATTTGTCTTTCTTTTTGTGATTAACTTTGCTTAGTACGGTACTCTCTGGGTCCATGCATGTTACTGCAGATGGCGCTATTTCATTCCTTTTTACGGTTGAGTAATACTCCGTTGTATTATGTCCCACATCTTCTTATCCCGTCATCTGCTGATGGAAGTTAGGTTGTTCTGTCTTGGCTATCGTGAATAGTTTTGCCGTGAACGTGGGGGTGCGTGTATCTTTTTGAATTAGAGTTTTCTCCGGATATACGCCCAGGAGTGGGACTGCTGGATCGAATGGCAACTCTATTTTTAGTTTTTTGACGAACCTCCATGCTGTTTTCCATAGTGGCAGCACCAATTTACATTCCCACCAGCAGTGTAGGTGGGATCCCTTTTGAAAACTTTTTATTCTAAATACAGTATCCACTCTGAAATGCGCACAGACTGTGGTATATGATGCAATGAATATCTGCAAACAAAACAGGCTGTGTGCCCTGCCCCAGAGTGGGGACCAGAACATGGCAGCATCCCTGTGACCCCTTCCAGGCGCTTCCCCTCCCGCACGGGTGACTACTCTTCTTACTCATAACGGCGTGGATTGGTTTTCTTTCTTTTTAAACTTGACAGAAGTGGAGTCCGCGTACCTTTGTGTCTGGCTTTCCATTATGTTTGTGAGAGTTCCCCACGTGGCTGTAGACAGTCGTAGCTTGTTCTTTTCTTTTTCCCTTTTCTTTTTGGCTGCTCTGGGTCTTTGTTGTGGAGCACGGGCTCCTCTGTGTAGTGCGTGCCCTCTTTACTTGTGGGCTTAGTTGCCCTGTGGCATGTTAGATCTTAGTTCCCTGACCAGGGATCAAACCTGTGTCCCTGCACTGGAAGCTGGAATCCTAACCACTAGACCACCAGGAAAGTTGTTCTTGTTACTGTATAGGATCCCATGGTGGGAAGACATCCCGATTTCTTTTTTGGCTCTCCTGTTGATTGACATTCGGGTTGTTCAGAGTTTGGGGCTTATGGACAGTGCTGCTGTGGACCTTCCTGCGTGTATGTCTTGGGCGTGGGTACACAATTTAATAAACATGTACCTGGAAGAGAATTGCTGAGTCTCAGAATACGCCCATGTTCGTTCCGTAGGTGATGGCAAACAGTTTTCTGCAGTGGTGGTACTAATTCCCCTGACACATACCAGGCACTGAGAGTAGCAGCTGCTGCACTTCCTTTCCCACACTTTGTGTTGTCAGTTTCTTTCCTTTAGCTCTTCTATGAGTGTGTAGAGGTATCACACTGTGATTTCCATCTTATTCCCCAGGCGACTAATGCAATTTTTTTTTTTTTTTTTGGCCAGGGATGCATTGAAATTGAAAACATTCTTGAACAAATTTGAAAATTCATTTCCATCTCTAAAACATGAAGTATCTTAAATATCTAGGGTGCCGGTGATTCCCTCTGCCAAGCAGGTGTAAATCCGCCACATTGTTAGGCAACAGGTAGACAGGTGTTTCTCTGGATGAAGCTGGGGACCTGGGCACCTGTCCCAGAATCACTGGATGAATTCCCATGGTCTATCGCACTCTCCGGGGCTTGTCTTTCTTTGCCTTCACAAATCCCAGGAGCATTGAGACCACCCGATGTGTCGTGTGCGCAGCCCTGCCTCAGTGCCTAGGACAGTCCCGGTGCAGAGTGGGACCCGTGAACACCCACTGAATGAAGGACCGGGCAACAGAGCCTGGCCCGTTGGCTTCTGTCCTCTCCCGCCCCAGATGACTGGACAGGGCTTGTTGGAAGCCTGGGCTGCTATGAGGAGGGCTCTGGAAGTTGAATTCACCAACCCTGGAGGGTGTCCCACCCTGGTGCTCCATTCCTCTAACTCTGGGGTACCCAGCCTGTATTGGTCCGTGGCCTGTTAGGAACCAGGCCTCCCAGTAGGAGGTGAGTGGCGGGCAAGGGAAGCTTCATCTGCCACTCCCTATCTCTCCCCATCGCCCACATTACCACCCGAACCATTCCCACCCTCCCTCATCACCCAGTCCATGGAAAAATTGTCTTCCAGAAAACCGACCCCTGGTGCCAGAAAAGTTGGCGACCACTGCTCTAAAAGACCCCCTCCAGCAGCTGTGCTCACCCCCAGGGCTCCAGGCACTGGCCATTTAGAAGCACCTCTGGGCCCCTCGTCCCTGATGGGCTTATCTGCCATTGGGTCCCTCTGTAGAAAGCAAGACTCCATCCCCCCTCCAAGCCACCTCCTCAGCTTTTCAACACCAGCCTCTCACAGATGGCATGCAAAGGGCGCCGAGGACATGCCCTCCGGTGAAGTGAAGGTGAAAGCGCCATGTCTGTTATCACCTCATCCGTTGCTGCCGCATCACATTTGGATGGGGGCCATGATAAAGCCTCCTTTCTTTGGGGGTGGCTTGGTCCTTTTCTCCTCAAGTGTGACATCATTTTATTTGGAGAGGAGCATGGCCAGTGGGGGATGAGAGCTCTGAGTCAGACCCAGGTTCAAATCCAGCTTCTGTTCTTGTTTGGTTCGGGGACCCAGCCATTGGCTCCAGAGAGAGATTCACATACAACTCTGATGCGACCCATGGGGAGGTGACTGGGAGGTCGAGATCTCTGGGGCTGGGGAGTGAGGGCAAGGGATTCTAGCCAGAGCATCTGCCAGAAGGGGCTCTATAGAAGGGGGGACATGGGCTGGCCCTCAGAGATGGGGAGGGGGAGATGACTCCTCAAGGATCACCCACTATGAGCCCCACCCCTGAAGGTCCAAAACGTGACGTCCTCAGGGAAAGAAGTGTGTTGAGCCCCCAGGAAACTCTGGTCTAGTTGACATGACCCTCATAGAACAATGATCAGAGCTCACTGGAGAGTTATAGAAGGCTTCCCGGAGGAGACGTGGTTCTGCATGTCAAAGGCCAGGGGTGAGAACTTCATCCTGCTGTCAGTAGAAATTTTCTCCAGGGTTGTGGGGCAGGGACAGTGTGAGCTAAATACCAATCGCTTTAAAATAGGGCAACAAAGAATCCATGACACATATTGTTTATGCGATGTGGAGGCGGGTGTGGAAGATGGAAGAGCTAAAAGCAGTTTGGGAAAAACAACACCTTTTTTTGTGAAAAGACAGATTAGAAAGGTTTATGCTCTTCTGTGATAACTAATATGAAAAGTTTATCAAAGTTAAAAAAAAAACAAAAAACCTTTGACGCTTTCTCCAAATTGATTTGAAGACTTGGCAGATTTGAGGAATCGTTCAGTAACGTTTTATGGGTTGATGCTAATTTGATGCAGCAGACCCATGCATCGCGCCAATTTACTGCCAAACCAACATTAAGCATGGACCTTTCGTGCAAGGTTTATAGGCGGGCAGCTCATAAAGATGCATGCTTGACAAGGATTCTGCTCCTCTTAGGATGTGCTATATGAAGTGTTTATCAAAACCCAACTAAATCGCCCTCCCCTTTTACTCGTAAACAGTCTCTGGGGACTTAGGCCTGAATCTCATACAATATTTCATGCAGTGTTTCCCATGCAGCATTTCATGCAGAATTTTACCACTCCCGGGTCCTGGTACCTGGGGAACCTTGTCTGTAAAAGCCACAGGTACTGGGTGGTGATAGACGATGGAGCCCTTTGGGTGGAGGATGCCCTGAGGGACCACTTAGGAAATGACTTGATACCCAGGTCCTGGGAAGGCTGGTGACACTCTTCCTAAGGGGGTCTCCTGAAACAAATCAAAGGTTGCAATTAAATGAGATTTGTGTTGTTGTTTGTTGTTTTAATCGCTCAGTCGTGTCCAACTCTTTGTGACCCCATGGACAGTAGCCGTCCAGGCTTCTCTGTTCATGGGATTTCCCAGGCGAGAATCCTGGAGTGGGTTGCCATTTCCTTCTCCAGGGGATCTTCCCAACCCAGGGATCGAACCTGCATCTCCTTCATTGACAGGTGAATTCTTTACCACTGAGCCACCAAACGAGATCTGTGGCCCTGAGGAAATACATTTCACACTTTTGTTTTTGTTTCCTGGACTGATGTGTGATGGATCTTCTCTGCCCATCTCTCTTCATCCAAATATGCTGTCAGAGCCTCTTCAGTAAGGAGATCATCGCAGTTTGGTGCTTTGTTTTGCATGTCGAAAAGTGTTTAACAATAAAAATGATCAAAACTCCTGTCTTTCATTGCTGAAAACCACAGCGTCTGTTTTCCCAAAGGAAAATCGGACTTCCATTGATATTAGTCTAGGCTGTACCACTCCAATCCTGCGATTCCTCCAATCTAGTGTTAATTACAGGGCTTAAATGGAGAAGGTTGCTGGAGGGGGCAAGTGGGCATAACACTGTTGGCACGGAGCCTCATGGGGCTTCAAAAGGGGAGATTTGATCTTGGGCAAATGTCAAGGCAGTTTTGAAATCTGTGTTATGATATCAGCTCACTGCCAGTGTAGGGCTTCATTTGGATTTCATAAATATTGTATGGGGCTCTCTTCTTGCCACCTTGGCCAGCTGGAGAATACAACAGCCACCCCCCCACCCTGCCACACACACACATATGCACACACATACCAACAAAACCATCACAATTGCAATCTACTGTAGAGTTGTCATGAAAAACCAATTGGTGATATTTCAATCACAATGTTCCTGTAACAAATTCCATTCAGATTCTGTTGGAAAGGGAGTTAAACCTTCCTCCTGCTGCTGGGAGAATTTATGCTAAATGTAGCTTCCTGGGGCCCTGGCAGCCATCCAAGGCTTTGTAAGTTATAGTTCTCTGACCTGGTTCTCTGAGTGACCTTGGAACCTCCTAGCGGCGGATTCCTTAGGTTGACATGTTGCCCTCTCTTGTCATCCTCTCTTGAGAGAATGTCCCTAAGCCAAGCGAGTGCTCCCAGCACCCAGATCCTTCAGCTTGAGAGAAAGACTATGAGCAGAGGCTCTCAGGGAGCGCGTGGCAGGTGATTGGAAGATTGCTTGTTGCTGCTGCCCTTTCCTCTGAGATGTATGCCAGCTGCAAAACAGCCCAATATGGTGTGTACAGGCAGCCTGCAGGTGACAGGAGTCTCTCCCTAGCACACAGCAGGCAGTCCTGGAAAATAAGAAGAGGGACAGTCTGCAATTACAGTAATCAGCTATTTTTGGTTAAGGAATAAACAAAATGGCCCAAAGTGCTGCTGTTATGGATTCTAGCAAAGGAGTGGCGTGTAGGAAAGATTAATGTACAATTAAAATCCATGTATGGGTAAATTACAGGGTGACAGCTATCTAATGCAAACACTGCAGACGTGTAATTAAGAGGAGTTACAGGCTCTCGAGGGTGGATTTGCTGAGAAAAGTGTTAGGGAGCTGTCGGTGGAGCTGGAAGGGCAGGGAGGCTTGCTGGGACGGGGGGCCATGCAGGTAGTGAAGAGGAGCGCCCCCCACAGCATCTAGGGGGCAGCCTGGGATGTGATGACCCCAAATCTTTCAGGCGGCACAGCTGCCCCTCCACGGTCCACTGGTTCCTGTTCCAAGCTTCCAGCCCTTTCTGGAGCCATTCTGCTCTCCCCCTCACCTTTGCTTTGTGACAGCGAGCGCCCGTGGATGTCTTTTTTCCCCCTCGTTTTTAATTTCTCCTGCTTTGTCAGCTTTTTAAGGAATATGTTACATTATGTGGAAATTGGATGCTAACAAGATTTGTATGAATAAATTAGACTCTTAACTTTTTATGTTATTACAAAATTGAAATAGACTCTAATGACAGTCAGAATTAATGTTGTGTTTCAAATAAATGCCGGGATGTGACTGAATTTTCAGTGCACTCTCTTCTGGTGTGTCTAGCTCTCCCTAGAAGGCCTTGCCTGAGAGAGAGAAGTCTCTCCCAGAGCAGCCCCCATCCCCATCCCTGCCTCTTCCAGAGAGGCTGCCTCTAGCGCTCAGGCTGGCAGTGCCCTCCAGGATGCTTCCCTGACCATCCCCAAGTGATGCTCTGCCAGACGCTACCATGGGGGCTGCTGGGAATATCTGCAGCTGATGCTCCCAGCAGCATCCCTCCTCACCAAATAATTGCCCTCACAAGACTTCCCTGGTGGTCCAGTGGCTAAGACTTTACGCTCTCAATGCAGGGGGCCCAGGTTCAATCCCTGGTCAAGGAACTAGATTCCACGTGCCACAACTAATGATCTTAGTGCCGCAACTAAGACCTGGCACAGCCAAATAAATAAACATTTTTAAAAAAATCACCCAAGGTTACACCCCATCTGCATTCAATGACTGGCTGTGTCCATCCATCCCCACTCCAGATCCCCCTGTGGGGCCGGTTCAGGCCTGAGTTGTGAGGCATTGAGGTCTGTTTCTCCATCTGCCCACTTCTGCCCTCCTCATTTCCTCACAGGGGCCTCTACCAAGAGCCTTTCCCAATAAACCTCAGCGTTTCCAGGAAACTAAGCTCTTGGGGATTTTGGTTTTCCTAAACCAACTGTCTGCCCAGTGAGTCTGTTTTGCTGGCATCAGAGTCCCCAAAGATCGGGATGCTTCTTTCTGCTCTGTGTCCCCTTCTTAAGCCCAGGGCCGGGGTGAGGCAGGGACCAGGCCTTGACTTCAGTCCAGGTCTCCCGGGGGAGAGTTGGAGCAGCAGCAGGCTCAAAGGACTCCCCTGGATCTGAGCTGCTTTGGATAGGGGGTAAACTTGGAGAGATTTTCTGCAACAAAACCCCCCACTGTCCCAAAGGAACAGATCAGAGCAGGGGCTGAAGGCACTGGGATGTGAGCACTGGTTCCCACAGCCAATGGTAAGAGGAAAGAGGGGCCTGATAAGGTAGGGAGAGAGCATGACGTAGCCCAGACATGGAATTTTCCCGCCGGGTGGAAAATTCACACCCCCCCCCCAGCCCCCGCCAGCGCAGCCGGGGCCTCCTGGAAAGGAGGTGGTGCAGTTTGGGGTGCCTGGGGACACTTGTCTCTTCAGAAGAGGGGAAGGGAGCTCAGATCCAGCTGCCATTGCAGTAATTGGTTCAGGGTAGCCAGATATTTGAATATTCAACAATAGGTAGATTTTAACGTGAAGTCTTTCCCTTTCAAAAATCTGGAGACTAATTCAGAATTTAAAAATCAAAGTCTTACATGCCCAAACAATATGCCCACAAGCTGCATTTGGCTTCTGAGCTGGAGGAATTTGGAGCCCAGAGCTTCATTGACAAGGTGATCAATTCTCCCCCTGGAGGGTAAGGGCCAGAGCCCTGGAAAGGGACGGTCACTACCCAGACTGAAGGCCTTGCTGAAGAACTGTCGGGCTGCAGGCAGCTGTGACCTGCCCAGATGGGGCTTCCGTCCTGCGACATCCCCCATCCACAGTCTGCTGGAAGGGGGTCTTCACTGCTGGGGCTGCAGGCATCAAGCTGCTGGCTGGACCCCAAGAGCAGCTGGATCCTGGCAAGTCCAGCCCTGGCCAATTGGACCACTCAGCGTGGGGTTTGGTGGGTGAATGGGTAGCAGAGGGACCTGGGCAGATTCCTCCACCCCATACCTGAGGGACCTCACCTGAAGCTTTCTGCCTTCACCTTCACAAATCTTAGTGATTCCCTGCAGGAATGCCTGAAGAGCAGAAAAGAAAAGTCTCATTGCCCATACTACTCTGTATCTGGGGTTCCCATCCATCGTCACAGCGTGGGAGAATCTTCTGTTTAAATCACTTTATGTACATAAACTCATAAGTCATATTCATTTTCTAAAAAATGCGATAATTTTTATGCCCACTGCACATAACCTGTTTAATCACTTTATACATCATGAACGGCTTTCCCTGGTAATGGATCTCTTTTCATCCTGCTTTTAACACCCACTTGGGGTTCCTTCCAATGAATTTATCATAATTTATATAAACCATTCCCAGTTGGACATATTGGGGGGTTTTCATCTTTGTTTTTCAGTTTTAAAGAACGTTGATGTGAATGTTCTTGTTAGTATTCCTTTGTGTTATTTCAGGGTGAATTTCTAGAAGTGGAATTGTTGGCTCAAAGGGTATGCCCACTTTTAAGACTTTTAATACTTCCTGATACATCACCTTACAGAAAGACTCAGCGGTGCAGGAGTGTGCCTTTTTTCATACCAGCAAATCTTTATTTTTTTAAATCTTTGTCAATTTGACAGGTTAAAGAGGGGCAGGCCTATTGTTTTTTTGAAATAACTTGTATTTACATCAAGGTAATATGTATGTGTCATTTTAAAAGCATAAGAATAAAAGGTGTATAATATATCCAGCAATCTCCTGTGTCATTCCTCCCCACCTCTCCCAGTCCTGCTCCCCAGAGGCAACTCCCTAGGACTCTTTGAGCTATTTCCCTGGCGTGTATTACTACTTCTATATTTATTTCCACATCACATGCGTATATACTGCGGGTGCAAAATGGCCAGCCAATCATTATTTATTGAGCACTCACTCTTAGCTTGCTTTTTTTAAAATGCCAGCTTCATCATTTGCTTAATTCTTTTATTTACTGAGCTGCTTTGGGTCTCTTCTGTTTTTGTCTGTCTATTCTAGTACCAGAACCCACTATTTTAATGATTGTAGCTTAGAAATAAACATTTGTAATACCTTAGAGGGCAACTCTCCTCTTGTGCTTGTGTGATATCACGTTTTTATTCATTTAGGTACACTCTTAGAAATATTGGGTCAAATTTCAAATACTATCCAATAGAAATTTGTATTTGGACTGTGTTTTCACTTATAGATAAATTTAGGAGAAGGTTGCAGATAAATTGACCTTTTACTTTATTTATTGTGTTTTACTATATTGAGTCTTCTGATTCATTTACTCAACAAATATGTATTGAAACCAATTGTGTGTCAGGCGCTGGGAACCTGTCAGGAAACAAAAGAGAGGAAGATCCCAGTCCCCCATGAAGCCATGATGAGAGTTGCTTTGAAGAGCCAAGCAGGGTAAAGTGGGTTGGAGCTGGGGGTCAGGGAGGAGGAAATGGATGGGTCAGAGTAGGCCTCAAAGGTGAGATTTGGAGGAAAGGAGGACATAGGCCAGGCGGGTGATCCGGGACAGTGGTTCTCAACCTGGGGTGATTGTGCCTGCCCTGGGGAATTTGGTAACATCTTGGGAGGTGCTATTGGTATCTAGTGGGTACAGACGAGAGATACTTTTTGACATCCTACAAGGCACAGAGCAGCCCCCATAACAAAGAATTGTCTGGCCCCAAGTGTTGTTGCTGCCGAGATTGAGTAATCCTGATCCAGGCAAAGATTTTCCAGGCCGAGGGACACTTAGTGAAAGGTCTTTAGTTAGGAGTGAGGAACAGCAAAGAGGTGGAGAGATGGAGGGGAGGG
This sequence comes from Bos mutus, assembly GCF_027580195.1. Classification (NCBI taxonomy): domain Eukaryota; kingdom Metazoa; phylum Chordata; class Mammalia; order Artiodactyla; family Bovidae; genus Bos; species Bos mutus. The sequence goes on along the minus strand of NC_091634.1, from coordinate 18,566,966 downwards.
CAGCTGGGAATGAGGCCAGGGGAGGGAGGGTGGATGGGGAGATGGTCGATGATTCAGGTTGTGCAGGGCAGGATAAAGGAATCCGACTTTACTCCATGTGAGGTGGGAGCAGCTGTGGAATTTTGAACAGGGGAGTGTGCCATGATCGAGTTATGTTTTGAGAGAATCATTCTTTTCTTGCTGCCAGATGAAGGCAAAGAGAGCTGGCAGGCTGTTGCAGTGAGAGCTGGTGGTCTGGGCCGAGATAGTAGCATGACGTGGAGAGTCTGCATCAGATTCCAGAGATTTTGAAGACAGCTTACAGGATTTCCTTATGGATTATTCATAGATGGGGTGTGAGGAAAAGAAAGTTTTAGTCTGAGCAACTTGAAAGATGGAGTTACCCACAGTTGAGATGGGAAAGATAGAGGGCAAAACTGGTGTTGGAGGGGATTCAGTTAAGGACATGCAGTATTTGAGATGTCCAACACACAACCCACTGCAGATGTTGAATATTTGGTTAGATATGAGTCTGGAGTTAGAGAGAGTGGTAGGAGCTTGCAGTATAAATTTGGGAGTCATCAGCATGTGCCTTTTGAAGCCATAAGACTGACTGAGGTCAGCAAAGGAGCGAGTGTAGATAGAGAAGAAAAGAGGACCAAAGACTGAGACCAAGAATATTCAAACATGAAGAAGTCAGGAAAATGAGAAGGGACAAACCGAAGAGACCAAGAAGTGACTGGGAATGTGGGAAGAATGCAGGAGAGTGTCGTGTCCTTGTGGTTGTTGTTCAGTGGCTCAGTTGTGTCCAACTCTTTGCTACCCCGTGGACTGCAACATGCCAGGCTTCATTGTTCTTCACCATCTCTCGGAGCTTGCTCAAACTCATGTCCATTGAGTCAGTGATGCCGTCCAACCATCTCATCCTCTGTCGCCCCTTCTCCTCCTGCCTTCAATCTTTCCCAGCATCAGGGTCTTTTCTAATGAGTTGGCTCTTTGCATCAGGTGGCCAAAGTATTGGAGCTTTAGCTTCAGCATCAGTCTTTCCAATGAATATTCAGGACTGATTTCCTTTACGATTGACTGGTTTGATCTCCCTGCAGTCCAAGGGACCCTCAAGAGTCTTCTCCAGTTCAAAAGCATCAATTCTTTGGCACTCAACTTTCTTTATGGTCCAACTCTCACATCCATACATGAGTACTTGAAAAATCACAGCTTTGAGTAGACGGACCTTTGTTGGTCAAGTAACGTCTCTACTTTTTAATATGCTGTCTAGGTTGGTCATAGCTTTTCTTCCAAGGAGCAAGCGTCTTTTAATTTCATGGCTGCAGTCACCATCTGCAGTAATTTTGAAGCCCAAGAAAATTAAAAGTCTACACTGTTTCCATTGTTCCCCCATCTATTTGCCATGAAGTGATGGGACCAGATGCCATGATCTTAGTTTTCTGAATGTTGATCTTTAAACCAACTTTTTCACTCTCCTCTTTCACTTTCATCAAGAGGCTTTTTAGTTCCTCTTCACTTTCTGCCATAAGGGTGGTGTCATCTGCATATCTGAGCCACGATCTTAGTTTTTTGAATGTTGAGTTTTAAGCCAGCTTTTTCAGTCTCCTCTTTCACCTTCATCGTGTTCTAGGAGCCAAGTAAAGAAGGTGCTTCATGGAGGAGCTTGTGGTACCTGTGTCAGATGTTGGTGGCAGGTCAGGTAAGATGAGGACCAAGGGTTGACCAGTGGATCCACTATGTGCCTTGGCAAGAGTGGCTTCAATGAAGTGGGGGAAACAATGTTCTGATTTAAGTGGGTCTATGAGACAATGGCAAGAGATGAGATTGTGAACATGGCACTCAGGTTTTGCTGTGAAAGAGAGCAAAGACATGGAAAGGGGAAAGAGGAGAGGTTTTTTGTTGTTGTTTGGTATTTCATTGGGAGAAATAACAGGATATTATATCAATGGGAATGATCCAATGAGATGCAGGTGGGAGAGGGGAGAGCTGCTGGTTTGAAGTTCCAGAGAACGTAAGAGAGCATTGAAGTTGGTAAAAGTGAGAGCATTGATCCTCGGAGCACAGACACTTAACCTCTGGCAAAGTGCAGAGAAAGCTGAGAAGACAGACTAGCGGGTCCCAATACGGTGACTGAAATCTGGAGGTTCTCCGTCTCCTTCCCTGTCTCGCTCTCTCTCCACCCCCCACACACAACTTTATTGAGACATAATTACATACCATACTATTCACCCATTTAAAGTGTACAGTTTAATAGTTCACAGGATGTCCACATCGATGTACAACCATCAGTAACATTTTCATCACCCCCAAAAGAAACTCTGTACTTATGAGCAGTCACTCCTTAGTTATACCTCCCCAGTCCTATGTAGTCACTAATCTACTTTCTGTCTGTATAAGTTTGCCTATTCTGGACTTATACATTGAGTCGTATAATATGTGGTCTGTTTCTTTCTTTCCTTTTTTTTACTTAACATAATGACTTCAAGATTCATTCATATTGTGGCACTTCATTCTTTTTATGGCTGAATAATATTCCATTGTGATGTATGTGCTACATATACTATTTTATCCTTTTATTAGTTGATGGAATTGGGTTGTTTCTACCTTTTGGCTATGATTAATAAAGTTGGTGTGTACACATTATTGGGCAAATTTCTTTGTGTATGTGTGTGTGTGTGTGTGTGTGATTGTGTGTGTTTTCATCTCTTTGGGGCATATACAGAGGAGTGGAAATTCTGGGTCCTTAGGTAACTGTATGCTTAACCTTGTGAGAAACTGCCAGGCTGCTTTCCAAAAAGGCTGTACCATTTCATGTTCCCACCAGCTGTGTATGGGTATTCTCATTTTTCCACTTTCTTGCCAATTTGTTTTTGTCTGTCCTTTAGATTTTAGTCATCCTAGTGAGTGTGAAGTAGTATTTGATTTGCGTTTAGTATTTGATTTCATTGTAGTTTTTATTTGCATTTCTCTAATGATTAACGATTTGAGCATCTTTTTACCTGATGTTTGGTCATTTGTACATCCTTGGAAAATGTCTGCACTTCCCAGGTGGTGCTAGTAATAAAGAACTGCCTGCCAGTGCAGGTAGACATAAGAGACACAGTTTCAATCCCTGGGTCCAGAAGATCCCCTGGAGGAGGGCATGGCAACCCACTCCAGTATTCTTGCCTGGAGAGTCCCATGGACAGAGGAGCCCGGCAGGCTGCACTCCATAAGGTCGCACAGAGTCACACAGGGTTGGACTGAAGCAACTCAGCATGTGCTCAGAAAATGTCTATTCAGATCCTTTGTCTATAAATTAATTTTGTTAACTATCAAATTGTAAGATTTCTTTGTGTTAATATATTCTGGATATAAGTTCCTTATCACATATATAATTTGCAAATATTTTATCCCATTCTGTTGGGTTATCTTATTAGTTTCTTGATAGTGTCATTTTTAGCACAAAAGTTTTTAACTTTTATGAAGTCCAGTTTTTAAAATTTTTTTCTTTTGTTGCTGTGCTTTGGTATTGTATTTAAAAATGCCTTGCCTAACTCAAGGTCATGAAGATTTACTCCTTTTTATTTTTTATTTGTATATATTTTTAATTTAATTTTCCTTTCTAATTAAATTGGCAAGTCTTCTCAGGACAATATTAAATAATAGCTGGATTCCCTGGTTCTATTCCTGACTTTAATGTTTCATTATTAATCATGATGCTGTCTATGGGATAAGAATTTCATAACTTAGAAAAACAAAGTATTCTATCTTTCTAGTGTTTATCTGTGACTCAACGGACATGAGTTTGAACAAACTCTCGGAGATAGTGAAGGACAGGGGAGCCTGGCACACTGCAGCCCATGGGGTCACAGGGAGTCAGACACAACTTAGTGACTGAAAACAACAACATATGTAATATTTTTCCTCCTCCCCTGCAGATGTATTTAATTTATGTAGATAAACATGATTTTTATCCTTTGACCTAGTGATGCAATCAATTATATTAATAGATATTCTAATATTGAGCCACTCTATAATGCATTTCTGGATTAATCTTAATTTATTGGGGTACATAATTATTATATTATACTGCTTGTTCAGTAGCCAGAAGTTTTATAATTTCCTTTGTGTTTCTTTGACTCATGAATTATTTAGACTCTTAAGCATTTCAAGAGCGTATTTTTCTTTCCTGCTTTCCAATTTTGCTGCATTATAGCCAGAGATAGTGGTTTGCATGTTATTAATTCTTTAATTTTAGTTGAGAATTGCTTTGTTTCTTAGTATATGGTCATTTCTTGTTCTATTATGTTTGAAATAATATATACCCTCTGTTAGGTGCAGAATTCCTTTATCTACCTATATCTATATCTATATCTCTCTCTATATATATATACACATTCTTTAGCTCAGTTTTGTTAATTGTATTGTTTGTATCTCCTGTATCTTTAAGTGTTTGGTTGCTGAATTTATCAATTTCAGGATGAGATGTGTTAAAATCTCCTATTATGGTTATCAATATGTTGATTTTTCTTTGTAATCTTATCAATTTTTACTCTATATTTTAAAAAACTATATTAATTTTATTAGGTGCATACGGGTTCAAGGTTGTTATATCTTCCTAGTGAGTTATTCCTTTTTTCTCTAAGAACTTTTTAAAACCCCACTGAAGCTTTTTTGCCTTAGATTTTATTTTACCTTATATTAATATTGTTAACAACAATTTTTGTTATCTTTTAGATGCTGTAGCTCTGTAATTTCTCTTTATTTTTAACATTTCTAAATCATGTTTTGGAAGAGTTTCTCATAGCAAAATTAATCTGTCTCTGTGTGTGTGTGATTACTGGTGTATTTGCATTCTTTTTTCTGTTTTATTTTGTGTTTTATACATTCCTTGCTTTTTCATTGTTTCTTTTTTAAAAATCTTCTCTCTTTTCTAAAAGATGAATCATATATTCTTTTTTGCTTCATTTAGTGATTTGAACGTTATATATTCTATTTTTTATTCTTTCAATGATGACCTTCAATTTTTAAGTATGAATACTTGGCTTAATAGAATATGAATTAAATAAAAATTTCTACTTTCTTCCAAAGCAGCACAATGATTGTAGAACACATTAATTTTGATTATTTCCTCATCCCATACCTTTTGTCTAGTTAGCACTATATTGTTAATAAACTCCCCAATTTTTAAATCATTGCTACTGTTGTTATTATTTACAATTAGTGATTATCTGAATTTACAAATGTTTACCAACTTTTTGCTCACCTTTGCTTATCGCATCTTCTACCTTCTCTCTGGGTCCATTTCTCTCTCTCTGTCTCTTTTTTTTAAAAGATTTTTTTGATGTGGACCATTTTTAAAGTCTTAATTGAATTTGTTACAATACTGCTTCTGGTCTATGTTTTTGTGGTTTTCTTGGCCATGCAGCATGTGAATCTTAGTTCCCTGACCAGGGATCAAAATGCATTGGAAGGCAAAGTTTTAACCACTGGACAGTAGGAAAGTCCCAACTTCCATTTCTAACCTCATAACTCTTTAGTAGTCCTTTCAGAAAAGACCTGTGTGGAAGACCAAAGACTCTCTGGGACTTTGTTCATTTAAATATGATTTTGCCCTTAAGGTTTAATCAGGGTATAAAACTCTGGAATGATAGTTCTATTCCTTTAGCTCTTTGAAGACTTTCAGTTCAGTTTAGTTCAGTTGCTCAGTCGTGTCCGACTCTTTGTGACCCCATGGACTACAGCACGCCAGGCCTTCTTGTCCATCACCAACTCCCAGAGTTTACCCAAACTCATGTCCATTGAGTCGGTGATGCCATCCAACCATCTCATCCTCTGTCGTCCCCTTCTCCTCCTGCCTTCAATCTTTCCCAGCATCAGGGTCTTTTCAAATGAGTCAGTTCTTCACATCAGGTGGCCAAAGTATTGGAGTTTCAGCTTCAACATCAGTCCTTCCAATGAACACTCAGGACTGATGTCCTTTAGGATGGACTGGTTGGATCTCCGTGCAGTCCAAGGGACTCCCAAGAGTCTTCTCCAACACCACAGTTCAGAAGCATCAATTCTTCGGTGCTCAGCTTTCTTCACAGTCCAACTCTCACATCCATACATGACTACTGGAAAAAACACAGCCTTGACTAGACAGACCTTTGTTGGCCAAGTAATGTCTCTGCTTTTTAATACGTCTAGGATGGTCATAACTTTTCTTCCAGGGAGTAAGCATCTTTTTATTTCATGGCTGCAGTCACCATTTGCAGTGATTTTGGAGCCCCTAAAAATAAAGTCTGCCACTGTTTCCCCATCTATTTGCCATGAAGTGATGGGACCGGATGCCGTGATCTTAGTTTTCTGAATGTTGAGCTTTAAGCCAACTTTTTCACTCTCCTCTTTCACTTTCATTAAGAGGCTCTTTAATTATTCTTCACTTTCTGCCATAAGGGTGGTGTCATCTGCATATATGAGATTATTGATATTTCTCCCAGCAGTCTTGATTCCAGCTTGTGTTTCTTCCAGTCCAGCGTTTCTCATGATGTACTCCGCATGTAAGTTAAATAAGCAGGGTAACAATATATAGCCTTGATGTACTCCTTTTCCTATTTGGAACCAGTCTGTTGTTCCATGTCCAGTGCTAACTGTTTCTTCCTGACTTGCATACAGATTTCTCAAGAGGCAGGTCAGGTGGTCTGGTATTCCCATCTCTTTCAGAATTTTCCACAGTTTGTTGTGATGCATATAGTCAAAGGCTTTGGCATAGTCAATAAAGCAGAAGTAGATGTTTTTCTGGAACTCTCTTGCTTTTTTGATGATCCAACACATGTTGGTAATTTGATCTCTGGATCCTCTGCCTTTTCTAAAACCAGCTTGAACATGTGGAAGTTCACGGTTCACATATTGTTGAAGCCTGGCTTGGGGAATTTTGAGCATTACTTTGCTAGCGTGTGAGATGAGTACAATTGTGCAGTAGTTTGAACTTTCTTTGGCATTGTCTTTCTTTGGGATTGGAATGAAAACTGACCTTTTCCAGTCCTGTAGCCCCACTGCTGAGTTTTCCAAATTTGCTGGCATATGGAGTGCAGCACTTTCACAGCATCATCTTTTAGGATTTGAAATAGCCCAGCTGGAATTCCATCACCTCCACTAGCTTTGTTCGTAGTGATGCTTCCTAAGGTCCACTTGCTTCACATTCCAGAATGGCTGGCTCTAGGTGAGTGATCACACCATCGTAATTATCTGGGTTGTGAAGATCTTTGAAGACTTAGTCCGCTGCCTTTTGGTCTCCACTATTCCTCAGAGAAGCTAGGAGTTTTTCTGTCAGTCCTTTGTGGATAATGTCTTTATCTCTAGTTGTTTTTGTGATTTTTCTCTTTGTTTTGATTTTCCTCAGCTTCATTCAGGTATATCTAGGTATATAATTTCATTTCTCCTGCTGGGAAGTTGAAACATTTATTCAATCTGATGACTTTTTTAAGTTCTGAAACATTTTCAGACATCATCTCTTCCAATAGTTCTTTTCCTTTATTCTTGATGCGAGCCTCTGAAATGCCAGCCTCATATATAGGAATGGTATAGCATGTTGGTTATGAACATGAACTCTGCAGATAGCTACATGGATCTGACTCTACTTCAGGGCATAATAGTGGAGGAGAATTACATAAAGTCTTTATCGGTTTTCTCGCTGCCAAACTCTTAGGTTGTTGTGATAATAAATGAGTTTTTATATGTAAAGTACTTAAAACAGCTCCTGGAGCATGGTCATTTCTATGTAAGTCTTAGTTATTAGAGTTCCCTGGAATGCTTCACAGACTCTATACTGACACTAATACTTGTCTCAAGATCATTATTGTAAGTTTTCTAGAAGGATCTGACTTTGTTTTAGTCCCTGGGGATGCGTTTTTGCCAGCGTCTCCATGATTGTTAGTATTATCTGGGACTGTCTCATCTGTTCACTTGCTTGTTACCTCAGTCTTGTCCTTTCTATGTATGCATTTTGGGTGATAATGTGAGATTTATATCCTGGGCTGCTACATCTTCTGTTATTAAACTCTGTACTGTATTTTTAACTTCAATCGTTTTTTTTTATTTCTAGAAATTCTCTGGAGACCTTTTAAGTCTGCATGCTTGTTTTTGTAGTTTTTGTTCTTTCATTATTTTTAATCTTTCTTTCACTCACTTAATAATTTAAAACATATTATCTTTTTGGGTTTCTCCTTATTGTATTCATGGAGCGTTCATCCTTCTGTTTGTTTATCTGCTGATTTTCCCTCATGGTGAATCATTTCCTTGAGCAGATTATAATTTCTGTATGACATTCTAGGGAAGCAAAAAATTACACAAGCTAATTTAAGATGGGTGATTTCTTTTTTTTGCTTTTTGATGGTAGCTTTGTGGCTCCTGGGTTGTAAAAGCATTGCTTCAGAACATTTCAAAAATTGTTTCTGCTGAGAGTTCCATGAATGCGTCAGCTGGGACTCGTTTTCCCCATTACGTCTGCATGCTGGAACTCCAGCACCACACATATGGTGTAAATTTGGATTTCATGGCCATAGTACAGGGTTGGGATTGCCTTTCTTTCTGGAAACTGCTTCTCTCTAAGATCTTTTGTATTTCCCCAGACAGAGGTTGAATGTTCCAGCCCCCATTTCACTGAGGTGAGATCCCCTGTAGTGTAGGAGCTCAGTTGCAGCTCCTCTTATTGAGAGAGGAGAGCCAGGCTGGATCTCGTGCCCCTTGTGGACAGTAACACTGTAGCTCTGGCCTCTGGGGTCTGCCATCTGCCGTTCTGGGCCTCTGGGCACCAGCTGACAGCTTATTGCTCCGGTTTTCACATCTCTTCATTTTTTGCCTCCAAAGATTTCCCTTTTTTCCTTTAAGCCTGATTAAGTATTTAATTATTTGATATTATATTTTATCCAGCACTTCCATGCATTTGGATCTGGGGGTGGGGATGGTGGGGCCGTGTGTCTGCCATGATCTTTTATTTAGGATTTTTACATCTAGAGTGACAAGCAAGATTAGTCTACGATTTTATTTTTGTTTCATCTTTGGCAGGTTTTGGTGCCAGGGTTATGTGTTATTCATAAAATTAATTAGGAAGTTTCTCTCCTTTCTTTATCCTCCGGAACATTTTAAATAGCATAGAAAATTTCTGTTCCTTGAAGGTTTGAAATTTTCCAGTGAAATCCGTCTGAAGACAATGCCTCTGGGGGTAGGAATGATTGTTTTCAACACTTATTTTCTATTCAGCTTTTCTACTTCTTAAATCAGAGTGTGTAGCTTCTGCTTCCCTAGACTATCATACATTTAATCAAGATTTTAAAATTTATTAGCATGGAATTCCACTTGGTATTCTTATATTTTAATAGGCTTTTTTTTGCATGTCTGGTTATAACTCTTTCTCATTAATGTTTTTCTCTCTTTCTTTTTTGATTAGACTTACCAGAGATTTATATATTTTATTGATCTTTTCTAAGAAACAATTATTGAATTTTTTCATCCTGCTATTGAACTCTGAAAGATCTGTAGTTTCTTCTTTCATCTTTAATCCTTTTTTAAGGTTTATTATCTTGTTCATTTTCTAATTTTAAGTTGAATGTCCAATTCACTTGTTACCTTTTTTCTTTAAGAATAAAACATTTAAAGTGATAAAAAATTTCCTCTGAGTATAGTTCTGACTACATTCCATAAGTTTTGATGTGCATAAATTGTCATTATTATAATTTTTCATAGTCTGAAGTTGTTATTTTTATTTTCTCTTTGATATAAAAGAGGTATTCAGGAGAATATTTTAAAACTCTATATTTTTTGTTATTAATTTCTAGTTAGATAATACTCTATCTCATACATTTTAAAAACCTACTGTGTTTATGTGAAATTTAAATTGATGCTGACTGTAATGTACACCATCATTTTATATGAGAATAAGAAAGAAAAAAAATCACTGCTATTTAAATTCTAACATCCCCTCTATAGTCAGATGTATCATGGTTTCAGAGATGATATGAAAACGTAAATCTTAGAATGCATCAAGTATGTAGTTTATCATTCATTAAGTACAGGGACTTCCCTGGTGGTCCAGTGGTTAAGAATTCGCCTCCCAACGCAGGGGACACAGGTTCGATCCGTGATCGGGGAAGATCCCACGTGCCGTAGAGCAACTAAGCCCGTGCACCACCACTACTGAGCCAGTGCTCTAGAGCCCGTGAGCCGCAACTACTGAACCCACGCTTGCAACGAGAAGCCACCACAATGAGAAGCACTCACCACAATGGAGAGTAGCCCCCACTCGCTACAACTAGAGAAAGCCCACATGTAGGAACAAAGACCGAGCTCAGCCAAAAATAAATAAATTAATAAAATGTTTAATTATTAAAAAATAAATATAAGTACATTGTGGTCAGAGAATGTGATCTGTAGTGTATTAGTTCCTCAAAATACATTGTAATCTGGTATTCAGTATGTGGTCAGTTTTTATAAATGTTTACATGTTCTTGAACATAATGTATCTTCTCTATTTTCTGGCTATAAGAATACACACATATATTTATATTTGCATATTTCATATATGCACATATACACATGCATATATAAAGTTAATTTTGCAACTGTGCTTTTGAAATTTTCTATACACTTGCTAATTTTTTCTGTTGGTTTGATCTTCCGATTTCTGAGTGAGACCGGTTAAAATCTCCCACTCTGATGATGAATTTGTTAGTTTTTCTTGTGATTGCCACTTTCGGCTTTATGTATTTTGAGGTTCTGTTGTTAGATGCCTGCAAGTTCCTAATTGTTATACCTTCTTTTTCAGATTGTTCTTCTTCTTGTGTTGTGCCTCTCTTTACCCCTATTAATTCTTTTTTTGCTTTGAACTCACTTTTATTTGATAATAATATCATGTCATCTTTCCTTTGGTTAGTACTTCCTGGCGTTCCCCTTTCCAGCTACTTCCTTCCAGCCTTTCTGTGTTGCTTTTAAAAGGATTTTACCATCAAAATTAATGGTTTTCATTGGCTGGCAGCAGGCTCTGTGTGTATATAAGCACTGTTTCTGAAGGCAGAGAGTATGACGGAGTGTATGGGTTGGGGATTCTGCATGTGCCAGTCTGTACCCTGGCTCCGCTCTCTATTGGCAGTGGGCACTTGTACACATTCTTTAACCTCTTGGGGCTTCAGTTACCCCATCTATAAAATGTAATTATAATGTCCCTAGCTCATGTGCTTGTTTGCAGGATTAAATAAGCCAATATATGTAAAATGCTTATACCACAGTTTGGCATATAGTGAGCACGCCAAATATTAGAGGGGCTTAATCTCTTAAGCGGAGAAGGCAATGGCACCCCACTCCAGTACTTTTGCCTAGAAAATCCCATGGACAGAGGAGCCTGGTAGGCTGCAGTCCGTGGGGTCACTAAGAGTCAGACACGACTGAGTGACTTCACTTTCACTTTTCACTTTCCTACATTGGAGAAGGAAATGGCAACCCACTCCAGTGTTCTTGCCTGGAGAATCCCAGGGACGGGGAAGCCTGGTGGGCTGCCACCTATGGGGTTGCACAGAGTCGGACACGACTGAAGCGACTTAGCAGCAGCAGCAGCAGCAATCTCTGAAGGGCTTTCCAGGTGGCACTGGTGACAAAGAATCTGCCTGCCAGTGCAGGAGAAGCAAGAGACATGGTTCAATCCCTGGTTCAGGAAGATCCCCTGGAGTAGAAAATGGCAAAACCTGCTCCAGTATTCTTGCCTGAAAAATTCCATGAACAGAGAGGAGCCTGGTGGGTTACAGTAGTCCATGGGGCCGCAAAGACTTGGACATGACAGAACGAATTAACGCACAATCTTAATATTTATTGTTATCACTAATATTTTGGATTTATTTATATCATCTTTTTTGTGGCTTCTGTTTATGTTCCTTTCTTACTTCTTGTCCAGTCAATGCAATTTTCCTTTTCCTTTCTTTTTTTCCTTATTGATTTGAAAACTATAGATTTTTTTTTATCATTTGAGTACCCTCAAAATGTTAACATACATATTTAACTATAAATTTTTTAGCAAGTCTAAAGTTATTATCTCTGTTGTCCTCCAAAACAATCAAGCATCTTTGCACACGGGGACTGCATACTAAACACTTTCTCCTTCCATCTTCCTTGTTGTTGAGAATTTTTTGCTACCTTAATGCAAAAATAGTATTTTTAATACGTAGAGTTGATAGTTAAATTTGCTAACGTATTTTACCGTGTTCCTGTTTTTTTAAATACCATTCATTCTGAGTTCATTTTTCTTAAAGAAATATATCCTTTAAGAATTCTTTTATTTTAGCTGGCACACCTGCAGCTTTGGGTGTCTGGAAATGTCTTTATTTTGCCCTCATTCTTGAATAATTGAATAGAATAACCTTTATTTTCCTATAACACCTACAAAAAATTATATTCCTCTACTGTCTTCTAAGCATCTCTTGATGCTAAGATGCCTGTGCTAAGTCATTTCAGTGGTGTTCAACTCTTTGCGGCCCTATGGGCCATAGCCCATCAGGTTCCTGTGTCCATACGATTTTCCGGGCAAGAATACTAGAGTGGGGTGCCATGCCCTCCTCCAGGGGATCTTCCCAACCCAGGGATCAAACCTGCATCTCTTATGTCTCCTGCATCAGCAGGTTCTTTATCAGTAGCTCCACCTGGGAAGCCCCTAACGTGTCTACTGTGGTCTAAATGCTGGCAGATGATCTGTCTTTTCTTTCGGGTAAAGTTTAAGATTTTCCTTTCTTGTTTTCTAGAGCTTTAGAAATCACCAAGATGGGTGAATTTTTAAATTTTTTGCCCAGATTTTAGCTTTGCATGTACATTTTCAGGACAAAAAGCAATCACATTTCTTCTGATCTGAAACATTCTCAGTCATATTCCCTCAATTTATTACTTTTTCTACTAGTACCCCATTCTCTTCTTCTGGAGCTCTATTAGATGAATCAGGTGATTCTTTTCAGCAGTTGCATAGGATTCCAGAGTTTGGATGGACCAAAATTTAATTAAACATTTTTCTACTAGTGGAAATTTATATTTTTTGAAATTTTTTTCTATTAAAAGCAATGCTGTAGCCAACATGTTTTCCTCTCTCTTGTTTGTTAGATTCTATTTTTATTGCATCATGATAAAATAATGACTTCTATTGAGATTTTTTTCTGTAGTCTAATATAAGCCCATATTTCTAAATATTCTGAGAGTGATTGAGAAAATTGTATTCTGTTCGCTGAGCACAAAGGTGTGAGAGGGAGTGCCAGATTTTATTAGTCAAGCCTTTAATATTCTCACTTAATTTTGTTTGCATAATTTATCATTTAAAAAGCGTTAAAAACCTTTACGACTGGGGAAATGTCAAGTCTCCTTTTCCCCAATCATCTGCTTTATAGACCCTGAAGCTACGTTGTGAGATGTATTAGTACCCACCTGTGGAGGTCACTCCAGGGGTCTGACCCTTGGCGTCCTCCTGAAGCTTTCCTGGACCTCCTTTGTGGTCCTTGGACTCTTCCAGGCACCCTGACCTCCCAGAGGCTGCCCTGTCACCCTTCCTGTGCCCACTGCACTGGGCTGGCTGGAATTCCTGTTTGTGTGTTTTCCTGCCCTGTGCCCTGACCAAATTTCCTCCATGGACACAGGCTCAAACTCCCAGCCTTCCCGTTTCTAAATTTATTTGATCCTTTCAATGGAAGTTTGGAAGGAAAGAAGTTAGACAAATGGTGTTTGTTGTCATCCTTAACACAGAAGTCCCTTTCCTTCCAACAACTGCTTTTCCAGGCATGAATGTTCTTTCCTTACTCAGCTTGATCTCCTTCCTTAGCCCCAGACTCCCCAGGTGTCCAGGTGAATGACGTCCATCTATACATGCTTTCGTGGCAGGAAATTTTCTAGCACAAGAGGGCACAGAAGCTGTGTGGAGCTGGCAGACGGGTCTTGATTCCAATCAATGAACGAAGAGGGACCCAACCCGAGGTTGAGCCCCATGTGTGTCCATGGCTGGACCATCATGGCTGGACCTTCAGGAGAGAGGCAGTGCCCACCTCCCAGCCATGCTCTTCTCTGCAGTCTGTACAGCCCCTGCCCAGTGTGTGTGGGTCCCCTGTGCCTATGGCCAGTGTTTACCCGGCACCACTCATGCTTCCCCTGGATAGCTAGAGCAGATGAGCGGAGCAGCTCCCTCCCACAGATCTGTTCACCGTCAGCAGGAGTGGATCTCTTTTTAATATTTATTTACTTATTTGGCCATGCTGGGTCTTAGTTGTGGCATGTGGGATCTAGTTCCCTGACCAGGGATTGAACCCAGGCCCCCTGCATGTAGTCCTAGCCATTGAACCACCAGGGAAGTCTCCAGAGTGGGTCTTTTTCAAAGGGAAAATCACATGCATCTGGTGGGAGAGGTTCATACCCCTCAACCATCCTCACTTGCCCCTCTCCTCCTTCAGTTCTCACCTTGATGTCCTAGGCACAGGGCTCTTCCATTTCCCAGACCAGAGCCACATGCCATGGCCCCTTGCTTCGGGACTGTCTTGGCATCGCTGGGACCTCTTCAAGGGCAGTATATACAAGCTGGCACATAGTGGGTGCAGTGCTCAGTGAGGGTTTGTGGAATAAAGGGAAGAGGTGAAGGTAGGAGTGATAATGAAGGCAGGGGGCAATGAAGAGGCGATTCAAAGGTGGGAGGAGGCAGGTGCTCATGAGCCAAGTTCCAGGCTCTGCCTGTTCCTGACGCCCGCCTTTGCCGCACTGTTCCCAGTGGGTGCCAGCTCTGAATGCCTGTTTAAGTCACTCCACAAAGCTCAGCTTCTCAATCTGTTTTGTATTTGCAAGGGCCAGATTCATCTTCCTTTTTTAAAAGTCAAGCTTCTGAGAAAGTCATTTAAATTCACAGTGATTCTCCTTTCAAATAGCTCCTTTGAATGGTGTTTTTGGAGTCATGGATCTTAGGGACTCTGCCAGGAGCGGCTGAGGGTCATGCAAAGACTTCTTGATGGGGCACAAGTTGTAGAGGAGGAGCAGGGCTTTCGGGGGTGGGGAGTTGCCTTCAGCTAGATGGGGTGTGTGTGTGTGCCAGGGCCCTGCAGTGCATCCGCTGAAAGGTTGCTTTCTGACGTGCCCTCTGGACACTGGCTCCTCTTTCTTGGGAAGAAGGAGAGCTGGTTATGCTAAGTTCAGTGGCCACTCCAGATGTTTCTGTGCATTGAGATTAGAATCTGCAACACCCAATCTTCAAATTTTCTAGATGGTTAAAAAGCATGTATGTACTGTCTGGGAAAAATATCCAAAATGTATTGTTAAGTTAAAAAGCAGACTGTGAACAGTATGTACTTATATACATTTACAGCTAAAAAATACATGCATGCAAAAAAGCCCAAACTGTATATTCTGTATTTACATAATTATAAATGCATAGCTAGAAAGAAGTCTGGAAGAAATTGTGCCCAATTATCCCAGGATTGGGGAGCTTTCAAAATGATCTTTAGTTGTATTGTTTGAAGTTTTTTTTCCTATGAGAATATATCCCTGTGTATGTGTGTCATTTTAAGAGATGTATGGATTTAGAAGTGGGATTCTATATGGTTTACCTTGAGCTTCTGGGATTTTCATTTCTTTGAGTGATGGTGTGGAATGGCTTGTGTGTGTGTGGTGTGTGTGTGTGCATGCTCAGTTGTGTCCGATTCTTTGCAACCCTTTGCCAGGCTCCTCTGTCCTTGGAATTTTCCAGGCAAGAATATTGGAGCAGGTTGCCATCTCCTACTCTGGGACATCTTTCTGACCCATGTCTCTTGCATTTCCTCCATTGGCCAGGGAGTTTTTTTACCACTGCCACCTGGGACACCCCATTGAATGGCTTACCCAATTTATTGGACATCTCAAAAGGTACTTGATTGATGACTTACAAGTGAATTATATGTGTAGTTCAGGTCAGAGGTCAGCAAACCTTTGCTTAAAAGGCCAGGTAGCAAATATCTTAGGCTCTGTGAGCCAAAAGGTCTCTGCTGAAACTACTCAACTCTGCAGTCAGAACATGAAGTAGCCATAGATGATACGAAAATGAATGAGTATTGCTGTGTCCCAATAAAACTTTATTTAAAGAAACAGATTGCTGGTAGGTATTGACCTGTGGGCCATAGTTGGCTGACTCCTAGGGTTTAATTGGGCTTCCCTATAGCTCAACGGTAAAGAATCTGCCTGAAATGCAGGAGCCGCAGGAAATGCAGGCTTGATCCCTGTGTCAGGAAGATCCCCTGGAGGAGGGCATGGCAACCCACTCCAGTATTCTTGCCTGGAGAAATCCATGGACAGAGGAGCCGGGTGGGTATAGTCCATAGGGTCCTGAAGAGTCAGATATGACTAAAGTGGCTTAGCATGTAGCACATAGCAGGGTTTAATTGATCCTTAAGACACAGGTGGGTGTGAAAGTAGAGAAAAAAGGCAAATGGAAATATTTTAGAAATCCAATCAGAACTGTCTTACTGAAAAAAGCTGAGGATCTGCAAAGCCAAAGGGAAAAGAAAAACCATTGGTTTTCTTAAGCACTGTCCTGCAGCTTCTTCCATCTGGACCAGGGGAGACTTGGCTGCCAGGCCCCAGGAAGGAGTGTGAGGACTTCTCCTCTGAGGAAGCAAGCCTTCTGGGAGGTGCTCCCCAACCCTGTGCCAGTCTGGAGCAGCCTGAGCTTGCACACGGTTGCACTCTGTAAGCTTTGTTTGCCTGAACAGGGCTCTGAGTAGCCCGCCCAGCCCTGGGGAGGTGGTGGACAGGGTCAAATTGAGGCAGGTGAGTGACGTCATCAGTTTTGGGAAGAGACAAGTGGCCTCCCTGCAGCTGGTTGCTGAAAACCAGGTCTCTCCTGGCACCAGCCTCAGCCCTTCTGACTGCGGCATCAGAACCCCTCTGTCTTATCCCGTTTTCTCCTGGGTCACCGGGCTGAGGTTGAGCGCCATGGGCTGCAGGACAGGAAGGATGCATTAGTGCTCAGTTATGTAGGCCATGTGAATTAGACATGTGGCTTGAGATGGAGCACTTGTGTCTGGAACTGGACACTTCATGCCCCGTGTGACCAGGGGGGACAGGGAACCGCTAGGGAGTGTGTGTTTCCTTTCACACTGAATGAGCACTCATGCATGTGTGTGTGTGCACATACACATACAGATGCCTGCAGATAAGTGTGTCTGGGAAACAATCTCTAACAGGTGGACACCCCAGCATCCCCTCCTCCCAGCCTCATAAGGAGAGTTCTCTCTGCCTGGCGTTTCCCAGGTCTTTGTGTAGTCAAGGTAATCAAGGTAATGAGAGAAAGAAAGACAGAGGTCATCAGTCCTGGAAGGAAGAGAAAGTGAAAGTCGCTCAGTCATGTCCGACTCTTTGCGACCCCATGGACTGTATAGACCATGGAATTCTCCAGGCCAGAATACTGGAGGGGGTAGCCTTTCTCTTCTCCAAGGGATCTTCCCAACCCAGGGATTGAACCCAGGTCTCCTGCATTGTGGGCAGATTCTTTACTGGCTGAGCCACAAGGGAAGCCCTGAAGGAAGAGAGAACAGGTTTACCCAGGAAAATGCAGAATTATCACAGCAGAGAAAAGAAGGGAGTGGAAGGTGAGAGTGGCTGGACAGGCCATGGAACTCAGAGCCTGATTCAAGCAGAGAAGGGGTTTAGGGCATTTCGCCCTTCGGAGGAGAAGGGTGGAGACAGCCTCTGTGCATACATGCGAGATATGGAGACAGGATGGAGACAGGGCTCCAGTAGGCAGCTGGGCATTATCAGTGTGGTCCTTTTGTTATCTTAGTGAGCTTTGGGGGTAGATTTAATTCGAGGTTGACTGTTAAGTGGGCATTTTTAAAATTCCATTTATTTTTTTAAATTTAATTTTATTTTTAACTTTACAATATTGTATTGCTTTTGCCATATATCAAAATGAATCCACCACAGGTATACATGTATTCCCCATCCTGAACCCTCCTCCCTCCTCCCTCCCCATACCATCCCTCTGGGTCATCCCAGTGCACCAGCCCCAAGCATCCAGTATCGTGCATTGAACCTGGACTGGCGACTCGTTTCATATATGATATTATACATGTTTCAATGCCATTCTCCCAAATCATCCCACTCTCTCCCTCTCCCACAGAGTCCAAAAGACTGTTCTATACATCAATGTCTCTTTTGCTGTCTTGTATACAGGGTTATTGTTACCATCTTTCTAAATTCCGTATATATGCATTAGTATACTGTATTGGTGTTTTTCTTTCTGGCTCACTTCACTCTGTATAATAGGCTCCAGTTTCATCCACCTCATTAGAACTGATTCAAATTTATTCTTTTTAATGGCTGAGTAATACTCCATTGTGTATATGTACCATAGCTTTCTTACCCATTCATCTGCTGATGGACATCTAGGTTGCTTCCATGTCCTGGCTATTATAAACAGTGCTGTGATGAACATTGGGGTACACGTGTCTCTTTCCCTTCTGGTTTCCTCAGTGTGTATGCCCAGCAGTGGGATTGCTGGATCATAAGGCAGTTCTATTTCCAGTTTTTTAAGGAATCTCCACACTGTTCTCCATAGTGGCTGTACTAGTTTGCATTCCCACCGACAGTGTAAGAGGGTTCCCTTTTCTCCACACCCTCTCCAGCAAAAAATTCCATTTATTGTAGTTTAAATAATTTATTAGTTTATAGCTTCCCTCAGAAGAATTCACTATTTCTCCCATCCCCCATCCCCCAGCCCCCTGCCTCCAACAACCACCAATCCGTTACTTGTATCTATGAACTTATTTTTGTTACTTTGGCATTTGGTGTCAGATTCAAAAAATCATCACCAAGCCTATGTTGAGGAGCTTACAAACTATATTTTCTTCTAGTTTTATGATTTTTAGCTCTTACTGTCTTTAATCCATTTTGAGTTAATTTTTGTGTTTGGTGTAAGAAATGCAGTACTTGGATGCAATCTCAAAAATGACAGAATGATCTCTGTTCGTTTCCAAGGCAAACCATTCAATATCACAGCAATCCAAGTCTATGCCCCAACCAGTAACGCTGAAGAAGCTGAAGTGGAACAGTTCTATGAAGACCTACAAGACCTTTTAGAACTAACACCCAAAAAAGATGTCCTTTTCATTATAGGGGACTGGAATACAAAAGTAGGAAGTCAAGAAACACCTGGAGTAACAGGCAAATTTGGCCTTGGAATACGGAATGAAGCAGGGCAAAGACTAATAGAGTTTTGCCAAGAAAATGCACTGGTCATAACAAACACGCTCTTCCAACAACACAAGAGAATACTCTATACATGGACATCACCAGATGGTCAACACCGAAATCAGATTGATTATATTCTTTGCAGCCAAAGATGGAGAAGCTCTATACAGTCAGCAAAAACAAGACCAGGAGCTGACTGTGGCTCAGACCATGAACTCCTTATTAGCAAATTCAGACTTAAATTGAAGAAAGTAGGGAAAACCACTAGACCATTCAGGTATGACCTAAATCAAATCCCCTATGATTATACAGTGGAAGTGAGAAATAGATTTAAGGGCCTAGATCTGATAGATAGAGTGCCTGATGAACTATGGAATGAGGTTCGTGACATTGTACAGGAGACAGGGATCAAGACCATCCACATGGAAAAGAAATGCAAAAAAGCAAAATGGCTGTCTGGGGAGGCCTTACAAATAGCTGTGAAAAGAAGAGAAGCAAAAAGCAAAGGAGAAAAGGAAAGATATAAACATCTGAATGCAGAGTTCCAAAGAATAGCAAGAAGAGATAAGAAAGCCTTCCTCAGCGATCAATGCAAAAAATAGAGGAAAACAACAGAATGCGAAAGACTAGAGATCTCTTCAAGAAAATCAGAGATACCAAAGGAACATTTCATGCAAAGATGGGCTCGATAAAGGACAGAAATGGTATGGACCTAACAGAAGCAGAAGATATTAAGAAGAGATGGCAAGAATACACAGAAGAACTGTACAAAAAAGATCTTCATGACCCAGATAATCACGATGGTGTGATCACTGACCTAGAGCCAGACATCCTGGAATGTGAAGTCAAGTGGGCCTTAGAAAGCATCACTACGAACAAAGCTAGTGGAGGTGATAGAATTCCAGTTGAGCTATTCCAAATCCTAAAAGATGATGCTGTGAAAGTGCTGCACTCCATATGCCAGCAAATTTGGAAAACTCAGCAGTGGCCACAGGACTGGAAAAGGTCAGTTTTCATTCCAATCCCAAAGAAAGACAACGCCAAAGAATGCTCAAACTACCACACAATTGCACTCATCTCACACGCTAGTAAAATAATGCTCAAAATTCTCCAAGCCAGGCTTCAGCAATATGTGAACCGTGAACTTCCTGATGTTCAAGCTGGTTTTAGAAAAGGCAGAGGAACCAGAGATCAAATTGCCAACATCCACTGGATCATGGAAAAAGCAAGAGAGTTCCAGAAAAACATCTATTTCTGCTTTATTGACTATGCCAAAGCCTTTGACTGTGTGGATCACAATAACCTGTGGAAAATTCTGAAAGAGATGGGAATACCAGACCACCTGATCTGCCTCTTGAGAAACCTGTATGCAGGTCAGGAAGCAACAGTTAGAACTGGACATGGAACAACAGACTGGTTCCAAATAGGAAAAGGAGTCCGTCAAGGCTGTATATTGTCACCCTGTTTATTTAACTTATATACAGAGTACATCATGAGAAATGCTGGACTGGAAGAAACACAAGCTGGAATCAAGATTGCCGGGAGAAATATCAATAACCTCAGATATGCAGATGACACCACCTTTATGGCAGAAAGTGAAGAGGAACTCAAAAGCCTCTTGATGAAAGTGAAAGTGGAGAGTGAAAAAGTTGGCTTAAAGCTCAACATTCAGAAAACGAAGATCATGGCATCCAGTCCCACCACTTCATGGGAAATAGATGGGGAAACAGTGGAAACAGTGTCAGACTTTATTTTTCTGGGCTCCAGAATCACTGCAGATGGTGACTGCAGCCATGAAATTAAAAGATGCTTACTCCTTGGAAGGAAAGTTATGACCAACCTAGATAGCATATTGAAAAGCAGAGACATTACTTTGCCAACAAAGATTCGTCTAGTCAAGGCTATGGTTTTTCCTGTGGTCATGTATGGATGTGAGAGTTGGACTGTGAAGAAGGCTGAGCGCTGAAGAATTGATGCTTTTGAACTGTGGTGTTGGAGAAGACTCTTGAGAGTCCCTTGGACTGCAAGGAGATCCAACCAGTCCATTCTGAAGGAGATCAGCCCTGGGATATCTTTGGAAGGAATGATGCTAAAGCTGAAACTCCAGTACTTTGGCCACCTCATGCAAAGAGTTGACTCATTGGAAAAGACTCTGATGCTGGGAAGGATTGGGAGCAAGAGGAGAAGGGGATGACAGAGGATGAGATGGCTGGATGGCATCACTGACTCGATGGACGTGAGTCTGAGTGAACTCAGGGAGTTTGTAATGGACAGGGAGGCCTGGCATGCTGCAATTCATGGAGTCGCAAAGAGTCAGACACGACTGAGTGACTGATCTGATCTGAGTGGTTCAGTTTCATTTTTTTATGTGTGATGTCTGTCTGGTTTTCTCTACAGCATTTATTGACAAGACTGTTTTTTTCCACATTGTATATTCTTGACTCCTTTGTCATAAATTAATTGACCAGGTATGCAGGGGTTTATTTCTGGTATCTCTGTTTTATTCAGCTGATCCATGTTTCTGTTTTTATGCCAACACCATACTGTTTTAAATGCCATAGCTTTGTAATGTAACTTGAAATTAGAGATCATGATGCCTCCAGCTTTGTTCTTTCTTAAGATTCAGTTCAGTTCAGTCACTCAGTCATGTCTCACTCTTTGCAGCCCCAGGGACTACAGCATGCTAGGCTTCCCTGTCCATCACCAACTCCCAGAGCTTGCTCAAACTCATGTCCATCGAGTTGGTGATGCCATCTCATCCTCTGTTGTCCCATTCTCCTCCCACCTTCAAACTTTCCCAGCATCAGGGTCTTTTCTAAGAAGTCAGTTCTCATCAGGCCAAAGTATTGAGTTTTAGCTTCAGCATCAGTCCTTCCAATGAATATTCAAGACTGATTTCCTTTACAACTGACTAGTTTGATCTCCCTGGAGTCCAAGGGACTCTCAAGAGTCTTCTCCAACACCACAGTTCAAAAGCCTCAATTCTTCGGTGCTAAGCTTTCTTTATAGTCCAATTCTCACATCCATACATGAATGACTATTGGAAAAACCATAGCTTTGACTAGACGGACCTTTGTTGACAAAGTAATATCTTTGCTTTTTAATATGCTGTCTGGGTTGGTCATAGCTTTTTTTCCCAAAGAACATCTTTTAATTTCATGGCTGCAGTCACCATCTGCAGTGATTTTGGAGCACCCCAAAATAAAGTCTCTTACTGTTTCCATTGTTTCACCATCTATTGCCATGAAGTGATGGGACTGGATACCATGATCTTAGTTTTCTGAACGTTGAAGGGTTTTTTTAAATTAATTTATTTTTTATTGAAGGATAATTACTTTACAGAATTTTGCTGTTTTCTGTCAAACCTCAACATGAATCAGCCATAGGTATACATATATCCCCTCCGTTTTGAAACTCCCTTCCATCTCCCTCCCCACCCCACCCCTCTAGGTTGATACAGGGCCCCTGTTTGAGTTTCCTGAGACATACAGCAAATTCCGTTGGCTATCTATTTTACATATGGTAATGTAAGTTTCCATGTTACTCTCTCCACACATCTCACCCTCTCCTCCCCTCTCCCCATGTCCATAAGTCTATTCTCTATGTCTGTTTCTCCATTGTTGCCCTGTAAATAAGTTCTTGAGTGCCATTTTTCTAGATTCGTATATATATATATATGTGTGTGTGTGTGTGTGTGTGTTAGAATACGGTATTTATCTTTCTTTTTCTGACTTACTTCACTCCGTATGATAGGTTCTAGGTTCATCCACCTCATTACAACTGACTCAAATGCATTCCTTCTTATGGCTGAGTAATATTCCATTGGGTATAACTTCCTTATCCATTCATCTGTCAATGGACATCTAGGTTGCTTCCGTGTTCTAGCTACTGTAAATAGTGCTGCAATAAACAATGTGATACATGTGTCTCTTTCAATTCTGGTTTCCTTTGGATATATGCCTGGGAGTGAGATTGCTGGATCATATGGTGGTTTTATTCCTAGTTTTTTAAGGAATCTCCATACTGTCTTCCATAGTGGCTGTATCAATTTACATTCCCACCAACAGTGCAAGAATGTTCCCTTTTCTCCACACCCTCTCCAACATTTAGTGTTTGTAGACTTTTTGAGGAGGGCCATTCTAACTGGTGTGAGGTGATATCTCATTGTAGTTTTGATTTGTATTTCTCTAATAATAAGCAATGTTGAGCATCTTTTCATGTGTTTGTTAGCCATGAATGTTGAGTTTCAAACCAACTTTTTAATTCTCCTCTTTCACTTGCATCAAGAGGCTCTTTAGTTCTTCTCTTTTAAGGATGGTGTCATCTGCGTATCTGAGGTTATTGATATTTCTCCTGTCAATCTTGATTCCAGTTTATGCTTCATACAGCCTGGCATTTTGCATGATGTACTCTGCATATACATTTAATAAGCAGGGTGAGAATATAAGCCTTTATGTACTCCCTTCCTGGTTTGGAACCAGTCTGTTATTCCATGTCCAGTTCTAACTGTTGCTTCTTGACCTGCATACAGATTTCTCAGAAGGCAGGTTTAGTGGTCTGGTATTCCCGTCTTTTGAAGAATTTTCCACAGTTTGTTGTGATCCACACAAAGACTTGGCATAGTCAATAAAGCAGAAGTGGATGTTTTCCTGGAATTCTCTTGCTTTTTCTATGATCCAACACATGTTGGCAATTTGATCTCTGGTTCCTCTGTCTTTTCTAAATCCAGCTTTAACATCTGAAAGTTCATGGTTCACATACTGTTGAAGCCTGGCTTGGAGAATTTTGAGTGTTACTTTGCTAGCTTGTGCTGCTGCTACTGCTGCTAAGTCACTTCAGTCGTGTCCAACTCTGTGCGACCCCGTAGATGGCAGCCCACCAGGTCCCCCGTCCCTGGGGTTCTCCAGGCAAGAACACTGGAGTGGGTTGCCATTTCCTCCTCCAGTGCGTGAAAGTGAAAAGTGAAAGTGAAGTCGCTCAGTCGTGTCCGACTCTTAGCGACCCCATGGACTGCAGCCTACCAGGCTCCTCTGTCCATGGGATTTTCCAGGCAAGAGTACTGGAGTGGGGTGCCATTGCTATCTTGTGAGATGAGTGCAACTGTGCAGTAGTTTGAACATTCTTTGGCATTGTCTTTCTTTGGGATTGGGATGAAAACTTACCTTTTCCAGTCCTGTAGCCACTGCTGAGTTTTTCAGATTTGCTGGCATATTGAGTGCAGCACTTTCACAGCATCATCTTCCAGGATTTGAAATAGCTCAACTGGAATTCCATCACCTCCACTAGCTTTGTTCGTAGTGATTCTTTCTAAGGCCCACTTGACTTCATGTTCCAGGATGTCTGGCTTAGGTCAGTGATCACACCCTCATGATTATCTGGGTCATAAAGATATTTTTTGTATAGTTCTTCTGTGTATTCTTGCCACCTCATCTTAATATCTTCTGCTTCTGTTAGGTCCATACCATTTCTGTCCTTTATTGTGCCCATCTTTGCATGAAATGTTCCCTTGGTTTCTCTGACTTTCTAGAAGAGATCTCTAGTCTTTCCCAGTCTGTTGTTTTCCTCTATTTCTTTGCATTGATCACTGAGGAAGGCTTTCTTATCTCTCCTTGCTGTTCTTTGGAACTCTGCATTCAAATGGGTATATCTTCCCTTTTCTCCTTTGCCTTTAGCTTCTCTTCTTTTCTCAGCTATTTGTAAGGCCTCCTCAGAGAACCGGTTGCCATTTAGAATTTCTTTTTCTTTTTGATGGTCTTGATCTCTGTCTCTTGTACAATGTCAGAAACCTCTATCCATAGTTCTTCAGACACTCTATCAGATCTAATCCCTTGAATCTATTTGTCACTTCTACTGTATAATCGTAAGGGATTTGATTTAGGTCATACCTGAATGGTCTAGTGGTTTTCCCTACTTTCTTCAATTTAAGTTTGAATTTGGCAATAAGGAGTTCATGATCTGAGCCACAGTCAGCTCCCAGTCTTGTTTTTGCTGACTGTATAGAGCTTCTCCATCTTTGGCTGCAAAGAATATAGTCAATCTGATTTCAGTATTGACCATCTGATGATGTTCATGTGTAGAGTCGTCTCTTGTGTTGTTGGAAGAGGGTGTTTGCTTTGACCAGTGAGTTCTCTTGGCAAAACTCTGTTAGCCTTTGGCCTGCTTCATTTTGTACTCCAAGGCCAAATTTGCCTGTTAACTCCAGGTATCTTAAGATTGTTACTCCAGTTCTTAAGATTGCTTTGGCTATTTGTTGTCTTTTATGGTGTTATGTAAATTTTAGCATTATTTTGCTATTTCTGCGAAAAATGTCATTGGAATTTTGATAGGAATTGCCTTGAGTCTGTAGATTGCTTTGAGTAGTATTTTAACAATATTAATTCTTTTAGTCCATCAACATGGAATATCTTTCCATTTATTTGTGTCTTTTTCAGTTTCTTAAGTTAACATGTATAAGTTTTCAATATACAGGTATTTCACCTGTTTGGTTAAACTTATTCTATTTTTGATGTAATTTTATAGGATTGTTTTTCCTAATTTCTCTAATAGTCCCTTTTTAGTATATAGAAATGCAACAGATTTTAATGTGTTGATTTTGTACCCTGCAACTTTACTGGATCTGTTTCTTAGTTCTGACAGTTTTTGATGAGTCTTTAGGGTTTTCTATGTATAATATGTCATCTGTAGCTAGTGACTGTTTTACTTATTCCCTTCCAGTTTGCATGCCTTTTATTTATTTATTAGTTTTTCTTGACTGTTTTTTTGCGGCTAGGACTTCTAATACTATGCTGAATAAAAGTAGTGAGAGTGGGCATCCTTGCCTTTTTCCTGATCTTAGAGGAAAAGCTTTCAGATTTTCACTGCTAAGTATGATGTCAGCTGTTAGCTTGTCATATATGGCCTTTATTATGTTGAGGTATGTTCTCTCTATACTCATTTTGTTGAGAGTTTTTAATAATAAATAGATGTTGAATTTTGTCAAATGCTTTTTACTGTCTATTGAGATGAGCAAATGATTTTTATCTTCCATTTTTTAATGTGGTATATTACACTGATTTGCAGGCATTGCACCATCCTTGCATTCTTGGAATAAATCCCATTTGATCATGATATATGATTCTTTTAATGTATTGTGGAATTTGGTATGGTAATGTTTTGTTGAGGGATTTTGCTTCTGTGTTCACCGGAGATATTGGTCTGTAGTTTTCTTTTCCTGTGGCATCTTTGTCTGGTTTTTGTATAAGAGCGATGTTAGCCTTGAATTTTGGAGAAGGAAATGGCAACCCACTCCAGTGTTCTTGCCTGGAGAATCCCAGGGACTTGGGAGCCTGGTGGGCTGCCGTCTATGGGGTCGCACAGAGTCGGACACGACTGAAGTGACTTAGCAGTAGCAGTAGCAGCATTGAATTAGAAGAGTTCCTTTCTTCCTCTTTTGTCTTTTGGAAGCGTTTCAGAAGGATTGGTATTAATTCTTGTTTGAATGTTTGGTAGAATTCACCAGAGGGGGTGTTGTCTTGCCCTAGACTCTTGTTTGTTAGGAGGTTTTTGGTTACTGATTCAATCTTCTTACTAACAATCAGTCTGTTCCAATTTTTTTTTTAAGTAATTAATTAATTTTATTTTTGGCTGTGCTGAGTATTCATTGCTGCACATGGGCTTCCTCCAGTTGTGACAAGCGGCGGCTACTGGCTAGTTGCAGTGTGTGGGTTTCTCATCGTGGTGGCTTCTTTTGTTGCAGAGCATGAGCTTTAGAGTGAATGGGCATCAGTCACTGAGGCACGTGGGCTCTAGAGCGCCGGCTTCGTAGTTGTGGCCCACAAACTCAGTTGCCCCTCTGCATGTAGAATCTTCCCAGAGCAGGAATCGAACTCATGTACCCTAAATTAGCAGGCAGGTTCTTAACCACCGAGGAAGACCTGTTCAGATTTTCTCTTTCATCATAATTAAGTCTTGACAAGTTGTATATTTCTAGAAATTTACCCATTTTTTTCTAGGTCAGCAAATGTCTTGATGTGTAATTGTTCATAGTAGTCTCTTCTGATCTTTTGTATTTCTGTGATATCAGTTGTATTGTTTCCTCTCTCATTTCTGATTTTATTTATTTGAGTCATCTCTCTTTTTTTCTTGGTAAGTCTAGCTAAAGGTTGTCCATTTTGTTTATCTTTTCAAAGAACCAGTTTTTAGTTTCATTGATCTTTTCTAATGTCCTTTTAGTCTCTGTCTCATTAATTTAAAAAAATTTGTTTATTTTGTGTCTTTGTCTGGTCTTAGTTGCGGCATGAAGCATCTTTCATTGCAGCTTGAGGGCTCCAGAGTGCACGAGCTCAGTAGTTGCCATATTCAGGCTTCTCTCTAGTTATGGAGCATGGACTTAGTTGCCCTGTGGTATGTGGGATCTTAGTTTCATGACCAGGAATTGAACCCGTATCCCCTGCATTAGAAGGTGGATTCTTAACCACCTAATCACCAGAGACGTCCCATATTTCTTCATTCATTTCTGCTCTAATCTTTTCTATTTCCTTCCTTCTACTAATTTTGGGTTTCATTTGTACTTTCTCTAGTTCCTTGAGGTGTGAAGGTGGCTCGGACAGTAAAGTGTCTGTCTGCAATGTGGGAAACCTGGGTTCGATCCCTGGGTCGGGAAGCTCCCCTGGAGAAGGAAATGATAACCCACTCCAGTACTCTTGCCTGGAAAATTCAGTGGACAGAGGAGCCTTGTAGGCTGTAGTCCATGAGGTTGCAAAGAGTCGGACACGACTGAGTGACTTCACTTCATTTTGTCTGATGTATAACTATTCAAACTTTCTTTTGGTTTCCATTTGCATGGATTATCTTTTCCCACTCTACACTTTCAATCTACCTGTATTCCTACATCCAAAGTGAGTCTCTTATAGGCAGCATATAAATGAGTCTTGTTCTTGTATCTGTCTCCTTTCTATGTCTTTTTTTTTTTTTTGGCCACACCACATGTTATGTGGGATCTTATTTCCCAACCAAGGATCAAACCCTTGCCCCCTGCATTTGAAGCACAGAGTCTTAACCACTGGCCACCAGACAATTCCCTCTATGTCTTTCAATTGGAGAAGTTATTTCATGTACATTTAAAGTAATTATTGATACATATGTGCTTATTCTTTGTTTTCTGGCTGTTTTATAGTGCTTCTCTGCTTCTATCTTCTCTTGCCTTCTTTGTGATTTGATAACTTTCTTTAGAGGTATGCTCATATTCCTTTCTCTTTATCTTTTGTGTATTTACTATAAGTTTTTGCTTTGTGTACCATGAGGCTTACACATGACAACTTATAGCTGTAATAGTCTATTTTAAGTTGGTAACAATTTAAGTTTGATCCCACTGCAAAGCTTAACATTATTCCTCCCCCATTCCCTCACTCCCCATGTTTTATGGTTCTGATGTCACATTTTACATCTTTTTATCTGTTGTATCCCCTAACTAATTGTTGTAATCACTGTTGTTTGTACTGCTTTTGTCTTTCAACCTTCATACTAGCTTCATAAATGATTAAAGTGCATTGAGTGGGTATTTTTCTGAAAGGGACCTCAAACATGCCAAAGTCAGCCTCATGGGCTCTGCGTGTGTGCATTCCTAGGTTTGCACATACCGAGGCTGGGCCACACAGGTGCAGCCAACATCACTTAGCCTTGAAGCGTGGAGTTTGTAGAAGAGTGAATGGAGCATTCACTGTGTCTGTGTCCCAGCAGACAATACCAGCCTCGTGTGGATGTTGCCCAGAGACTCTTTTCCTGGTTCTGGGCTTGGTGGTGGGAAGGGCAGAGGGAGAAACAACGAAGGAGAAAGCCTTAACGCAGCGCCCAAACGGAATTTCCTCCCCTGCTGAAAGTTAGATCCAATTCACACCCTCACACAGCCTGAAGGCTGGTGCCGGCTCTGTTTGATAACATCACAGCAAACGGCCGCCTTGTCTCTATTTTGGTTCTTGCCACTGCTGCTTCTCTCTGCACCTTTCAAGAAGCATTTCTTCTCTTCTGGAAGGCTGGGGTGCCAAGCTCCCCCAGCTCCTTCCCATTTTGGTAAATTACGGGACAAATGGTGCCAAATTGTTCTCGTCTCTTTCACGAAACTATTCGTAACCAGCTTATTTTCTTTTCCTCCATTGAGTGAGCACGTTAAAACTAAACTTAAGTCATTACCCAAAGCACAATGATCCCCTTCATAATTACATCCTCTTAATTGGCATCTGAGGACCCAGCTCATTTTTATGCTTGCTGGAAAATGTCTCAGTCATATTTAATGTTTTTTTTTTTTTTAAGGTTTAAAGGTCAACAAGAATGTCTTACCTTAATTTGACAAGTGTGCAAGAAATAATGCAAGACTGGTTTATGTTCAGGTAATGCACAAAGAAATCTATAAATCAGGCTGGGGGAATATGAGATGATGCCATATCGGAACCATCTGCCTTCGTTCTCAGAAGAATCAATACCACAAAGAAAGCACCGAAGATGTAGTGATTTATGCCTTTGTGTCGGCAGAGAAATATTGGCCATTTTTAGAGTCACCTCATATCATCCTAAAACAACAGGGCCTGAGGGGAAGAACGAGAGTGGCCATAACCCTGCACGTGGCAGAGAGCAACTCTGACACTTGGTTTTTAATTGTCTCGGCTTGAGAAAGGATGATTCTGAGGTCCCTCCATGCCCCTGACTCTGCCCCCTCTGCTATTGTATGTGGGAAGGCTGCCATGAGTGCTGAGACGTGGAAGGGAATTAACTAAATTGCGTCTGAGTGATTGTTGCCAGGGGATAGCAGCTTAGAGCTTGGGGACCCTGGGTTTTCCATACTAGGCATGTTGCGTAAGCCCCTGCCTTCCTTTTTTAAAAAACTTTTTATTTTATTTTGGAGTATAGTTGATTAACAATGTTGTGATGGTTTCAGGTGTACAGCAAAGTGATTCAATTATACATATACATGTATCTATTCTTTTTCAAATCCTTCCCCCATTTGTTGCTGATGTTCAGTCAGTAAGTCATGTCTGACTCTTTGCAACCCCATGGACTGCAACATGCCAGGATCTTCTGTCCTCCAGTATCTCCCAGAGTTCACTCAAATTCGTGTCCATTGAGTTGGTGATGCCATCCAGCCGTCTCATTCTCTGTCACCCCCTTGTCCTTTTGCCTTCAGTCTTTCTTAGCATCAAGGTCTTTTTGAATGAGTTGGCTCTTTGCATCAGGTGGCCAAAGTATTGGAGCTTCAGCTTCAGCATCAGCCCTTCCAAATAATATTCAGGATCGATTTCCTTTAGAAGTGACTGGTTTGATCTCTTTGCAGTCCAAAGGACTCTCAAGGGTCTTTCCCATTTAGGTTGTTACGTAATCCTGATCAGAGTTGCTTGTTCTATGCAGTGGGTCCTTGATGGTTACCTCTGCCTTCCTTTGGAGAGCATTCACGGGCTAAGAGGACACACAGCCTCGGGGAACTCCACCCTCCAGCATGATGGATGTTGGGGCTTGGTCCTGACCAAGATGGGAAGAGGTACTGTGGCTTTGTGGGGGAGGGAAAGAAGGTCTCTGAGCAATTAGGGTTTGGAAAAACAAGTGGTATTGTTTCACCACCTTCCCCAGAGGGTCAACAGTAGTAATTCTCCAGGGGGATGGGAGGAAGAGGGACAGGCAGATGAAGCTCCGGCAGGTGTATCAGTATCTGGGGAGGGAGAGGAGGATTTGAAAGGCTTGAAAAAGAATATTTTGTCATTGGAGAGGTGTTTTGTGGAAAGGGTTCAAAGTATAAAATTAGATTTTCATAATCAAGCCATAGAAAGGAAAGCTTCTCTCAATTCTCCTGGGACTCTGGAATTTTGAATGAAAGAGATTCTGAGCTTTTACTCTCTGACACTTGTGTTGTGTATATTGTGGACTATTATTGTGTGTTTATGTTGACATGTGTACCGTAGTTCCCATTATACATCATAAACATATGCAGTTTCTGTTTTACAGTGAAGATATGCTTTGGGGAAAAGTTTGATTTTTGTTTTTACTAAAGAGTAGCACAAAAAAGAGACTGTGAGGTTGTTACATCTTCAGTTCTATCCCTTCCAAGAGTTGAAGTTGGTCCTAACACTACACAAGCTGGAAATCAAAGTAAAATCATTTCCATCACCACAGTACACTGTGCTCACCACTTTTTATGCAAAAGAAACCCACAGCCATATTCCTGCTTCTTGGAGCCTATGTCTGGATGGGTGCCTGGCTTGCCCCACCACCCTCTGCCTGCTGGCCCTGAAGGTCACACTGCCATCTACAAATCAAATTGAGCATCAAGTTTTGCTTTCTTTGGCCCTTTCTGGGACAAAACTAATGATAATGATGCATGAGGTTTATATCAAGGGTAGATTTATCTGTAGTGCAAAGATGAGGTGCACTTTCCTTGGCAAATTCTGGGCAGTCATGCCAAACCACCCTCATAGCTTAAAATGTTGGGCCAAGATCACATGAAGTTTATTCTAAAGTCTGTGGGTCTAATTTTTCCCTGCAAAACGTCATTCTCTGCTTCACATGAAAGAAACTAGCATTATCAGGATCTTGTCACCAACCTGTGCAAAACTCTTGCACACTTCAAGGATACAGATTCTCACCTTTTGAAAACTCCCATGAAATCTACATTGAGGCAGCCAGACCTTGCCTTAGTGAAGAAGCTGAAAACATAGCCTGGAGGAAATCCATTACGAGGGTGGCAGGGTAAAAGTTTTGCAAAAGGTCAGATCTATTATTTGGCTATTAGTTGTGATGAATGGGTGATAAAGGAAACCATGCATAGCTACCTAGGTGTGTGTGATCCATGGCTCAGGAGCCAATCTGAGAGGAAATGCTGTTTTTCTAAGCCTTGGAGACTACCAATAGAATTGATTATGTCTCTGAACTGGAGTCAAATTTCTTCAAAGTAAATGAGCTGAATTGGAAAATAATATTAGACTTCCATTATGGGTGTTCTTGCAATGCCAAATTCAAGAAAAGGAGTGTGTGTGTGTGTGTGTGTGTGGATACAAGGGAAAGCCTCATAAATATTTTCAGAATATACTCCATCATTCTCTGCCAAGTTTCAGCGTTTGCCAGTTTTTAAAGAAGACATCAACCTCGCTAGCAAAATAATTAATTTGTTAAAAAAAAAAAAAAAAAAAAACCTCACAAGAACCAGAAACACCCACCCAATGCATTGGATGCTGTGCTGTTTCCTTAATTCTGTGAAAATTTGCATGCCAAAGAATTTGGATTGCCCACTGGGTTCTCTAGGTCTGAACTGAAATTATCAAAAGTGCTTAGTGAATAAATGGGCTGAAGGTAGACGTTACCATATTTTGGGGCTTTCCAAGTGACTCAGTGCTAAAGAATCTGCCCTTCAATGCAGGAAACCTGGGTTCTATCCCTGTGTTGGGAAGATCCCCTGGAGGAGGAGGTGGCAACCCACTCCAGTATCCTTGCCTAGAAAATCCCATGGACAGAGGAGCCTGGCAGGCTACAGTCTAGAGGGTTGCAAAGAGTCGGACAAGACTGAACGACTGACTGTATTATATTTTTAATCATCAGGGAAAAGACCAACTGCATTGAACTTATGAAATTGATCATTGTGAAGTTTTCAGCACACTCAGCAGACATGATTGAAATAGTTTTGCAAACACAGAACTTCAGAATAAATATCAACCCCATTGCTCATCGTGATACGTGTTGTAGAGGTTGCCCAAGGCCAGCACAGGCTGCAGAGGCATAGTGCTTAGAACGGCTGCTTATTTTCCCTTCTTGATGAAGTGCTCGAGGGCCAGTTTCATGGAAGCCCTTTCCAGAAACGTCACATTTTTCTGTAGGTCTGCCTATAGCCTTAGTCCCTGAAACATTTCTCAGAGACCCCTGTTGGAAGCTTCCACAGCTCCAAGTTCTTGCTGATATTCAGGCTTTGCTAGGAGTTGTTTCTTTAGGTCCGGGTTGATGGATTTGCCTGGCAAAAAGCACTTTTGGGGATCTCTGCTTGTCTTCCCCAAAGCAGCCACTAACATGACGGAGCACTATCTGTGTGCCAGGCACTTCTCTAAGAGCATCACCTTTATTCATTCAGTCCTTACAACAATTTGGGGAGGCAACTATTATTACCCCCATTTTGCAGATGGGAAAACTGAGGCACGAGGAAGTTAAGTCACTTGCTCAGGAGCTACAGAGTTGATGAGTGATGGAGCTGGGATTTGGACCCAAGCAACCTGGCCACTCCGGGCCTTCTCAGTCATCACTGTACATCTCATTATCTCATTTCCATTTTGCTCACATATACCAGGCAGCTGAGTTTCCTGCACTGCTGGGTATGAAAACCAGCTGGGAGGGCCAGGCTTGATGTAAAGAGTAACTTACAGTTTTTTTCAGGATCCAGAATACTCACCTGAGAAAACCTCAGCAAGGGGACCTGAGACACACAGTGATATCTGAGCATCAAAGTGAAAACATGTAATTTTCAACATCATAATAAAGCTGTCTTCCGAAAGTGCCAATTCTCCTGAGAATGGCAGACGTGGACTTTCATGTTGAGGCTGAAATTTCTCCCCTGGATTATTACGATTGCCTGTTGCTTGTTTCTGCCCTTGCCTACCTACCTACATGGCCAGAGGGGTCCTGCTGAAATCAAGTCAGATAATGTCTTTCTTCTCTCCCCAGCTCACTGAGTCAAGGCCAGCACCCTCTCAGTGGTCCACGTGTGCGAAGTCGCTTCAGTCATGTCTGACTTTTTGCGACTCTATGGACCGTAGCCTGCCAGGGTCCTCTGTCCATGGGATTCTCCAGACGAAAATACTGGAATGAGTTGCCATGCCCTCCTCCAGGGGATCTTCCTGACCCAGGGATTGAACCCGTGTCTCTTATGTCTCCTGCATTGGCAGGCAGGTTCTTTACCACTGGTGCCACCTGGGAAGCCCTCAGTGGTCCCTGATTGGCCCTTTATTACTTCTTTTACCTTATCTCATTTCACCTTCATTATGTTCACTTTTCCCAACCCTCTGGGTGTCAGGAATGCTCCCACCCCAGGGCCTTTGCACAGGCTGTTCCCTAGATGTCCACATGGTTCGAATGGCACTTCTCAATGAAACCTCCACTCACATGCTTAGGTCTTGAGACTAACTCTAGCCTCCAACCCTCCTATCCCCTTCACCCTGCTATTTTCCTTTTCTCCATAGCATTTATCACCCTCTAGTATTATTTGTAATTTACTAATTTACTATTTTGGTAGCACTATCTCTTTCCTGTGTGTGTGTCTGTGTGTGTGTGTTACTTGCTTAGTCATGTCCGACTCTTTTGAGACCTCATGGACTATATCCCACCAGGCTCTCCTGTCCATGGGATTTTCCAGGCAAGAATACTGGAGTGGGTTGCCATTTCCTTCTCCAGGCGATCTTCCCGACCCAGAGATCAAACCCAGGTTGCTTGCATTGCAGGCAGATTCTTTACCATCTGAGCTACCAGGGAAGCCCTGATTGGAACGTAATTCTACAAGGGCAGAATCTTTGTCTGTTTTGTTCACCAGTAGATCCCTGTTGCCTAAAACAGTGCCAAGCACATAGTAGGTGCTGACTAAATATTTATTACATTTGTGGTTACCTCTAGAGGGAAGGGAGGGGTTAAGTAGTAGGAAGGAATACAAAAGAGACTCCAAATATTAGTAATTGGCCTATTCTTTAAGTTGAGGGTAAGTATACTGGTTGTTCTTTATATTATTTTAATATATTTTTTGTCTGAAATGTTTCACAGTGACTTTTCAAGAATCAAACTGGGTCAAAAAGATTTATAAATGGTTTGTATTAGTGGGATAGTCCCCTTCCCCATCCAAATGAATTACTTCTGTGTACCATCCTGTGTCGGATGAGTCGGACACGACTGAGCCACTGAACTGAACTGACCTGAATTGAACCATCCTGTGTCAGTGGCTAAGAGTTCAGTTCAGTGACTAAGTTGTGTCCGACTCTTTACACCCCCATGCACTGCAGCATGCCACGTCTCCCTGTCCTTCACCACTTCCCAGAGTGTGCTCCAACTCACATCCATCGAGTCAGTGACGCCATCCAACCATCTCGTCCTCTGTCGTCTCCTTCTCCTCCCGCCTTCACTCTTTCCCAGCATCAGGGTCTTTTCCAGTGAGCGCCAGGCTCCTTGTATCAGGTGGCCAAAGTATTGGAGCTTCAACTTCAGATTCTTAGGGAGAGGCACTTGTAACTGGGGGATGTGGAGGTGAGACAGGCTGGGACCTGAGATCTGGGACCCTTACAGTGCTTGCACCTGGCCAAATATCTCCTGGAGCAACAAAATTCAAGGAAACTATAAGTGACTAAAACTAACTGTGTGCTCGTGAAGTTGGGGCGAATTACGGACAAGATACAAGAAGACCGAAAAACCCACCTGCCACTGAAGATCCAGGAACAGAAGCAGGGTACCGGGCATGCCCCCGCACACAACATCACCAAAGGAGTGGGCAAACCACCTAAGCCACCCTCTGGCCTGACCCCTGAACCCACCCCTACCCTCACCCCACATAAGGAAACAGCTCACTCTCCCTCACTGCAGCAGGGGCCCCAGAAAAGCCTTGTGTGAATTTCTTATCTGGTCTTATCAATTTCTATTGATTGAGGAAAGCCAAGAACCCTGGTCAGTAACAGAGGGACAGAAGGAGAAGGTGGGGCAGGGGCTCTGACCACCAGGGCAGCTTGACTTGGAGGGTGGGCGAATTGAAGGGACCCTGAGCTGACTTGCGGAACTGCCCATCAAAGCATGTTGGGGACAGCTGAGAAACAAGAATAAGGCTGCACCGGGCCAGCTTCCAGAAGCAGGATGCTGAGGGGGTAAGGGATGTGTCTGATGGTCCTTGGCAGAAGGACTCATGTCCCTTCTGTTCTCCAGAGGAGAGACAGAAAGAGGAATGATGTTTCCCGAGCCACCAGGAAGGTGGAAAGGGGTGAGTTCAGGCACCTGGTGAAAAACTCCGATGGGGGCTCCTCTGGGTTGAGATTGACCTGAGCAGGACAGAACTCAGATCTCGGCCCTGTGACTTCCTGTGGCCCCGTAAGATCCCCAAATCCGCAAAAGGAGAGCCAGTTTCTGAGAGCCAACTATGTAGACACTTTGACGGCCATGGCCAGTGGTCTACAGATGAGGAGGGCTGGTCACAGCCAGGACAGATCCTGTCCTCATGCTTGATGGGCAGCTTCCCAGGTGTTGACCAATGCCTCTGGAAAGTACAGCTCCTTCAGAGGAGTGCCATTGATCAGGAAGGATGGAAAACAAGTGGTGGCGATCGTGACAAGTGAATATTCATTTGGCAGTGGGAGAGAACATGTGGAGATTATGCCTGCGATGACTGGCTGGGTAGGATCAATTCAGGACACAAGGTGGACCAGATGTCTAAAGGGGCTGAGGCTCGGGAGTTGGAGAGGGAGAGAGAGCCAGAGAATGACTGGGACCATGAGGTTGCCATGTCACTCCACTCACAGCTCTCCGGATGCTGACTGAAACTGGGGCTGATGGAATGCTTCTGGGATGTTGGGGGCGGGAGATCCTATCTGAGGCCTCTGTCTTCAGATAGATCATTCACTGCACAATGGCCCCCAGGCCTGGGGATATCTGTGTGCATGGAGGGGGATTAAAGGCCATTGCACATGCAGCTGCTGGGAGAGAGAAGCGGTCTGCTGAGCCTGCCTCCATCCAAGGGTCCCGCCACCCTCTTGGACACACTGAGGGGAGGGACTTTGATGAGGTCCAGCTGGAGCCATCTCTAGTCTCTAGTTGTACACATGAGGACTCGAACCAGAGGGGCTGTGAGATTTGGGAACCAGGGTCCTGTGTTGTGGTCCTCTTCGCCCTGGGATAGGTGGATGGGTGTTTGGATTCACCCACATCACTCTGGGAGCCCTGGTCCTTAGCTGGAAGCTTCCTCGACAGAGGTGAGAGGTCATCACTGCTGGTCTGGGAGGTCAGCACCCTGTCAGCTCGTTGCCAGGTGCCCAGTCACGTAGGTGCAGCCCTCCCCCAACCCCAGCCCCAATTAACCATCTGTTGGAGCTGCCACCGACATGGGGGAGGGACTCAGTTCCACTCCTCCACGCAGGCTGCTCAGCTAATGAGGGGGTTTGTGAAATTTTTAATTATGGCTTCCATGCCTGGCTTAATTATTTGCATATGGCTTTTACAAGTGAGAAGAGGACGCCGGCGTGCAGCGCGTCTCCTCAGCCCCACGTTTGACTTTAATTAAAGGCAGAACCTGAGGTCTTTCCATCACTAATGATCGTGGAAAATTAGCTTCAAATTCCCAGGGGTCTCCAGAGTGATGCACCCTGAGGCGGAAGGAGGACGGAGGGGGGAGAGGGGGGCACCCCACGGATGGCAGATGGTCCTGCTGGGCTGCCACTCCTGAGTGCTCCCCCACAGCCCAGCCTCTCACTGCCTTCCCTCTGGGCCCTGCAGAAAAGGGAGCCTTGTTCTCCTCTGCCAGGGAAGAGGCCCGACCCCAGGCAGCGCAGTTGGGGTGGGGGACCACCGCTGAGCTGGGTGTGAGGGCTGCTGAGGTCATTGTCCAGGCGCTGGGAACAGCCTGGGCTGCAGCTGGACTGCTCCCAGCTGGTGGCCACAGGGCAGGGAGGTGAGAGGTTCTGGATCCCACACACATTGGCACACACATGCACACATATGTCTACTCATGCACATATTCACCCAGGCACAAGTACATGGTTCTTCACCCACTCCATCCATAGGCCAGAGTCACAGAGACAGGTCTGCCTCTTTACACATATATGGGCACCCATGTAGTCACATAAGCATTCATGCATGAGCAAGGGCCCTCTTCCTCGCTCTTGTGGTCACTCAAGCTCTCACTGTGTCTTGAGTGTCTGCTTGGGAGCCAGGGGGCCAGTGTTGCAGGCAGGGTGTGGCTTAGAGAGGGATCCTGAGAGCAGCAGAGCAGCCCTGATCACCCCCGTCCTCTACCCCCTCCCCCGACCGATACAGGTCTCTGCTGGTGAGTGTCTGGAATATGCCTTACTCCGTCACAGGCAGGGTTGATTCCACAGTCAGCAAGAGGAATGGTGGAGAGCATGTCCTTTAGCTTAGCCCTGAATTCAAATCTGATGCATGTCCTTTAGCTTAGCCCTGAATTCAAATCTGACCACCAGTTCCTAGCGGTGTGGCCTTGGGTAAGTTACTCAGCCTCTCTGAGTCTGTTTCCTCATCATTAAAATGGGAGTATAGTTGTTCACACAGCTTTTGTATGGAGCAGACGAGATAACTGTGCAGTGAACTCAGTGGCCAGTTCCAGGTCACCCCTCCCTCCACGTCTTGTTCCCTAGTTTTTGAGTTTAGGAAGGACTCAACCCAGCCTCAGCTCCTGGGAGGCCAGTTCCACCTCCACTGGTTCCAGGAAACCCAGGCCTGCGTTCCCCCAGCCCCAGAGGTGTCATCAGCTCAGGGTTCAGTTGGGGATGGGACTCTCTCTGTCCTGTTGTAATGAGGATGGCTGCAAGCTGGACCGTGGTTCAGCCATCATACAACCATAAAGGAGCCATCTGAGGATACAGCCTGTGTCTCAGGGACCCTTATAGTGCTTGTAGAGGAGTGGAGCCCCAGGAAGGACCTGAGTCCTAGTGACACTGTGAAACTTTGAGATTCCCACCAAGCTGGGGTTTTCTATTATTCACCTCCAAACACATGCTGGTTGTCACAGGGATCATGGCAAATGCTGAGCCTGACACTGAATACAATTGATGGCAACCACTGAACCAGGCGAGAGCTGGTCTCCTGGCAACACCCCAGCTCTTCTGTCTCCCACCAAGGATGCTGCCCTGTAGGTGAGGGCTGAGTCTTCTGCTACAGGGGTATATTCCTTTGCTGAGGCTGCCGTAACAGAATACCACAGGCTGGGGGTGGTTAAACAACCCAAACATGCTGTCTCAGTTCTGGAGTCCAGACATCTGAGATCAAAGTGGTTCCCTTTGAGGATGGTGAGGAGGAGTCTGTTCCAGGCCTCTGGGGGATTGCCTGCAGTCTTTGGCATCCCCTTGGCTTGTGAATCTCTGCCTTTATCCTCTCAGAACATCTCTTCATGTGCATGTCTGTGTCCAGATTTCCCCTTTTTACAAGAACGTCAGTCCTGTTAGATTAGAGGTGCACCCTCCTCCAGTGTAACCTCATTCTAATTCATTACCTCTGCAATGATCTTTTCAAATAAGATCCTATTTTGAGGTACTGGGTATTAGGACTTAAACCTATGAACTGGGAGGGAGGGACACCATTCAGTCCATAACAGGTACATTCGAATGTGAGCCTGTGTGTGTGCCACTACTCTGTGGGGATCCTACGTCATGACTCCCCTGTCTCACCATAGTGACTGTCCTCCAGGCAGAGATAGATGCCCTGGGTTGGAAGCCCCTGTTTCTGCCTGAGTGCCATCCACTTCCAGAGCTGTAGGAAGCCACTCCTGACCAGCGGGACTGCTGCAGCTTTGCTCCAACATGACTGACTCATAAGCTTTTTCTCCCCTTAGCTGATCTTGCACAAAATTCTTTGAACTGTTAGGCATTTTTATCCAGTGATCAGGTGCTTTTCTTTAATCCAGGCTTTGCTTTTCATGGCACAGGCAGCAGTAGTGGAACCCAGGCCAAATCCAACTTGAATATGAGTTTTTTATTGGCTCAAGTCTATTTTTAAAATGTACATTGCTTGCCAATTGGAGAATCAGGAAATTTCAAGTTAAAAATCCAAGTTTACAAACAGGAAAATCTGAAGATTTGGATCCACTACCAATGGTCATTTAAAAAAGAATTTTCATATTGAAATTTCATATGATTATTTGACCCTGTGGACTGTAGCTGACCAGGCTCCTCTGTCCATGGGACTCTCTAGGCAAGAATACTGGAGTGGGTTGCCATGCCTTCCTTCAGGGGATCTTCCCAACCCAGGGTTAGAACCTGGTTCTCCTGCATTACAGGCAGATTCTTTAGTATCTGAGCCATCAGGAAAACCCATTTTAGGAAATGGGCTGCTCCAAGCAAAGCTTCACTGAAGACCGTCGATTGGCCATTCTGAGTCTCATATCATAAAAATATGTATTTGCACCCGTGTCTTCCTGTTTTTAGCAACCTGTAGAGAGTCAGAACTCAAGTGCCCCCTCCACGTGCAGAGTGGTACAGGGCACACATGGGGCCTGTGTGGATACCATTCTGCTTTCAGATGTTCCCAGTTCACTGGGTGTTGCCCACCATTCCAGCCTGGCAAGCATGGCATGTTCAAGGTTGTAAAGGTTTAACCCTTTCCTGCCTGTGTCCTTGAGACTGAAAGATGAGGACATCCAGGACTCAAGACTTCAGAAAATAGACTACAGGCTCAGGGAGAGAAAAGCCAGACCCATCCCCACCCCCACCCTTGCCTTGTAGGTTGTTCAAGGTAAGCAAAAAAGTCAACAGAACCATTTGGAGAGAGGGGCAAGATCAACCGTGGGGATCATCTGCTCCACAGGGAAGGGACGGGGACCCAGCAGCCCACTCTACCTGCCCTGAGCCTCTTCCCTCCATCCCAGAACAGCATCCCATCACAGCAGGAATCTTCACAAAGAAGCTTATGCTGTCGGTCTCCCAGAGACTGACTTCCTGGTTGAGAAAACTGAAGCTCAGAAATGTAAAATAATGATACCCAAAGTCTCCCAGAGAGAAAATTTAATGTTAAGTAGCTGACAGTTCAGAGTCCAATGATCTTTTCTCTACACTAACTTCTCACTGTTAACGTGTGTTGGAGGAAAGCCCACGGCCTCTTTAAAACATACAAGGTAGATGCCTTGCCTGGCCTGGGGGCTGTCAGGAAATGGTAAAATATGAGACTTGGTACTCACAGGCCTTGTGGGACATGCTGAGACATTTAAACTTGGACCACGGGGGAACTGGGGGCGCTCAGATGGTTTTAAACAGGGAAGGACAGCAAATGCAATACAGGAACTGGGATGGAGGTAGGGAGCTGTCCATGACCCCAGTGCTGAATCAGCCACCCCGAAAGGCTGGGAAACATAGGACAGGTGCAGGGGACCAAATCCACAGTTGGATGTAGGGGGAAAAGGAAGGGAGTGGAGGTTGGTCCTAAATTTATGGCTTTCCAACACTCTGTGATGAAAGAGGGGGAAGGCATTGAGGGGGAGGAGACTTGAAATATGGGAAGTCAAGTGGAGGAAGAAGTGAGGCAGAAGCTTATGAAGAAGGCAGGCTCCTACCTCATGCATAGCCACTCATTAGAACTTCCAGGTCACTCACAGTCTTGGGCTCTTCCTGAGAGCTTGAGAGAGACCCGATTCTCCACACAACAATCAGGACAGAGCCAACAGACTTGATTGTTCTGCCATATTCTTAGTCTTTGAGCCCTCAGGTTGGAAGGAGCCAGCCTGTTCTGAGAAATCCAGGGACAGTAATGCTGGACTAGTAAAAATCAAGAATGTGGTGGTCAACCCTGGAGCCAGCTCAGAAAAGCCATCTTTGTCCCACAGGACACCCAGGGGCTATCTGCCAGGCTCCATATGACCTCAACTTCAAAAGGACTCAGCTGGCTCTAGGGTACAAGCATTCCTCCCCTTCCTCCCTCCTCTTCCTAACCTTTCATCACTCACCACACATTGCCCAAATACCTCCTCTCTGCCAGGCACTTTTGCCAGCTGGGAACACAAAGGCAAGTCCTCTGGGGGCAGCACAGGGAGAGGGATTCCCTGGAAGGAAGCCAGCCCTCCTTGCCATTCTCTCCTCCTCTGGAGTCTATGGATTGCCATTTGCAACTTGGCAGCAGCTGCACCCTGCCAGGGGCCAGGGCATTCTGGATTTACTCATACACTCCTTTCTGTCCATATTATACCCCAACTCTCAATTTTGAGAAGTAAATATGCAATTTTTTCCTCCCTGTAATTTTCCCTGCTGTGGCTGTTGGATGTCAGAGCAGCTGGAAAATGTGAACAGCTCAGTGCTTTCTAAAAGTAAAAGGAGGCCGTGCAGCTTCATACATCGTCTGCTGCTCTTGGCAAAATCCGACAGCTCTGCTGGGAGGGAAGATGCTCTCCAGGCTGTACTGTCAGGGGAACTTTTAACCCAAATAATCCACATCCCCGCCTACCATTAGCAATGAGATAATTGCCAAAAAGTAAGCGTATGTGTGTGTGTGCACGGGCACGTGTGTGTGTGTTGCAGAGATGTTAGTAGAGGTGAAACAAAGGTATCTGCTTATGCAGTCAAACTTTCTGCTTGTTCCTCAGGAGACTTTCAAACCCTCGTGTCTCAGTAACTGAAGGTCAGGACAGTTTGATCTACGCTTTTGTTTGGAAGAAGCGAGTCAAAGAGATCCGGGGTGGCTTATTTACTGTGTAACCTTGACAATGTTTAGTCTCTCTGGGTCTTAATTTTATCATTTGTAAAACAGAGCAGAGGACTTGGAGATATGCTTCCTCGAGCCCCTTGCAGGAAGGACTTACTGGCCACCCATGGGACAGGGGGGTCAGCTGTAAGCTCCCTAAGGATCTGCAGGAGACTGCCTCATCTCACGTCATGCCCTTCCCCGGGAACTCTGCATCCAGCTACCGAATCAGGTGGAAGCATACAGGCACAGCCATTTCTGCTGGCTGCTGGGCGCTCTGACAGCCGACAGCCACTCCTGAGCTCCCATCAAGGCTTTGTCGAACCTGTGTCCCTGACTGACTTCTCCTTCTACTCACTTCCCCTTCCTTCCTTTTCTCTTCATAGATATTGAACCTTGATCACATCTTGCACCCCAAACTCTATCTCAACCTCTCCTTACAGAAAACCAATCCTGTGACAAACAGGGATAAAGATTTCTACTTCGAGAGGTTATTGTGTGAAAGCTAAATGGGATGTTTATGTAGTACCCAGCATAATGCCTGGAACATTAACAAAGCATGACAAATGTTTATTCCTTTTCTCTTAAAAGCTCTGACACCCAGAAAGAGAAAAATGAATATCGTATACTAAAGCATATATATGGAATCTAGAAAGATGGTACTGAGGAACTTATTTGCAATGCAGCAGTGGAGACACAGAAATAGAAAACAGACTTACGGACATGGGAAGTGGGTAGGAAGGAGAGGGTGGGATGTATGGAGAGGGTAACAGGGAAACATGTTACTGTATGTAAAATAGATGTGCTTAATCTCTCAGTCGTGTCTGACTCTTTGCAACCCCATGGACTGTAGCCCACCAAGCGCCTTTGTCCATGGGGATTCTCCAGGCAGGAATACTAGAGTGGGTTGTCATGCCCTCCTCTAGGGGATCTTCCTGACCCAGGGATCAAACCCAGGTCTCCTGCATTGCAGGCAGATTCTTTACCATCTGAGTTACCAGGGAAGCCCAAGAATACTGGAGTGGATAGCCTATCCCTTCTCCAAGGGATCTTCCCGACCCAGGAATCGAACCGGGGCCTCCTGTGTTAGCAGGCAGATTCTTCACCATCTGAGCTACCAGGGAAGCCCCAACAGGCTGAGGACAGGCCCCTCTGGGACAAAATAGGCAGCCAGTGGAAATTTGCTCTATGACTCAGGGAACTCAAACCAGGGCTCTGTAACAACCTAGAGGGGTGGATGGAGAGGGAGGTTGGAGGGAGGTTCAACAAGGAGGGGACATAGGTATATCTATGGCTGATTCATGTTGATGTTTGGCAGAAGCCAACACAATACTGTGCAACACAATACTGTAAAGCAATTATCCTTCAATTAAACATAAATACATTTTTAAAAACTTAAAAAAAAAAACTGATGCTAAGCCCCATTCCAGGCCTCGCAAAGCAGTTGTTCATAGCCTGTGCTCTGTGATACTGGTTTGGATAAAGCCCAGAGGGGAGAGTGGCCCTGAAAGTTCCTTCCAGCTGCTAAGTTTAAGGACCTGGCAGAGGACTCTGGAGCCAGCCTTGTCCCTGTGAAGTTCATTATCCATGGATCACATCAGCCCTCTTCAAGGTTCCTCACCGAAAAGAAATCGAGCATGCAAATGCTCTTTTATCATAATCACCACGTATCCACAGGGTAATTCATAAAAGAGCTGGAAATATATTGAAATTCAATATTGTTTTAGTCCAAATCAATATTAATAATTGTTTGCATTTTTAAAGTGCAATTTGCAATTGAAAAATGCACAAAGATCAACCAGTAGTTGCTAACACATCAAATTTTCCTGTTAAAGGCATATTCCCTTACCTTTAAAGTGTTTCTTATACAGCAGAGGATGGTGCTGATCCATGAAAATGTTATCTATTATTTACATGCACAACATTAGAATTTGGCTTCCATTATGCATGAGCTGAAAGGCCAGTAACTTTCAAGTGCTTGATTTTTTTAATTACACTTCTTATTTTGAAATAATTATAGATTAACATATGGTTGTAAGAAGTATTACAGAGAAATACTGTGTACCCTTTATCCATTTCCCCCCAATAGTAATGTCTTGTAAAACTACAGTGTAGTATCCCAGT
Organism: Bos mutus; assembly: GCF_027580195.1. Lineage (NCBI taxonomy): Eukaryota > Metazoa > Chordata > Mammalia > Artiodactyla > Bovidae > Bos > Bos mutus. Next base: position 18,522,317 of record NC_091634.1, on the reverse strand, counting down.
AAGAATGTTGACATAGATACAGTCAAAATAGAGGACATTTCTATCACCACAAGGATGCCTCATGTTGCCCTTTTACATTCTTTAAAAATTAAAGATTTTTAAATGACAACGGTGACCATGAACATGGTGGGACTTAAATCATTAGCCCTGTTTAGACTTTTAGACTTCTGCCTTAAAATGATTTTTATCATTAAATGAGGCACTGTCCCAGCTGGACTTGATGGGTTCAAACATAGAGCAGTGGTCACCTAGGTAGAGTGGACCCAGGAGAGACTCGCCTCAACCAGGCAGGCCTCAGGCATGACTGTGGACCAGAAAGAACCTGAGAATTATTTTCCAGTTTGACACTTGCATGAGGGTCCTTTGTCCTTTACAATAGGGATAAGATTATCTTGAAGGGAAACAGTTTGGCAGCTTTGGTCCATAGAGACACAGCATCGACCCAGATTTGTGGCAAGGGACAGTCAGCAGGTGTGGGTGAGGGACACCTCGCCAGAGTGCCACCTGCTCTGCCTGAAACTGGCCTCCTGCAAATACAATTCACAAGATGTCTTTCTGTTCTCCAAAACGTGTTAGTCACACCCTAGAGCTGCAAGGAACTTGGAAACTCATCTACAGTGCTTATTCTGGATGCAGATTGATTCCAAGATTAGGCAAACCAAGTCCTAAGGGTCAACAGTTAAACTGGAGGGACAGCCAGGCCCAGAACCTAGGCTCCCTGCTCTGAGCTTTGCTTGCATCCCATGACATCTGGCCACTTTGGGGGAGGGGGCTGCCTGGGTTTGTAAACCCATTTCCTCTCTATTCTGGTCATGTTTCACACAGGCATGAACTTGACAATTCTGGTCCTTCTTGGCCCCAGGGCCTGCACCTGCGGGATGAGTGAAATGATAAGATAGTGATTTCTGCTCAGTTTGCTTTCACTGATTTTTGATTGAAGTAAAATTAATATTGTTGTTGTTATTTATATATATAATGTAAACCATTTTAACCATTTTTAAGTCCAAAGGCATTAAGTACATTCACATTGTTCTGCAGCCATCACCTCTGCACTTCTCCAGAACTTTTTTCATATTCTCCAACTGAAAGTCTGTCCCCATTAAGTAATAATTCCCCATTCTCTCGCCCCTGCAGTCCCTGGTAACCACTATTCTACTTCCTGTCTCTGAGTTTGTCTACATGGAATCATATAGTATTTGTCCTATTGTGACTGGCTCCTTTCACAGCATAATGTCCTCAAGTTTCACTCATGTTATACCATGAATTGCTTTCACTGGTTTTTGATCAAGCCATGTAAACTGATACTCATGGGGTTCTCATGTTAAAAAAAAAAAGGATGCACAGAAGAACTATACAAAGGAGATCTTCATGGCTCAGATAACCACGATGGTATGAGCACTCACCTAAGCCAGACATCCTGGAAGGTGAAGTCAACTGGGCCATGGGAAGCATTACTATGAACAAAGCTAGTGGAGATGATGGAATTCCAGTTGAGCTATTTCAAGTCCTAAAAGATGATGCTGTGAAAGTGTTGCACTCAATATGCCAGCAAATTTGGAAACCTCAGTCCTGGCCACAGGACTGGAAAAGGTCAATTTTCATTCCAATCCCAAAGAAAGACAATGTCAAAGAATGTTCAAACTACCGCACAATTACACTCATCTCACACACTAGTAAAGTAATGCTTAAAATTCTCCAAGCTAGGTTTCAATAGTATGTGAACCGTGAACTTCCAGATGTTCATGCTGGTTTTAGAAAAGACAGAGGAACCAGAGATCAAATTGCCAACATGTGTTAGATCATAGGAAAAGCAAGAGAATTACAGAAAAACATCTCCTTCTGCCTTACTGACTATGCCAAAGCTGTTGACTGTGTAGATCAAAACAAACTGTGGAAAAATCTGAAAGAGATGGGAATACCAGACCACTAGACCTGCCTCCTGAGAAATCTGTATGCAGGTCAAGAAGCAACAGTTAGAACCAGACATGGAACAATGGACTGCTTCCAAATATGGAAACGAGTCCATCAAGGCTCTATATTGTCACCATGCTTATTTAACTTATATGCAGCATACATCACTCAAAATGCACAAGCTGAAATCAAGATTGCTGGAAGAAATATCAATAACCTCAGATATGCAGATGACACCACCCTTATGGCAGAAAGTGAAGAGAAATGAAAGAGACTCTTGATGAAAGTGAAAGAGGAGAGTGAAAAAGCTGGCTTAAAACTCAACATTCAGAAAAATAAGATCATGGTTTCTGGGCCCATCGCTTCATGGCAGATAGATGGGGAAATAATGGAAACAGTAAGAAACTTTATTTTGGGGGGCTCTAAAATCACTGCAGATGGTGACTGCAGCTGTGAAATTAAAAGACACTTGCTCCTTGGAAGAAAAGCTATGACCAACCTGCTGCTGCTGCTGCTAAGTCGCTTCAGTCGTGTCCGACTCTGTGCAACCCCATGGACTTCAGCCTACCAGGCTTCTCCGTCCATGGGATTCTCCAAGCAAGAACACTGGAGTGGGTTGCCATTTCCTTCTCCAATGCATGAAAGTGGAAAGTGAAAGTGAAGTTGCTCAGTCGTATCTGACTCTTAGCGACCCCATGGACTGCAGCCTACCAAGCTCCTCCATCCATGGGATTTTCCAGGCAACAGTACCGGAGTGGGGTGCCATTGCCTTCTCCCATTACCAACCTAGACAGCATATTAAAAAGCAGAGACATTACTTCGTTGACAAAGGTCCGTCTAGTCAACAAAAAACTATGGTTTTTCCAGTAGTCATGTATGGATGTGAGAGTTGGATTGTAAAGAAAGCTGAGCACTGAAGAATTGATGCTTTTGAACTGTGGTGTTGGAGAAGACTCTTGAGAGTCCTTTGGACTGCAAGGAGATCAAACCAGTCAGTCATAAAGGAAATCAGTCCTGAATATTCATTGGAAGGACTGATGTTGAAGCTGAAACTACAATACTTTGGCCACCTGATGCAAAGAACTGACTCCTTAGAAAAGACCCTGATGCTGGGAAAGATTGAAAACAGGAGGAGAAGGGGGAAACAGAGGATGAAATGACTGGATGGCATCAACAATTCGTGGGCATGAGTCTGAGCAAGCTCCAGGAGCTGTTGACAGACAGTAAAGCCTGGTGTGCTGCAGTCCATGGGGTCGAAAAGAGTTGGACACAACTGAGTGACTGAACCGACTGACCAATGCAAACTACAGTTTTGTTTGGGAGTTCCCTCGCATCATACTGTATTTTAAAGGTTTGAAAATCATCCATTTTACAGTATCTAAATGACAAATATTTGTTTGTATTGTGTGTTCTAATATACTCATACATATAGAAATAGAGTCATCATTTAGTCTTCAAGCCCCATGTTTTGAAATCTGTCCTATCAGACATGAAGATACAGAAATGGCATCCTGGTGGTGAGTGTGCCTAGGGTGTTTGGGAGCGGTCAGTTTTGTCAGGTTCCCTGGTGGAGCTCAGTTCCTTGTCTCTTCTTCCGTCATACGATTGGACTACTCGTTGAACCTGATTCCAGCTCAGACCTGATCAAAACAGACCCTCAGCTCCCTGAAACAGAAATGACCTTTTTAAAATTCCAGGTTCATGGAGTGTCTCTCTCCAGATGGTCCAATCACCTCTATTAACTCACACTCATTCAACATGTGGCAAAGGTTATTGATCACCTGTGCCAGGCACTGTGCTAAGTGCTGGGAATACAAAGATGAGCAAAGAGTCCAAAACAGGCATGAGAATGCTCTCCACATAGTGGAGGAAGGGCTGTAACTGAGATACCCGCGCTCACAAGATTGAGGATACCACCTGCAAGCTGGTGGGGAGGGAGTTAGTTTTTTTACCTGTAGGATTATTTTTCCATACCCTGTCCTTTATTTAGGGTAATAAAGTACCTTAAAAATATAAGTTCTGGCCAGAGATGATACCCATAGTTTGGTTTATTCCTAATAGCAAAGAGGACACTGCAGTCTGTGACATCTTGGCCAGGCTTTCAGGACCCTCCTGCCATGGCTGTGTGTTTGCAGGCTTCCCTTCATCCTCTTTGTATGAGCTGGGCTGTGGTGTTCCTAGTGGGGCTGTGGGGACAAGGTTTGGGGCTGTTTGAACCTGATTTGTACCTCGGCCTTCGCCTCGGGGTCGCCTTTCTTTCTCCCTGCAGACAGCGTGGGAGATTGGAGGGAATCCCTGCCTTGTAACAAGGGAGTGGTTATCAAGTAAATTGCTTCCCCCAGGAATGGGGGGCAGTCGTGCCTGCCCGGATGTGCTGAGGCTGGGCCCTGCCCATTTCAGGACCCAGGTCAGCGCTCTGCCGTGTCAGCGGTGAGGCAGGAGTCTGCAGCCCCACCTCAGAGTCTTGAGCCCTTGCAGCCATCCGTCATCCTCAAAGAGCATTGCAACTTTATGCCTGTGCATAAAAACTGGAGGGACTCGTCCCAGAGTTTGCGGCTGCCATCGCCGCTGCCGTTAGAGCAGTTTTAATTAGCTGTAGGATTTTAATGAGCTGAAATCGAGAAGAACCCCATCTCAGAAGTAAGCAGGAGCTGAACACAGGGAAGAACTCTGACAAAAACAGATGGAGGTGGTGTTCTCAGGGGACTGGGCTGTGTGCTTTGTTTCAGCAAAGAGCAAATGAGTTACCGAGGCCAGGAGGCTGAGGAGGGAAGCCGGTGGGTCAGCCCCAGCGCCGGCCTCGGTGGGGGCAGAGCTGGAAGCGTGGCCCCCTCTGCTGCCATTGTGGAATGCTTGGTGCCGGATTCAAGGTGACGGCAATGTCTGGCTCCATTCTCCTCAAGTTGCCATAGCAGCCTCTCTCCCGATGAGCAGCTTCTCTTAGAGCCCTCAGCCAGGAGGGACGTCACTGTTCACTCCTGCCGGTTCGAGGAGGAAGCGACTGGTCAGAGAACTTTCCCGGGCCCGGGGCCCGCACACCCAGTGGGTGCACCCACCAGTGCGAGGCTGGACGCCTCCTCCTGCCTCCAGTGGGGCACAGGGGTGGGTCTCCACAGCCTGAGGGGGTCCTCTGGGTGACTGGGGGGAGTATCCAGGCCTTGGAGCATCCGCAGCCAAGTGTGTCCTTGGAGCCATCCGTCCGTCCGTCTGCCTGCCGGCCCTTCGCCACTGGAGGTGCGTGCATTTTGGCTGAATTCCCAAGTCCTTGCTTGTGCCCTGAAGTGAATTTTCTAGAGACAAAATTTTAAATCAGATAAATAAGGAAATAGGAGAAATCCTTGGCCCTGCCCTGTGTCCCAGGAGGTGTTTACAAGATGAATTGGATTTCTCTTTCTTCCTGTAAAAATTGGTGACGCCATTCGGGGCCTCAGGGAGAGAAGCCCCCGGGAGAGCTAGGAACTGTGAGGAGGGCAGGACCTTCTGAAATCTCAATGGGCTATTTATTTTTCTTGCCTTACCCCTCCCCCTTCCACTCCATCATTTGAATTTTCTTCTTGTCTGCTGATCTTAGAAGGGAAGTAGGAGAAGGTTCTTCACTTGTCATTGGAGTGTGATGTAGTGTGTGCTGAGCCTATACCCATCCCACTGGGAGTGGGGGCTTGTGAATGTGTTTGTCGGGTCCTGGGCAGCCCACCTCCAGCCTTGACTGTTGTGTCCCCTCCCCAGGCAGCAGCTCAACTCGCAGGAGAGGGAGACAGCCTTTGAACATCATCTCCCTGTGGCCTTGAAAATAACATGTGACTTTGAAGACAAGGACTCTCATGGGGACTATAGGGGATCAGATGTGCCCACCGTCTGGAGTGTCTGGTGGTCTGTTGGTGATCTCTCACCTACCTCTCTTTAAAGGAAGGAGTTTCCTACAGATTCTGTGATGTTGTTTTTTCCCTCCTGGGGCCTTGAAGACTCAGTCAGGCTGCAAACCATTCCCCCAGGAGAGGAGGCAGGCTAACCTTTGATTCCTGTTTGCACGAAGCAGGGAGTTAGCTAATCAGATGGTCTCCAGTGAGAGCCAACCCTGGGAGAAAGGTCCAATGGAGGGGTGGGTGCTGGGGTCTGAGGCATAGAAGCTAAGTCTGGGCAGGGGAAGCCATGCATGTCTCTAACACCAGCTTCCCTGGGTGTAGAGAGAGTGCTTATATTCTCTTGGGGGCTGACAAGGAGAGAGTCTCTAAACTGAGATGCTTGAATAGTTGATGCTCCTGCCACCGTGAAAGTGCAGGTTCTGGGGCTGTGTTCTCTTCTCCCCAGATTTGGGGTCAGGGATGTGGTCTTCAGCCTGGCTCCAGGCACATGGGCTGCTGGAAGCCTGGCTCCAGTTGGTGGGCTTAGTTTGGGCTGGTTCAGAAACAAGTGAGAACAGGTCATGGCTGGAGGAGGAGGGAAATCTGTACCGACTTGAACGGTGACCGTGTGACAGATTAGAAAGAAGAGGAAACTGAGCAGCTCTTCTGCAGTCACTTCTGCAGTGCCAGCCACCATACAAACAATGCAATAATGATCACACGTGCCTCTGAGTCCCTTTTCCTCATCAAATAGTCTTTGGGTCAAGATTGGGCAACACATTATTAGCTGCTTTACCAGGCCACTGTGTCTGCTGGCCATCGACTTGCCATCCTTTCTTCCCTTCTTCCTCTCTTTTTTCTTCTCCCCACCTTGAGAAATGTCCTAATTTGGGGGTTCACCCTAGATCAGATTGGTTTCCTGACCTCGTGTCTCACTCTGAAGGCTGGTGTGTCTGCAGGCAGCATATCAACACCTTGGCCAGCATAAGCTGGGTGTCCTTATAGCCATGGCCTTGCTTATAGTTCAACCTGTGGGTCCTGCGCAGAGGGCCTGTCATCACTGAGGGAGGGTCCTGGGAGACCGCAGGCCATTGGGCATGCTGTGGGCTTTGTCCTTCCCTGGAGCCTGGGGCCTGCACTCCGGCACCTGCGTCTTTTCAGAATGATGAGCCAGGTCCCCAGTATGGTCCCATCTGGGGCCACCATGGAGAGGGAGGTTGCAGACCCTGAGGGGCTTCAGGGTCTGAGCCTTTGGGGACATGTTACTGCCCATTTTCACCCACTGCAAGCTGGAGGCAGGGTATCCCTGGTTTTGGCAGGAAGCAGCCGCCTTTCTCTGTAGCAAGGTGGAGCGGGGCGGGGGGGGGGGGGTGTGGTGCAGGAGGGGCTGTTGCAGGGAGGTCAGGGCCAGCTAGAACCCTGGAGCCAATGCCAGAGGCAAACAGCACCTGGTCAGCACTGCCTCTGAAACATGAAAGCTGGGAGGTCGTGGGAAACTCCTGCTCGCACAGCTCAGAGAACCTGGCATTCAGGCGTGTTCCCGTGCATGGAGGCCTGGGGCAGGTTAATTAAAGTTAACTGAGTGAAAAAAATAATTACAGAGACTGCAGAGGGGAGAAACCCAAACCTGCAATTTAACTCTCAGCCTCAGAGCCTTGCTGAGAACTGTCTAGTCCTTGGGAATGTGTGTTTGGGCAGAGGAAGGTGGGGTTTCTCTGTTTATCACTTCCTGCCTCGTGCCCCATCTTCAGGTTGGATACAGAGGGACAAAAGCTGGGGTTTCCTCCCCCAGCACCTGGGTGCCGGGTCAGAGATGGGTTCCCTGTTCAGAATGTCAAGCCAAGGAGACTCCAGGCAGGGCTCATCCTTGTGCTGAGTGGCACACTGGTCTGGGGCCTGATCAGCACCCTGCTGTGTCTCAGGGGTTACTGGGCACTGCCCACCTGGCCTCAGCCTTCCTCGGGCATTGCCCTGTGCCAGACAGGGGCAAGTTCCCAAAGGGCTTCTTAGGTGGAAAGAGGGTGATGTCCCTGGACCCAGGTGGGTAGGATCGGGTGAAGATAAGGGGAACAAGTGATAGCTTGCTCGAACCACCCCGCCACACCCCCAGCCCACCCCCACCCCACCCCCCACTGCAGGAACTTACATCTTTCCTTTAGGCAGATGGCCTTGGGGAGCTGTCATCTTTTTCTTTCGGCCACGCCACATGGCATACAGGATCCTAGTTCTCCCGACCAGGGATCGAACCCATGCCCCGTGCTGTGGAAACTCGAAATCCTAACCACTGGACCACCAGGGAAGTCCCAGGGTGCCCCCGTCTTGACCCACAGCTTCACCCAACTGATGTCACTAGTTGGCATCAGGATACTTGGTAGGCATTTCTTTTACTTCAAGGGGAATGAGGGTGGGGGCAAGCAACATGGGCATGGCCTGGGTCTGCAGTGGCTGGAGCAGCAGGTGTCCATCTGCTGGCACACAGCCTCTGAGCCTGGGATCTGTCAGACCTGGGTCTGGCCACCCCGTGTCAGCTCCAGACCGCTTCGAGAGCTGGGATGACCATGATCTGGCTGGAACTTCAGCCCCTGTCGGTGCAACTATCCAGCAGGGCTATGATTCCACCCAGCTCATCCTTCCATCTGTGGGGGGCAGGGACAGCTCTGGCTGATACAGTGGCGAGTCAGTCAGTCTCTGACATCTCTGGGCCTGAGAGGCCCCTTCTCAAAGCTTCTGGTTCTATGGAGACCCTTGTCCCCAGCATCCTGTAGATGGGAGCCAAGGCAGAGACAGACCCAAGAACTTCTCTGTCTACTGGGCCAATTGTGAGCCACAGGGACCCGGATTCCTGCCTGAACAGTGCGGGGGGTGGCTGCTGTCCCCTGGCTGTGGGTGATAGGGGTCCACACCAGGGTCCCCCCCTGGGCAGGAGCTGGGGAGTATCTCTCTCCGTGGCTTTTCTAAAGGTCCAGATACAGGAGACCCTGGCAGGAAGCTGGTGTCTCAGCCCCAGGTGGTGACCAGCCTTAGCCTCCTTGGACTTGAGAAGGTCAAAGGGATGCATATGAGTAAGGGTGGAGGGGTCCAGGGACTCTGCTTGGTCACGAGCAGTGACCGGGGCCCTGGGCCTCAGTGATGGGCCGTCTTTCTCCCCCACTGCTCCGTAGACCTGGCCTGATGGACGCCCAGTGTGGACAATGAGGGAAGAACGTGCCTCCCGCACCCGAGAGGTGACCCCGGAGCGAGCCCCGGATGTCCCCGCGAGCAGGAACGATGCGACTGGCTTGCATGTTCTCGTCCATCCTGCTGTTCGGAGCTGCAGGACTCCTTCTCTTCATCAGCCTGCAGGACCCCACGGAGCTCACCCCCCACCAGGCACCAGGTGAGCCCTTGCACTCGGCCCTGCTGCCTGCTTGACCCGGCTCTCCCGCCCGAAGTACAGGCCTCTGTGCTGCCATGGGGCCAAGGCAGAGGTTCCAGTCACCAGCCACAGTGTGGGGGCACTGTGGTCAGGCCACCAACCATGTGGTTCTGGCCTCTGACCTCTGACGTCTGGCCCGTGCACTCCTCTTGGGAAGAATGGCCAGGCTGCCCCTCTCTCATTCTGGTCGTTGCCTCTGGTGAAACTAAGATTTCAGGGTCCCACCACCTCTCGGGTCCTCTCCCACATGATCTGGGATATCAGAGGACAAGTGACTTCTCCCTGAGCCCAGGCCTCCCCAATGGGACTCTGATTCTCTGCCCAGCGCTGGGGACCTCTCAAATTCAGCCTCTTCAGCCTGGGCAAGAAAGTGGGGTGCCTCGGTGCCTCCCGGCTTTGTAAAGCTGAAGAGCCTCCTGCTGGCCTCCCCACCTACGGCCTCCCAGCCCACTGGACTTGCAGAGGTGGGGATGGCAGTGAGGGGAGAGCAGGAAGGATGGTCCTGGAGCCTCAGGGTGGACAGAAGGTAGAGAGGGACGCTCAGGCAAGGCCCCTCTGACTGAGACGTGGCCAAGTCCCAGACAGCACGGCCGAACTGGAGGGCCGCCAGTGTGGGGCCAAGGCCAGGAATCATTGGCATCACATGAAGGGATAGCACGGTTGCCAGGCCAAGCACCTGCGTTTACAACAGAGGTCCCAGAGGCCTTGTTAGGGGAGGGTCCTTGATGGCTGGACACCCCTGGGCTGCTGGACACAGACAGAAGGAAAGGGGCGCTGAGGCTGGAGGGTTAGGCAGAGGGATTCCCCACACCATCCCTGCCTACAGTGCACAGCCCAGGAGTGCGGGACACAGTGTTAGGGGGTCCCTGGCCCTGAGTGGGGAGGGCACAGGGCCCGCCACGGCTCACATGCTCAGGGCAGCCTGCACCCATGCTGAGCTCAGCCTGGGTGCCCGTAGGTGCCATATGGAAAGGCGAAAGGAGCAGGAGGCCAGAGCTAGGCCTGGCAGCTGCTGTTGGAGACCCTGGCGGGAGAGGCTGGTGAGTCGTTTGTCTCATCCCTGAGCATCAGCGAGAAGCAGCCCAGCGCCAGGCAGACCCCCTGGGGCTGGTGGTGAGTCACTGGTGCTGACTCACGCTTGGGCCCGACCCTCTACGGAGGTGGCTGTCAAAGATGTGTCTGGCTGCTTCCCAGCTTCGGAAGCAGAGACCCGTGACTGAGCCGGTCCCTCTGTGGAGGCTTTGCAGCTTCATGTGGGCCCCAGAGTGGCCAGCGACTCTGTGAGCAGCACCTAGCTCCGTGGGCCGCGCCACCCAGAGCACTCAGAGCTGTTCTCTGCAGTTGTGTGTTGTATGAGCGGGAGCGAGCTCCCGAAAAAGGCCTCTGGGCGCGGCTTGGGGATAATAGCGCCGTGTGTCCTCTGCACGTCTTGGTGTGCGCACGCGTGGTTGGGGCACACGTAGGCAGAGGGTTCTCATGTCCTGTGTCTGCTTTCTGTGGGACCAGCCTGGGAGAGAAGACTCGAGTGTGTCTGTGGTGTCCACTGGGGCCGGGTGCCCATCTGTGGTGTCTTCTGGGGACCGGTGTGATAGTCCTGAGTGGGGTCGCTGGCTGGTGACCTCGATATGTGCCCTGCCATGCTGCAGCAGCTGACGGCACAGAGACCTTGCCCCTTGTGTCGTGGATTCCTGTCCTCGCCAGCTGGCATGGCCTGCACAGCTACCCCGGTGCACACGTGTGGATTACCTCCATCACTGGTGGAGTGGGGGCCCAGCGGACAGTGAGGGTTTCTGGGGTGGGTGCACCCCACTCCAGTACTCTTGCCTGGAAAATCCCATGGACGGAGGAGCCTGGTAGGCTGCAGTCCATGGGGTCGCTGGGAGTCAGATATGACTGAGTGACTTCACTTTTCGCTTTCATGCATTGGAGAAGGCAATGGCAACCCACTCCAGTGTTCTTGCCTGGAGAATCCCAGGGATGGGTGAGCCTGGTGGGCTGCCATCTATGGGGTCGCACAGAGTCAGACACGACTGAAGTGACTTAGCATAGCATAGCATAGACTGGCAGGCGGGATGGCAGGAAGCTGAGGCCAGCCTCCCCCTGCAGCCGGGGATGGCAAGGACCTGGCAGACCCAGGTGTGGAGCTCGCTTGGGTTTTGAGCTCCCTTCTTCTGGCTGTAAATGGAGCCAGACCACCTGGGCGTAGCACCTGTACGTTCTACGTAAATCACCTCAAACGCAGTCATAAAACTTTAAGTAATGCTTACGTTACTCTCCCTGAGCAAAGTGTTCCTGACACAGGCTGTTTGTGTTGATTTGTTACTATTCATTTATTCTTCCCCTGTACTTCTCACGGCAGCCTAATTGTGATTCGGTACCAAGAAAGCAATATCAAAGTAATTTTCCACAACATTAGTTACAATTTTCTTCTGGTCTTTCAAGTGAAACAATCCCATCCTGTTGTCTTCTCTGTGCACATAAACCTTGATTACATTTATCTGTTGGAAACCAGTGCTTACAAAGTGTATGTATCCAGCTGCATGGGTGGTTTGGCCCCAAGAGTCCTAGACGAGTCAGAATTTCGGCCCTGGGAGATGTAGACGAGAGAGGCTGCCCTGTCATCCAGATTGGTCAAAGCGGTGGGGGCATCTGCAGAGGACATTCCCCACGGGCTCTTCTGGTCTTTTTTCCAGTAGCAGAAACTTCCCTGGGAATGCCGTCTGGGACCCGCTGTTGGTGGCGTTGGCCAAGGTGGGAGGGGGAGGGTGGTCAGGTGAAGATGCAGAAACAAGCTTGAAAAGGCGGACAGAGTCATTAGCTGTTTGTGGTCCCTTGGGGTTGGCGTGTCCTTCAGATTTCTCCCATGCAGCTACCAGCTCTTAAAAGCACCTGAACTTTTCAGAGACTAGTCAGCAAATCTCACCTGCTTTGTGCATTAAGTGCAATCCTGTGGGATTGCCAACTTCTGTAAACCAAACGCTATTTTCCAAAATGTTTGCTATATTTTAGATCAAACCTGTTGGAACATAAACCACTGCCGGTTAACCTACCTTCATTCTAAGATTAGGTGTTCTTGGGTATCAGAGAATCTACCTGTCCCACTGTTTTTCATGTCTCCAATATTGCCAGGCCCTGAGGCCTCCGGAAACTCACATCTTGACCCAGGAGACTACTCTTGCCCCTTCCCAAAGTGGAAGAGAGCCGACCAGAACTGGGACTAACACATCCCAACATGCTGGCCCTGGAGGTGCAGAGGGCACTCTCCATGTGTGTATGAGTGACCCGTCTTTATATACAGACTTGAATACAAGGCAGAACTTTGTATTATGGAGAGCGTGGGACACACAGAGAAGTGGATTAGAATAGTACAGTGAACCCCACGTCCCGAGCACCCAGCAGCCTCAACGGGGCCTCATCCACAGCCCCATACGCTTCTCTTTTCAAAGCATATATACTAGGGCCAATCAGTTCAGTCATAAGTATTTCTTTTTAAAAAGTGTCTTGGTTTAGTTTGGCCACACTGGGTCTTTGTTGCTGTTTGCAGGCTTTTTCCAGTTGTGGTGTGAGGACTTCTTACGCTGTGGCTTCTCGTGTCGCGGAGCACGTGCTCTAGGAGCATGGGCGTCGAGGTTTGACTCTCAGGCCCCAGAGCACGGGCTCAGTAGTTGTGGCTCACAGGCTTGGTTGCTCCACGGCATGTGGGATCATCCGGACCAGGGATCCTGTGTCCCCTCCATTGGCAAGGGGATTCTTATCCATTGTACCACGAGGGACATCCCCTAAATATTTCTTTTTAAAAATTTTCTTATTGGAGTACAGTTGATTGGCAGTGTTGTGTCAGTTTCCGCCGTACAGAAAAGTGGATCAGTTATGCGTATACCCACATCCACTCTTTCTCAGGTTCTTTTCCCATGTACGTCATTACAGAGTATTGAGTAGAGTTCCCTGTGCTACACAGTAGGTCCTTATTAGTTATCTATTTTATGTAAAGTAGTGTGTTTATGTTAATCCCAATTTATTCCCCTCCCCCGCTTCCCTGTATAACCATAAAGCCATAAATATTGCAATGTATTTCTTAGTAGAAAAGATAAGAATTCTTTCTTTTAACATTCAACAATTGTTTAATCTCATCAAATGTCCAGTGTTCACATTTCTAGTCATCCCACAAAGGTGATAAATATCTTTATTTCCGATTTGTTTTGTCAGTATCTGGATAAGGCTCACACATTACAACTGGTGGGCAAGTCGTTTAAGCTTCTCTCAGTTTCTAAGATGTCCTGCGTGCCTTTACTTCCCTCTTGCTATTTACTTGAGGAAACTGGGTCACAGGTTCTGTAAGTTTCCCACAGTTGGGATTTTTGCTGATCGTGCCTGTTTGGTATAGCTCAACATACCCTTCTGCCCCTTGTACTCCCTGTAAATTACGTAAATTTAGCAGTTGATCAGATATAGGTTTGTTTTCCCTTTTTTGGCAAGAATTCATATGTGGTCCTGTGTTCTTCTGTGGGGAGGAGTACATCTGCCCAGCTTTGAGTTATTGGTTAGCCACTGACCCTGTGGCTTCCTAAGTGGCTCAATGGTAAAAGAATTCGCCTGCTAATGCAAGAGACTCAAGAGACGCGGGTTCGATTCCTGGATCTGGAAGATCCCCTGGAGTAGGAAATGGCACCCCACTCCAGTATTCTTTCCTGGAAAATTCCATGGACAGAGGAGCCTGGCAGGCTACAGTCCGTGGGATCACCAAGAGTCAGACACGACCGAGTGACTAAGCACTCACGCACTCCGCCTACTCAGTGGCATCAGTGACCAGTTTCATGGAAGACAATTTTTCCACAGACCAGGGCAGGGGGATGGTTTCTGGATGCTTCAAGCCCCGGCTGATCTGACAGGAGGTGGAGCTCAGACAGTAATGTAAGCGATGAGAAGCAGCTGTAAATGCAGATGAAGCTTTGCTCTGTCTCCCACCGCTCACCTGCTGTACAGCCTGGTTCCTAACAGGCCACAGACAGAAACTGGTCAGTGGCCCAGAGGCTGGCGCCCCCCTGGCCTAGACCATCCAGTCGAGGCTGCACAATTCAATGTTCTTTTTGAAATTTATTTTTTAAATGGAAGTATAGTTGATTTGCCATGTTGTATTGATTATTGTTTTACAGCAAAATGAGTCAGTTATATACACATATACCTTCTTTTGTTTCATATTCTTTTCCATTACGGATTGTCATAGGATGCTGAATACAGTTCTCTGAACTATGCAGTCGGACCTCGTTGTTTATCCATTCTGTATATAAAAGCTTACAACTGCTAAACCCAGCCTCCTGCTTCATCCCTCCCCCACCTCCCTCTCCTGTGATGTTCTAATTGTACCATTTCTTCTCCATTCTTTTAAGTGGGATGGATTTTGTTTTAATGGGGTGAGGTGAGACATTGTTCGTGACCCATGAAGCCAAAATGAACAGTACATGGATTGGCTTATTTGTTGATACGTTTTCAAAAATGTGACCTTATGATACAGATTCTGTTGCTAGCACACTACAGATAGTCGTGTTTTTTCTTTTTTTTAATGCTTGGTTTTTGTAGAGTGGATTATTATTTTTTTAAATGCTTGGTTTTTGTAGAGTGGATGTTTTATTAAAGAGGCCACCCCCACGTTTTAGTGAAGTGGCTCTTTGCTTTCCCAAAGCCGTGGAACTGTGGGTGGTGGGGATGCTGGGGACTGAGGCCAGTGCTGGGATGCTCAGGGAGGAAGGCAGCCACAGGGATGGCCCAGGGGGCCCTGCAGGTAGTCTCTGATGACTCAGTCCATAACCAGCCCTAGGATATTACTTCCAGGGCATCCAGGAATAATAATAGTAATAACAAAAGTATACCACATGCCAAGTCTTGTGCAAAGCCCTTTATGTGGTTTTATTTTCCCCTGTGGCTGTGCCTCCCAGCATGCAGGATCTTAGGAACCCATGCCCCCTGGGAGTGTGGACTCTTAACCGCTGGACCACCAGGGAAGTCCGCCTTTCCATGTTTGCGTGTGTGTTCCGTCACTAAGTCCTGTACGACACTTTGCCGCCCTGTGGACTGCAACACACCAGGTTTCCCTGTCCTTCACTATCTTTCGGAGTTTGCTCAAATTCATGTCCACTGAGTCAGTGATCCAACCATCCAACCGTCTCATCCTCTGCTGCCCGCTTCTTTTGCCTTCAGTCTTTCTCAGGATCAGAGTCTTTCCCAATGAGTCAGCTCTTTGTATCAGATGACCAAAGTATTGGAGCTTCAGCTTTTAGTGCATGTAATTCTTACAATAAATGAGGTCCCAAGGCTTACAGAGAGGACACAGACAACACTGATGGGGGCTAATGCTCCCAGTTGCTCACTGAGAGCTCAGCACTAAGACACACATCTGACATGTATTTAGTGCCCATTCAATACCTTTGGACCCCTTGAGTTAAACACTATTACACCATTTGACAGACAAGACTCCTGAGGTACGAGAGGTTACCTGCCATGCTGGGATTCATCCGTAGGGAGCCAAATGTTGCCCACAGCACCTGCTGCCTTCTCAACGCCAGTGATGCTTGCTCAGTCCGACCTGTCTGGGCCCAGAGCAGAGCGTGGATCAAGGACGCATGAGAAAATATGCGTGGGAAGAGCTCCCAGTGCATCAGGGGCTGGAGTGAGACCTAGGGACCCACACTCATGGCTGAAGGCTCAGGCAGGCTCCGGTTCTCATGAGCCCTTGGAGCGTCACAGGGGCCCAAGCCTTTGCTGCAGGCTCAGTCAGGGAGCCCTGGGGATTCTGAGGGTGCAGCAGCCATCAGAGAGCCCACTCCAGTGACTGCATGTTGTGAAACTGTGGACAGTAGCAGAGGAAGAGGCCTCAGGCGCGCAGAGAGCGGCTTGGAGGGGTGGAGTGGGGACAGAAGAGAGGGCGAAGCCTGGGGCAGGCAGGCAGGGACAGGAGAGGATGGTTCAGTGGCATCATAGGGTTGGGGCAGAGTTGGCAGCCACACGGATGGGAGGCTGAGAAGGGCAGCTGTCAGGGTTTCAAGGTGACTCTGGCTCAGGGTTTCTGGCATTGGTAGAGGGGAGCTGGGGTGCCACCCATCAAGGGAGACACTCCAGACAGGGAGTGGTTGGGGGAGGGGAGTAGAGACCACGTGTTCTATTTTGGGCAGATGGCCTCTGAGATGCTAGGCAGAGTGTATGGAGCCCTGTGTCTCCTCCACCCAGGGTTGCAGACTCACAGATCACAGGAACAGGTGAGAGGAGCAGAAAGCTCCCGCCCTGCCCCACTCCTCCTCCACTGCATCTCCTTTCACACAGGTCACACACTCGATCCTTCGCTGTCACACACCTGAGGGCAAAGTCCTGACTGGAGGAGTCAGGAGGGCTTCCTGGAGGAGGGGAGCTGTGGCTTGCTTGATTGCCTTCTCCAGGGCACAAGAGGTGACAAGACGCTGACCTTTGGCAGCAGCAGTGAAGAGCCCGGGGTGTCTCTCCCCAGTGCATGTTAAGTGTTTGTTGTTGTCCAGTCGCTCAGTCATGTCCAACCCTTTGCAACCCCTTGAACTTCAGCACACCAGGCTTCTCTGTCCTTCACTGTCTCCCTGAGTTTGCTCAAATTCATGTCCATTGAGTCAGTGATGCCACCCAGCCATCTTATCCTCTGTCGCCCCCTTCTCCTCCCACCCTCAGTCTTTCCCAGCATTAGGGTCTTTACCAAGGAGTCAGTTCTCCTCAGGTGGCCAAAGTATTGGAGCTTCAGCTTCAGCATCAGTCCTTCCAGTGAATATTCAGGGTTGATTTCCTTTAGGATTGACAGATGCTAAGTATGGTGCCCTATATCTCATAGGAACTGACAGAGCCAGAATTGACTCAGAAATCACCAGAACTTCTCCTTTGGTTCCCTGGAGCAGGGCTGTGTTGGCCAGAGAAAGTGTGGCTCTCACTGTTGGTTCCATGGTTACTGCCTGTGCCAATTCTGAAGGCTACAGAACAATCTCAGAGGATTTGTCTTGTTCCTGCAGTGACTGCCTGTGTTTGGGTGTGATCCTTTTAACTCTGAGATGCCACCAGGCCAAAGGCCATAGGAGTAACTGCTGAGTTGCTCTCAACAGCTCACCCATGTGAGGGTGATGGGATAACCAGAAGTGTGCTGGCCATCCTGACCCCTCTCCACTGCCAGAGGATGGGCAGCCTCTGGAGCCCGGGTGCCTAAGCCCACACTCCCTCCCTGGCCAGGGGAACCAGCCCTTCCAGTTTCCATGGTGCTGTCTGCTTTGCCCAGGCAGGTGGGTTTTATTGGAATCCTCTTGAGTCTGTCTCCTGAAACCCTTTCCTAACGGCATTGCGGAACAGCATATATATTTCCTACAACCCTTGCGAAGCTGACACCTCCTTGTTGTGACTGGGAATATCAGAAGTGACATGTAATTGCAGTGATCCATCCTGTTAAGTAGCTGGCAATATATCATTGCAAAATCAGCACGGCTGGGACTCTCAGAACTCAGTGTTTCTAAACAATGCACCTGCAAGCGTGTGTGTTCAAACTCTCTTCACCAAATGCTGCCCGGGATTCACTAAGGTTGCCTCACTCGCCATACCTTGCCTCGCCTTTCTGCGACCACAGCGAAGGAAAATTAACTCTAGGTAAAACCAAAAAGAAGGGCTTCGCAGGTGGCACTAGTGGTAAAGAACCTGCCCGCCGATGCAGGAGACGTCAGAGACGTGGGTTCAATCCCTGGGTTGGGAAGATCCCCTCCAGGAGGAAATGAAATCTTGCCTGGAGAATCCCATGGACAGAGGAGCCTGGCAGGCTACAGTCCATAGGGTTGCACAGAGTCAGACGCAATTCAAGTGACTTAGCACGCATACATGCAAAACCAAAAGCAAAATTAATGCTGGGTAACTGAGTTTTCAGTTCTCTGGAGGGCCTGCCCCATGACACAGAACGCAGTGGATTCTCAAAGTCAGAACTGCGGCCAGGATGCTTGTAGCAGTACTCCTTCCAAGTGTGGCCCTGGGGCTTCCTGTCCCCCTTTCCTCAACTTGAGTGGCTTTAGTGAGGGTTCCTTCTGGCGCCACAGGTCGGGCAATGAGCAAGATCAGCCTAGCTATCACTGTGCTGGCAGAGGGAAGAAAGCTGGTCGGGTCAATGTGGATAGTTGGAGGGTTGGGGACCAGGGGTGACCAGAGCCCGTGGCATGATGGCTGAGCCCCGCCTTGATGGAGTGGGAGCGTTGAGGCAGGGCCTGCACACTTTGGGGGCACCACTCACACTGCTCTGTGCTGATTCCAGGGTACAATTGATTTAAACGATGGTGTGACGGGCGCCCCCTGGAGCTGTGCAGAGAATAGTACTGATGAAGGGGCATGGGACCTCCATGGCAATCAGTGAGAGCCAGAAAAGGGAGGGGGATATGTCCGAACACATAGCCCTCAAGGGACTTCGCTGGTGGTCCAGTGGTTAAGACTGCCTTGCAATACAGGGGACACGGTTCAGTCCCTGGTCAGGGAACTGTGATCTCACATGCCATGGAGCCACTGAGGCCGAGCCACAGCTACTGAGCCCGAGTGCTCTAGAGCACCGATGAGGCAACTGTGGAGCCCATGCACCATAACAAAAGATCTTGCGTGATGCAACCAAGATCTCTCATGCTGAAACTAAGACCGAACACAGCCAAATAAATAAATTATTTTTTTTTAAAAGAAGAATCACGTGGCCTTCAAGTGTTGGCACCGGAGCCCAGAGGGGCTGATGGGCCCTGGGGGTGCCAGTTTTGGAGTCTTCTTTGAAGTCTGCTTTTGGGGGGAGCTTTGTGAGAGACCTAGCCCTCCCTCAGGGGTGCCCACCGTGAGCCCCTCTGCAGTAGGACTTTCTCTGCCCCCATCCCCTCTCCTGAGACACTGCCCCAGCCCCCAGGCCCCTGGCACCTGCCTCTCTGACGTGGCCCCATTTCCTGGGTTCCTCCCTCCCCACTGCGGAAGACAGCCTGGAGGTGTACCAGCTAGAGCCTCGCTTTTCCTTCGGTGCATTTAGAAGACGCTAAATGAAAAATAATGAGCGTGTAGGAACTAAATACAGGAATCACCTAATTAAATTAGGAAACAGACATCTTATCACTGTAATCTGAAAATTGATATTAATAGAAGATGGTCCCGGCATTGTTATGCTAAAGGTTCCTCAGGGTGGGGAAATTAAGAAGGAGAGCGGAACGGAAAATTGGGACAATCGTATCCAATAAGAGCAAGACTTATGTTTTAAAGGAACTAAAGTAAAATGCTAAAAATAGAATACAGGATCACTGTGAGGCTCTAATGAAGTAATGGACAAAGATAGCTTTGAAAACCACAGAGCTCTACACTCATGTACGATGATAATTTTTTAAATGAGACAATGTAATTAAGCTTCAGTGTGCATGAAGCCTAGTAATAGTTATCATTTACTGGCGCCAGGCACTGTCTAGGGTGCCTTTGCTTTATCTCCCTTCACCCAGTGAGATGCAGGCATCATTGTCCTGAACTTAGATTCAGAGAGGTTAGGTCAGTTGCCCAAAGTCCCGCAGCTAGAGTGGCAGAACCCAGATTCAAACGCAGCTTTGCCTGCTTGCAAAACCCTTCCTAGGCTCACTTTGCACTCCTTGCCCGTTGCCACTCGTTAACGGCACGGTCAGCAGTTCTTACATTTTCTGATGTCTTTCTGCCATCTTCTCAAAGGGCATTTCTTGCCAACACGCAGCAGATTTCTTTGGCAGCCTGACTCCCTGCCCAAGCCCCAGGGCTTCTCTGGCTTCTTGGTTAATACAGCCCACACAAAGACCCCTTCTGAAATTACAGTGCAGCAGGGAAACTGGGTCTCCCTTTGTGTCCCAGTCCAGGTGGAGCTGGACAGGGCTGAGTGACCTGAGCTGGGCTGGAGGTTCCGAGGCTCAAGCCTCCCCCGGAAGCCCGGGTTTCAGGTTGTGTCTCCACAGCAGCTGATTGTTCCACAGCCCCCAGGCCCCCACCTGGGAGGTGAATCAGGCTGTATTCCCCTGCAGTGTGAGTCACTACTCCGTGGGCCCAGAGCGGGGCTCAGGTGTGGGTTGACTCCTTTCCCATCTGCCCCGCCCAGAATGAATAGGAGGAACCCAGATAGGAGGAGGGGGGCTCAAGATCTGTGTGAGATGCCCTAGCAGTACACCTGGTCTGGGTCACTGCGGTGAGCTTACCTGGGCAGCCAGCAGTGGGGCATGCACCCCACACCTCCCCCACTCTGTGCCTATTCACCAACCAGGCATCTTCAGTGGCAGTGGGGTCACTTGACTTGACATCAGAGTCAACCCCACCCCCTGCAGCTCAGCCCAAGAGCTCTGTCAGGAAGAGCAGGAGGGCAGGGCAAGACCTCAGTCCCCAAGGCACAGGGCTCCAGGGGTGGCCTCGTGCCTGGCTTGTTTCCCTGCTCAGCCCCACTTGGTCTGCAGTCTCAGGGCGGTGGGAGGGGGCATGGGGAGGGGGCTCAGGACACAGTGACTTTCGCTGCTAGCATGGGGAAGGGCCAGGTCAGGTCCTAACACATGCTTATCCAGGCCCCACTAACCTTCCAGAAGTCCTAGGTTGCTAACGTGGGCGGCACAGAGGTGGTTCTGTGCCGCAACCTGATCCAAGGACAAGGGCTGTTGCTATGATTGTCGCCTTTCTCCATGTCACCGGGTGGTTCTTGTGTGTGTGTGTTTTTTTTTTCTCAACCCGGAAAAGGTCACGGTGGTAGTTATGACAACAGAAGTGCTGGAGGACGGTTCTGGAAGCCTCTGTGGGTCTGTGGTGCAGCAGGCCCATCAGGGATGCTCTGTGTGTGGGCTGAGACCTGAGTACCTCTGGCCAGGCTCTGTGGGGACTCTCACCTGAACCCCAACTGCCTGCCAACTGCCTTTCCATTTATGGTGACATTTTTCATGTGGCTTTAGGGTCACTATGGGTGTCCTTCCCAAAATCTTTGCAGGAAGCTGGGGACTTAGGCAGATCTCATCTGAGTCAGAAGCTCATTGTTATGTATCTACTGATGTTTCCATTATAAAGCTTATCCCTCAGGATTTGTGGCTCTACAGTTTTAATTTTAAAGTTTAGTTGCTCAGTTTCTGACTCTTTGAGGCCCCATGGACCATAGCCCACCAGGTTCCTCTGTCCATGGGGTTTCCCAGGCAAGAATACTGGAGTGAGTTGCCATTCCCTTCACCAGGGGGTCTTCCCGACCCAGGGATCGAACTTGGGTCTCCCACACTGCAAGTGACCCACCAGGGAAACCGACAGTTTTAACTTGGATCATGGCAAAACTTGGTGGACAATTCTCTCACTTAAAATTTTCTATTTATATGGGGGAAAACAGCCGAACTTAAATGGGTTCCATTGCCCTCAACAGCTGCTGCTCCGATGCCCCTGCACAGCTGATTGGCTCCCAACAGAGAGGTGAGGAGCCCTGGGGGGAGGGGGTCTTCCCACGCTCCTGGTCTGGGGTACAGGCAGGAAACTGGGGGCTGCCTCTCCCTGAGCCCTACAGCCTGGCCACAGTGTTTCCCAACCCTCCTCAGAAGTGCTGAAGACTGACCACCTACAGAGGAGGCTGGCCCCATCCAAGCTCCCCACTCACCCCAGCTTGGGTGCCCCAAAGCAGGTCCCGCGTCGCTCAGTTGGTAAAGAATCTACCTGCAATGCTGGAGACCTGGGTTTGATTCCTGGGTCAGGAAGATCCCCTGGAGAAGGAAATGGCAAGCCACTCCAGTATTCTTGCCTGGAGAATCTTGTGGGCAGAGGAGCCTGGCGGGCTACAGTCCACAGGGTCACAAGCGTGGGACACAACTTAGCACTATTTTTCTTTCTTTAAAACAGGTCAAGGGCCCAGTCCCCAGCCAGTGACTCTCAGTCCAGGCAGTTCCCAGGGGGTTGGACCCAGGGGGTGATCTGTGAACCCCTCACCGCATTTTGCTCATATATCTCAATGTGCATAGGTCCCGGGAAGAAAAGGCAGCCTGGGAGGAGTCTGGGATCCCCACCCCAGCTCCCCAAAGGCTAAAGCATCTGTGAGTGCTTTCCACCCCTTGCCCTCAGGGTCTGGGCGTGCCCAGGACAGAGGGAGCTAAGAAAGAGGAAGGGATGAGGGGGGATGTCAGTAAAAAATAGTGTGGGGTCACCAGGCCCATCAGAAAATGTCCCTGCATAGAGCTGCCAGGGAGACGACCAGGAGCGGGGTTGGGACAGATGGCTCCTGGCTCCTTGGGCAGGGCCGCTGCTCAGCTCCAGCCAAGAGTTCTGTGTGGGATGTGGGCCCAGGGTAGCCAGATCTTCCTTTTTATTCTTTCAAGGAAGCAAGACATCTGTAACATACAGTTATGTCATTTCTTCTGATTTATAAGTGGCTGCTCAAATTTTAGAAAGTGTTTTCAGAGTTAGTTGGTCACACTTGGCACCTCCTATTGGTCAGATGGGCTGGAAGGAGAGGGGCCGTCCACCGCCCCAACCTCCTCGGGGCTGAGACCTGCCCCCCCCCACCTTCCTTGTGCTACCCACCCCCACCATCACCCCCAGGACAGAGAGGTGGTAGGTCTCCTTGGTGGACAAGGAACTCATTAACTCTTTCCAGCCTTGGCAAGATTCCCTTCAAGCCAGTCCCAGGCAGAGTTTTCCAGCTGTCTGCTGATCAGTGGTGGCCTCCCGGAGCCCGAGGGACCCCTACCCAGCTTAGGGGCTCCACCAGATCACCCCTCACCATTCAGGCATGGGACCTGGGGTGGGACGCCCAGAAGGTGACTGATCTGCAGAAGTGTCAGGGAGTTAGAACCTGGGTGTTTGGGTCCCAAAGACACAGATCAAAGCAGTCAATCTTAAAGGAAATCAACCTGAATATTCCTTGGAAGAACTGACGCTGAAGCTGAAGCTCCAACACTTTGGATGCAAAGACCCAACTCATTGGAAAAGACCCTGATGCTGAGAAAGATTGAGGGCAAGAAGAGAAGGGGGCGACAGAAGATGATGGTTGGATGGCGTCACTGATTCAATGGACATGAATTTGAGCAAACTCTGGGAGACAGTGAAGGACAGGGAAGCCTCGTGTGCTGCAGTTATGGGGTCACAAAGAGCTGGACATGACTTAGCGACTGAACAACAACTGACCGCCACTCAGAGCTGAGACGCACAAGTGTTGGAGGGCCAGCCGGGGTGCTGGCATATACTGCCATGCTGATGTGTGGAGTGCACTTCTTTCCTATGCGTTGCAGACATATTCTGATTTGTTCATAGATCTACTGGTGAAGGACAGAGACCTCTGTGAATGGGTGTGCGTGTCTGACTCTCGTTCACGGTCCTGTGTGGGAGTGTATATGTATGCAACCATGAGGTGTGTGTGTGTGCCTTGGGCTCGCAGCTCACATAGGGACCATTTCCCACTGAAGTTTGGGGCTGCCTCCTCGTTGTGCACACTGATAGTCGCACCTGCCACAAGCAGCGTGGGACACACACATCAGGGCCTGGGCTGGGGCAAGTGACTTGGGCACCGGGGCAGGAGTTGTCTGCAGGTTGTCACCACAGAAGTGGGTGAGAAATTAATTACCATTCCAGCAGGAACTCGGCAAACCAGTTATTGTAACCCCCTGCCTGCGACCGGAGCAGACCAAATAATGAAATTACATTCATAATATTTCAGGTTGAGTGATTGCTGCTTGAATTAGTTCCTTCCCAGAACCCAGCCAGAAGTAGCAGCAGTAATTAAAGGATTTTCTGGGCTAAACCAAGTCTGCTCATCAGGCACGTACAATATACAGGGCTTGCAAAATGTGTGCCAGCCTGCACCTGCCTGGGAATGGGGTGACAGTCAGTGAGGGCAGGAAGGCCACCGGTCAGAAGGAGGTGGGTTCTTACTGCAGGAGGTGCTTTTCCAATTTCGTTCATTTATGTTAGAGATATCTATTGAGTCCCAGTATAGCCAGACACTGGGAATCTGCAGGGAATAGGGCCGTGAGGTCCCTGTGCTCATGGAACTCAGCAGCGAGTAGTGTGTGTGCACATGGTCAGTTGTGTCCGACCCTTTGAAACCCCCAGGGACTGTAGCCCGCCGGGCTTCTCTGTCCATGGAATGTTCCAGGAAAGAATACTGGAGTGGGTTGCCATTTCCTACTCCATGGCATCTTCCAAACCCAGGGATCAAACTCAAGTCTCTTGAATCTCCTGGCAGGAGGATTCTTTACCACTGCGCCACCTGGTAAGCCCCAGAAAGTAGGGTGATGGGGAATTCCTGGTGTCCACCCACCTCTTTCCAAAGCAGACTGGTCCCAGGAGTCCTGTGATGTTTAGAACTGCCCCTTCTTTCCACTTTAGGGCCCCAAATTAAGGTCTGAGGCTGACACCATGCTGGGGCTCCCTGCTCATCAGAGAAAGAGGAAGGAAGGGCATTGGCACTGCATGACCCCCCCCCCACACACACACACCCGCTGTCCTGTGTCCTCGAGCGGGGGTGAGGGAACCAGATCCAACAGCAGGAGTCAGGTGGAGCTCACACCCAGGCTGGACCATCCCTCCCCAAAGCCAGTTCTTTGTTTCTTCCTTTTGCTTCCCTGAGATTAACACACAGCACTCCTCTGGGAGCAGAAAGTGCCAGAATCCCAAGAAAGCAAAGATCGGTAGCGTGACTGACAGAGCTGATGCACCCACCCACTCTGGGCAAAACAGAACCTACAACTTCCTTAAAACTCCAGAAGGAAAGTGAAATCCCAGGACCAGAAAGTGAGACGGATTAGCGAGAAGCAGTGAGCACCAGGGGACTCCTGCCACCAGGCCCGCGGCCAGAGCCTTTTTACACAAAACAGCTTTATTCGGGTATGATTTACATGCCATAAAATTCACCTGTTTTAAGTGCACACTTCAGTGATTTTTTAATAAATGTACAGAGCTGTGTAATCGCCACAATCCAATTTTAGGGTATATTCATTGCCACCGCCCCCTCCCCAGATCTCTGCCATTTGCAGTCACTCCCCATTGCCTCAGGCATCCACTAATCTACTTTCTGTCTTTATAGATTTGCTCATAAATGTAATCATACAATATGTAGTCTTTTGCATCTGGCTTGTTTCACTTAGCATCATGTTTGTGATCACTTGTCATCACGTAGCCTGCATCGGTAGTTATCCCTCTTTATCGTTCAGCAGTATTCTGATCCATGGATTCTTGGTTTATCCACTCAGCAATCGATGGACACCTGGAATGCTTATACTTTTTGTCTGTTATGAATAATGTCACTGTGAACATTCATATGCAAGTCTTCCTGTGAACATATGTTTTCGTTTCTCTTGGGTAGATGCTTGGGAGTAGAATTGCTAGATTGTTTAGTAGCTTTATGTTGAATTTTTAAAGAAACTGTTGCCAAAATGGCTACACTGTTTATGTTCCCGCCAATCATGTATGAGGGTTCCCATTTCTCCACATTCTCATCAACACTTGTTATTATCTGTCTTTTTCATTATAGGCATTCTAGTGAGTGTGAGGGTATCTCATTGTAAGTTTAATTTGCCTTCTCTAATGACTAATGCGATTCAGCATATTCTCTTCTGCTTATTAGTCATTTGAATATATTCTTTGGTGAAATATCTATTCAGATCTTTTGCCCATCTTTTAAATTGAGTTATTTGTCTTTTATGGAGTTGTTATTTTGTTTTGTAGATACAAGTACTTATTAGATTTGCAAATAATTTCTCCCATCTGTGGTTTGTGTTTTCATTTTCTTAATGGTGTCTTTTGAAGTACAAAGAGTTTTTAAATTTGAAGAAGTACATTTCTCTCTCTCTCTCTTTTTTTCTTTTATGGATCATTCTTTTGGCGTTGTATGTAAGAAATCTTTGCCTAGCTTAAAGTTATACAGATTTTCCACCTATGCTTTCCTTTTAAAGTTTTCCTGTTTCAGCTCTTCTGTCTATGTCTGTGATACATCTTGAGTTAATGTTTGTGTTTTATGTGAGGTTATGGTCTTTTTCTTCCCTGATGGCTCAGATGGTAAAGAACCTGCTTGCAATGTGGGAGATGCAAGAGACATGGGTTCCATCCCTGGGTCGGGAAGATCCTCTAGAGAAGGAACTGGCAACCCACTCCAGTATTCTTGCCTGGAAATCCCAGGGACAGAGGAGTCTGACAGTCCATGGGGTCACAAAGGGTCAGATAAGACTCAGCGACTAATGCACAGTGATCTTTTGCAGGTAGATATCCAGTTTCCTAGCAGTGCTTATTGAAAGCTATCTTGCCCCTCCCCACCGCCATTGAATTGCCTTGCTGCTTTGGTCAAAATAAATTGGCTTTAAATGTAAGGATTTGTTTCTGGTGTCTTAATTCTTTTCCACTGATCTATTTGTTGATCCTTCCCTGGTGGCTCAGTGGTAAAGAACCTACCTGCAGTGCAGGAAATGCATGTTTGGTCCCTGGGTCAGGAATATCCCCTGGAGTAGGAAATGGCAACCCACACCAGTATTCTTGCCTGGAGAATCCAGAAGAGCCTGGCGGGCTACAGTCCATGGGATCATAAGAATCAGACATGACTTAGCAACTGAGCATGTGTGTGAGGTAGTTGAATATAAATATTTACTTTAAAAAATAATAAAAACCTGGACTTCCCTGGTCGTCCAGTGGTTAAGAATCCACCTGCCAGGTTAAGTCCCTGGTCCAGGAAGATCCCACATGCCCATGTACCACAACTACTGAGTCCACACTCTTTAGCCCACAAGCCACAACTACTGAAGCCCGGACACCTAGAGCCTGTTCTCCACAAGAGAAGCCACCACAATGAGAAGCCTGAGCACTGCAACCAGAGAGTAGCCCCCGCCCTTGCCACAACCCGAGAAAGCTTGGGCACAGCCACAAAGACCCAGCACAGCCAAAAAATAAAATATAATAATAAAAATAAACACCCATCTTGTGGGGGTTTAGGAACTGGAATAACATGGAAGCTTGCATGGGGGCCAGTAATTGGATTCAAAAGTTCTGAGATCTTTATCTTGTTACAAAGCAAAATGAGATAGTAATAAACTTTGGACTTTACTTTTCAATGTGGCACAATCTTGGAAGTAAACTGTATATCTTCTGAGTCTCTGCACTGGGCCCGCTCAGTGTAGAGCTGAGCACCTGTTCACTTCTTTAGTAAAAGGGGATTCCCAGCCTATGGTGTGGGGATGGTAAACCCTCAACACTAGACAGATGAGCTCAATAGCCATGGACTAGTCACAGCCTGGGGGAGGAGGACCCCGCATGTCACACCCCTCAGGTCACAGGGAGAGAAAACAAGCAGGGGCCACGGGAGGCAGGCTAGTAGTATCAGGAGGGTGAGGCGGCCCCTGGGTCTCACAGGAGGATGTCACTGGCTTGTTTGAATGATTCCACGGGCCGCTGGGGCACTGAAACCTGCTACTCAGGTAAGCAGAAACTGTCTGGTCCCCTTGATGGGTTTTTTGGCTAGAGGACCTTCTCTGCAGGAGCTGAGTGGGGAGGGGGCTTGCATTGGGCTGCTGGAGGCCCTCCCAGTTTCACCAGGCAGCACGTGGCATTGAGCCTTAATTTTAGGCCTTACCCTTCAGCAGCAGACTGTCCCATAGGAGCCTAAGAGTAGAAATACCTCATCCTGAGTGGGGGCAGCCCTGAGCCAGGGTCTGGAAAAGGGGCTTCTTGCCATAGTCTCAGAAGTACCCCCAACCCAGCTCGGAAGCTGGGACCTTCCTTGGTTCCTGCTCGTTACCCTCTGCCCTTCTACCCTGCCTGTCTGTACATCCATCTCTCTCCACCCTCATATCCATTTTATAGGCACATGCTGTAAAAACCCATAGCCTCCAGGCCTAGTTTGTGACTCCTTCAGAAACGATGTAGGGACTTCCTGAGTGGCTCAGTGGCTAAGGCTCCATGCTCCCAATGCCGAGAGCCCAGGTTGGATCCCTGGTTGGGGAACTAGATCCCACATGCTGCAACCGAAGATCCCACACACTGCAACAAAGACTGGAGATGCCTCAGGCCGCAACTAAGACCCAGGACAGCCAGATAAATAAACATACAAATATTTCTAAAAAGGGGAAGAAAGGATTATATAGAGGGAGACCGGCCAACCAGTGTGGCCCTCACCCCATGGACCACAGCCAGGATCCAACAATGAGGCCCTGAGCCCAGCACTGGGGTTTCTGGTACTCACACCCCCTACCTGCCACAGGTAACCCAGCATCACCTGCCACAGACCCGTTCATCCCTGATGCACACAAGGGGTCTGGAGCCTGGGCCTTGCTCACTGCCATTTCAGGAATGAGCGTAGTTCAGCAGGTGTTGAAACGAGGTTCAACTTGCTACTTGTGGCTTCTCCCAGTCCACAGTGTTTTGTGAAAAGTGCCACATCTTGCAGCATCTCCTCTCAAAGCAGAAGAATGGGGATTGGTCCCCCTGGCAGGTATACCATTGCAGCATTAAAGAAGCAGCAGGCTCCCACCTCAGCCCTTTGAGGTACCGTCTCAAAGGCCACCAGGGTGTAGGCAGTTGTGCTGATAAGGGAGTTGCCTCCCCACCCTCTTTCCCTTCCCAGGGTCTCCATTCTTTGAGGCATGTAGCTACCAGGCAAAACCCGAGCATTTCGAGTTGTTATTGCTGGAGAGGCTGGGACTGGGGTTTTGAATCTGCCAGGTGTTTTGAGCCATGGATTCTAGACAGAGCGTGACTGAGGAGTGCAAGGCTGGGGGAGAGCAGCCAGCTTCCATACCTGGCACCTGAAGGGGCAGCTGCAACTTAGAATAATGGTTCTCAGCCTGGGCTGCGTGTTAGAGTCACCTGCATGCTCAGTCACTTAGTCGTGTCCGACTCTTTGCAACTCCATGGACTGCAGCCTGCCAGGCTCCTCTATCCATGGGATTCTCCAGGCAAGAATACTGGAGTGGGTTGCCATGCCCTCCTCTGGCAATTTTCCCAGGGATCGAATTCGAGTCTCATGTCTCCTGCATTGGCAGGAGGGTTCCTTACCACTAGCACTGCCTGGGAAACCCTGCAGAAGTGTTAAAAATCTGATGTCCAAGTTGCCCCCACAAAGCCCCAGCCTTCCCATCCAAGACCAATCAAATCCAAATCTCCTGGGGGAAAGAGACCTGGGCAGAAGCAGTTTTCTGAGCTCCCCAGGCAACTCCACTATGCAAACAATTTTGAAAGCCACTGGATTCAGAATAGTGTTTCTCAGACTTTAACGTAGCTGCAGGTCACTTGGACAACCTGTCAAAATGCAGATTCTGATTCTTTAGGCCTAGGTTGTGCCCAGGATTCTGCATGGCTGACAGCAAGCGTTCATAATCGGAATCACGCTACTGAAAGTGTGGCTGTGGACCAGAAGCGTCCACAAAGCTTGGGAGCTTCCTAAATACGCTGGGAGCTTCCTAAAGGTGCAGACTCTCCAGCCTGCTGCCAGATCTACTGAATTAGAATCTGCATTTTTATAAGATTCCCAGGTGGTTTGAATGCACTTGGAGGTTGAGACATGCTGGTTTAGGAGACTTGAATGGCCTAGCAAGGGCTTCCCAGGTGGCACTAGTGGTAAAGAAGCTGCCTGCCAGTTCTGGAGACGTGA
Organism: Bos mutus; assembly: GCF_027580195.1. Classification (NCBI taxonomy): domain Eukaryota; kingdom Metazoa; phylum Chordata; class Mammalia; order Artiodactyla; family Bovidae; genus Bos; species Bos mutus. The sequence goes on along the minus strand of NC_091634.1, from coordinate 18,492,568 downwards.
GACGGGTTCAGTCCCTGGGTGGGAAAGATCCCCTCGAGGAGGGTATGGCAACCCACTCCAGTACTCTTGCCTGGAGAATCCCATGGTGAGAAGAGCCTGGCGGGCTACGTTCCATAGGGTCACAAAGAGTCAGACACGACTGCAGTGACTTAGCATGCACGCCAGTGGCCCAGCAAGCCTTAGAGACAGGGACAGACCTCTCTGCTTCCAGGCCTCATCAGGGGTCACAGGCAAACGTCCCTTTGTCATCAGATGACAGAGCCCAGGCTTGGGTCCTTCCAGAATCCTGACAGCCTTTTCGTTCTCTCACTCTCCTACTCTGGGGCCTGACGCAGCTGGATATGGCCCTCCCTTTGCTCTCCCCATGTCCCATGCTTCAGCACCTCCTTCCCCATCCTGCCTGGTGTGAGATCCTGACACCAGGCCTGCTCACACTGCCTGAAGCCTTGAGACTTTGGCTGCAGCTTCGCCGAGCAGCCTTGCCCATTGGGGGAGTGCACAGCCTGCTGACACACAGCACTCGATCCAACACGGGTTCCCACTGCACCCTCCCTGCAGAGCCAGTCAGCCCCATCCTCCCCAGACCCCTGACCCCAGCACCAAGGCCACTGGCTGCCATCTTCTCCCACATACCCACTTCCTTCTAGGGGGCTTGTCCAGGATGCTTGCTCTGCTGTTTTCATGT